>NC_073241.2:87079242-87382272 GCF_029281585.2 Gorilla gorilla gorilla | reverse complement strand
AGCTAATTTTTGTATTTTTAGTAGAAACGGGGTTTTGCCATGTTGGTCAGGTTGGTCTTGAACTCCTGGCCTGAAGTAATCTGCCTGCCCTGGCCTCCCAAAGTGCTAGGATTATAGGCATGAGCCACCACGGGTGGCCACATCACAGCTTTTTAAACTTAAAAAAAAAAAAAAAAGAAAAACTCACTTTTGAATGGCCCTTTTCTTTTGGTGAATAGGAGGTATAAAAAGAATACAAAATCTCTTGGTAGATGTCTGCCTGCCAAGAAGTCACCAAACACTGAATTTGATGACAGCAAGGGAATCTGAGAGCCTTGCCATTTAACTTGGTGCGTTTTGAATCAATGCAGGACTTAAGTCAGGGACAAAAAGTTGACTGGAGTGTCAAATTTAAGCTAGTTACCCCAGACACACTTATATAATAAGGCTTTTCTCACCTAAACGCATTACAATAATCAGCACTCCAGTTCAAAACAAAATATTACAATCATAGTGAGATTCTATTATTCATGAAACAAGAGGCCCAGATCTTTACACCGCCAACCACCAAACGCCCTGCTAAAACTTCAGCCACGGTCTTGCATCAGGAATCAAGAATGTCTCTGCTAATCAAACACCAGTAGTTGCGATAATTATCAGCTCCTTCTCAGAGTAACAGAAAGTTACAGAAGGGTCCACACAGCAGAACTAGGACTATTTAGAAAGTCTCTACTAAATCTAAATCTAGTTTCTAGTTTTCTAAATCTAGTTTTTTTAATTCTCAACTCTAAATTATGCTATCATTTCCATATTCCAGCAACAAGCAACACCCGAGCCAACAGTAACATTAAACAGTGAACAGCACAAACATTGCCACCTATAGTCTGAAAATGAAATACATTTGAAATACAGTTGTGACCTGGAAGAGAAACAATGTAAAAACAGAAAGTAACATTTTGTCACACTTCTCCCACCCTTCTTTAATCCTCCTGCCCTGATACTTATTACCATTATATTATTTATATATTATTCTAATCCTCCTTAGCATGGACCACCAAAAGATCAACATATAGTTTGCTTTATTGCTAGTTAACAAATATTTCAGTAAGACAGACCCACTTATTCAAATACCTGCAACATCAAAAAGCTTGAAAACTCTTAAGTTAGGATCTCTTTTTTTCACTGCTGCTACTCATCTAAGACTGGAAATTCAAGGGCAACAATAAAATCTGCTTAATGCAGATCTTGTAACTCAAAATAAAAAATTTAATTGGCTCTTAATCTATCACACATTGCCATGTTTTCCTGATGCCATTTTAAACACCGCACAAGCAAACAGGTTATTAAATTTGCAGTGGGCATAGTTGCTTCCTTTTGAAATGAATGCAAAAGTAATTTAGCAGAAACTCCAACGTACTGCTGCAATAATGTCACACTCAATCATTCTTAATATTTTTAAACAGTTTTATTCAGATGTAATTCATACACAACACAATTCATCCATTTGAAGGGTACAAAACTCAATGACTTTTAATATGTTGGGAGTTCTTCTTTGGGGTGATCTTTGTTTGTTTGCCTTTGTTTTCTGAGACAGTGTCTTGCTCTGTCACCCAGGCTGGAGTGCAGTGGCATGATCATGGCTCACTGCAGCCTCAACCTCCCAGGCTGATGCCATCCTCCCACCTCAGCCTCCCCAGTAGCCAGGACCACAGGTGCGTGCCACCACACGCAGCTAAGTTTTTGTATTTTTTGTAGAGGTGGGGTTTCACCACATTGCCCAGGCTGGTGTCAAACTCCTGGGCTCAAGCAATCTGTCCACCTCGGCCCCCCAAGATTATTCACTTTTCTTGGGAAAATATACCAGATATATTGAGGTACTCCAGAATCCCAAAACAAACTTTCCCAAGTAAGCTTCCTGGTGATGTGGGCACACACTGCATTGAAGAAACGCCTGAGTACAATGCAATGGTTTTCATTTGAATTGCATTCTGTAATGATAAAGAAACTACAGTCATCTGAGGATCACCATTTGTCACTGTCCTCACCCTTTGAGCAAAACTATTACTATTCTATTTTATTTTTTATTTTTAGTTTTGCTCTTGTTGCCCAGGCTAGAGCGCAATGGCCCGAACTTGTCTCACTGCAACCTCTGCCTCCCAGGTTCAAGCAATTCTCCTGCCTCAGCCTCCCGAGTAACTGGGATTACAGTTGCCTGCCACCAAGCCCAGCTAATTTTTGTATTTTTAGTAAAGATGGAGTTTCACCATGTTGGCCAGGCTGGTCTCAAACTCCTGACCTCAGGTGATCCTCCAGCCTTGGCCTCCCAAAGTGCTGGGATTATGGGCATGAGCCACTGCCCCAGCCTGTTATTATTGTGACAGAGTCTCACTCTGTCACCCAGTCTGGAGTGCAGTGGTGCGATCTCGGCTCACTGCAATCTCTGCCTCCACGATTCAAGCTATTCTCCTGCCTCAGCCTCCAGAGTAGCTGGGATTACAGGTGTCCACCACCTCACCCAGCTGATTTTTTTTTTCATTTATTTATTTATTTATTTATTTATTTATTTATTTATTTTGTAGAAACACGGTTTCACCATGTTGGCCGGGCTGGTCTCAAACTCCTGACCTCAAGTGATCCACCAGCCTTGGCCTCCAATGTGCTGGGATTACAGATGTGAGCCACTATGTCTGGCCTGAGCAAAATTATTTTTATTCCTTAAATTAAGGAAACTGATGTTCAATAATGAAGTAAACAATCATAACATTCTGATTTAATAAAACTAAATATAATGAAAATTAAAATGTCAACGTCTACAAATTTCACAGACACTACATCATTGAAGAAAATAAATTCTATTCATTAGTCTTTTTTTTTTTTTGGAGACACGGTCTCACTCTGTCGCCCAGGCTAGAGTGCAGTGGCATGATCTTGGCTCACTGCAACCTCTGCCTCTGGGTTTAAGTGATCCTTCCACCTCAGCCTCCCAAGTAGCTGGGACTACAGGCACGTGCCGCCATGTTTGGCTAACTTTTCTATTTTTTTGTAGAGACGGGGTTTCACCATGTTGCCCAGCCTGGCCTCAAACTCCTGAACTCAAGTGATTCACCTGCCTCGGCCTCCCAAAATGCTAGGATTACAGGAGTGATCACTGCACCCGGTCCCTATAATCAAATTTTAAAACAACACGTTATATTCATGAATTTTAAAAACTGATTTTAAACGTCACCATGAAAACTAGGTCCTTTTAACATTTGTTTCTCAAACATTACCTATATGTCCTGCGTATACAGTCTACCATCCAGCATCTAGGCCCGACACAGGCACTTGGACTTGGCATGACTGGGCAAGCCTTCTCTCTCTTCAGAAAACGGCCTGTCAGCATTCACCTTGAGATCCAAGCAAAATCTAAACCACAATTTTTGAAAGCAATCTTGTCCTCACCGTTTTGCACAGCTACAAAGATGGCACATAGGGTTTCCCAAGTAATCTCTTGAAAATACACACAGGCCACTTTTTTAAAACTAACAATTATTCTTAATCACTTACAGACAGCCATCCAGTTGGCTATGATCTAGGCCCCCAGTTCTTTCTTTGCTAATGCCTATTTAAGAGCAGTTCTCTTTTTCTAGCACTTTCCTCAAACACAGAAAAGCAGAAATCTGACTACTCGTTGACTTAAAAGTACTGAATGATTGGGGATATTGAAACTGATGGCATGGAGTTTTCCCAGGTTTCTAGTCACTGTAATTCATCAATTCTAAAATATCCTTTTTCTCATATTTCAACTTCTCTGAAATAAGGATGCTTCATAAGATGGACAGTATGTCATAACTTGACAGCAATTTTTTCTTCGTGGTACATGAAATAATGGCATATCTTAAAAGTGACAGCACCGTAAAGTGAAAGAAATATGGTATCCACGCCAAAGGTTAGCCTTAAAGGTTTGTTATGAAGTGGATAATTATATGTAAACGAGTAGAAAGACCCCGAAGACAATAGAAAGTAGTGGTGACTGCAACCATAGCACAACTAGCTGCCACATCTCAAAGGACACAATGCCAGCCACTGACTGTAACTAGGTTAGAATGTGGCCCCAATTAAGCCAGATTTTTACCATTTTCATGAAATTTCCAAGCTTTAAAACACTCTAGAGACCACATTAAGCAGGGTTCCTGGTCAAATCGGGCCCAGCAGCCATCAGTTTGCAACCAGTGGTGTTTATTTCTCTTACATTATCTTAAATAAAATAGATAGTAAGACCTTTCAAGGCATTTGTCAGAAAGGGAGGATATTCAGCATGTTAAAAACTAGGCCTTTCTATTCAAAATACCTGGCTCCATAACTTAACTTGTTTTGTGTCCTTATGCAGGTCACGTAACCTCTTTGAGCTTTCATTCCTCATCTGTAAATCACAGCCTACCTCACACAGTTCTCATGAGAATTAAATGACATAGTACGTGCACAAGGCTTAGCACTTTGCTCTCATGGCGCATCTTAAAAGTGACAGCATCTTAAACTGAAAAGCATACAGGATCCATGCCAAAAGTTAACTTTAATGGTTAAGAAGTAGATAATTATATGCAAATGAGTAGAAAGACCCCCAAGCCAGCAGGGAGCCGTGGTGACTGGCACCTATAAGCAGATCTGCCACATCTCAAAGGACATAATGCAAGCCACTGATTGTGACTAGGCTAGAATGTGGCCCCAATTAAGCCGGATTTTTACCATTGGTATAGAAGAGGCATTCAAAAGTAGCCAACTATCCGTGTTTGTACAGGATAAGGAGAGAAGGTGCCATTTATCCTATGTCAGCCTGGCCTTCATTTCTATGCCATTTGCTTCATTTTAACTACTAACGAAATTACTTAATGTCATATCTAATGTGATAAGAAGCTGCCATTCAATCCCAGTATTTTGTTCAGTAGAAAAATCTTTTCAATAAATGATACCTTTCTAAAATGGAATAAAAGATTTCAGAAAGTTAGCAGTAACATTCATAAGTAAACTATGCCAAAATGCACTACAGATTGCCAAAAATAAAGAAATAAAACGAGAAATCCACAAGGACTCAAGCCAGATGCAGAAACTAGTCCAAAGTGTTCTGATTCCAAACCAAATCTGATCTTGGGCCATGAATCAGAAGTTTTGTTAAACTGCTAATCCCTCTAACACCAAAAGTCCTTCATCTGATGGTTTTGAATCTGGCTACCTAAAGTGACATGATTTAAATCTGGGTAAATATGAATTATAACTCACCAGAGAAACCTCCGCTCGAAACACACAGCAAAAATTAAACAGCACATACATTCACACAAGCAAAGCCCACATCTCAACCCCTTACCTTCTACAAAGTGGACAGACCTCTGCTGATGACGCAAGGAACAGCACCTAAGCCCTCCGCTTTGGCATCCCCATTTTCTGGGTTCATGCAATGCTTCATCATCAGCAGTGCAGAGAGCTCAACAGTCTTTATGAGATGGGACATAACTAAGTGCACTCCAAACATACCATGCTTTTCAACAATCTCAAATCAAAATACGAATCTACTTTTAAGAAATGTGGTAGGTACGTGTGTCTACTTTGCTAAAAGATTTGTGAGGTCACTCTTCTAAATAGCGGTCAAAATATCTTCATATGTGATATTCTGCAGCACACCAAGTCTGCAAACTAAGTGTACCCATATTTAATACGCCTTGGAAGAACAACCCTGCCGTTTGCTTCAGCGGGCATTCTACTTTCAGAGCCTGCTAAAATCTTCCATTGGTTTTTCTTACACATACTAATTCAGGGAGACAAAACAAGCTGTGCAAATTCAACAATTTGTCGTTAATATTCTACGAAGGCATTCCCTGATTCTCTGAAGGGCAACGTGACAGCATGAAACTGCCCACGAAAAACAAATACCAATGAAATGTGAAGTCAACAGAACTGCCCTGGCTTATTTTTTCACTGGTAGGAGAAAGTTGAAAAAGGAAGACGGATGAGACTCATCTTGTGAAATACAATGTGTGTGGAACTAAATACTACCAGCGACATGGCAATAAATAGATAATAAAAGGTGTCTTCATCACCTCTTGCTATTTCCTATACAGCCCCAAATTCCCTTCTAGCAACATGCAGGAGTGAATCCAGTCACATGCCAACACACACTCGGACTCTGTTTACATTCCAAGCTTCACTTTCACACTAGACACCAGTTATGATGATTAGTAGTGACTCCTGTGGACAAAAGTGGCAAGATGTGCTCTAGGTAGATTCTGACACTCACTGCCAATGTAAATAAAGCACAAACAACAGTGACATTAACGTGTTTCATTTATCCAGCTGCACTTCCCAAAACACTCTTAAAATCGTTTTTTCGGGGGAGTTTTTACAAATAATCATGTTATTAAAACATTTTTTAAAAGAACCTAGGATGAAATGCAGCTGTCCTCACCCCCCACCCCCCACAATACGTCAACCCAAGCAGCCCCTTTGTTTAGGAATGTCCGCGTCTCTGCAACTCTGGGCCTGCCCTCTACTGCCACTAATTAAATGGAGAAGTAGAGGATGCAAGGGAAAGCTCCTCAAAGACAGAAGCCAGGAGGGAGAGGAGAATCCCCCCGGGTCAATGAAACAATGCTACTTTCACCTATCCCCAGGTAGTTACACAAAACGGGAAATTATTTTACAAAAGCACAGCGAGGCAAAATAAACACACAAATCACACATTATTTGCACTGTGATCATTCTTTGATCAAATAAATACATCAAGCTTTGCCTAGCACCGCTAAGAAAAAAATTCATACCCCAAACACCCTTCCCACCCCAAAATACCTTTCATTCCACACTTACGTAGCACACAGGCACACACACACACCATGCCAGGGTAGGAGAGCCGCAGAAAGCGGAGCCATAACGCGAGCCTGTCTCAGATAATAGCCTTTCTTCCAACCCCACCCCCATCACGAGAGAAAGAGGGAACCTCTGAAAAGAAAGGAGGGAGGGGAAGAAAGAGAAATCGAGAACGCCTGAATTTCCAGGCATCAACTTTTCATGAAATGCACAACCGGGATAGGAAATACCTCCCTGCTGAGTAATGCTTCTTGGGTTGTAAATTCACCTCTCGAAAGGGGAGCCAGACCTGAGCGCACACCCCGCCAGATGGCAAACCACTCCTACCTGCTCCATCCAGCCTGCCTGTCACGCCGCGCCCGCGACAAGCGTCCCACCCCCCTTTTTGGCAGAGCAACATACCAATAAGAGCCGAGCGTGGCTGGTCGAGAGAGGACTAGGCAGTGATTTAGCAGGATTGTTTCAAAAGGGGGGAGTGGGAGACACGGAAGAGAGAGTGAAGGTAAAAACAAAGCCCTTTCCAGTGAAACCGACCGCCTGGGAGGCGTGGCTTATTCATTCGCTTTATTAATAAAAGAGATCAATTAAGCTTTCCTCTCCCCACCCACCCCGGAGGTGCCGGGCTTTGAATCCTCGGGAGGAAAAAATGGCAGGGCTGCAAGCTTCCTCCCCAAGTTTCCAGGAGCACCTGCCACCAGCCTTGAACACCTCCCCCACCGAGGCTCCGAAATCCACAATCCTGGCCGTAGACTTTGCAAAACGAGGGGAGGGACACACGCAGCGTGTCCCCCACTCCCGCCGGGATAAGCACGCACAGGCTTCTGAGCGCCTGCTGATCCACACAATCATGAGAGAGAAAGTTCCAGGGGGAAACGATCCGGCTTCTCCGCAGTCCCGGGTCTCCAGCCGCGCGACCCAGACGTGACATGCATCATGGACTCCCGGGCTGCAGGGGCGAGAGGCGGAAAGTTGCCCAACAGCCCCGGGAGACGCTGCTTGGAGAGGAAGAGGGAAGAGAGGCACGCATGCCCCCTCCCTCTCCTCCCAAAAGCGAGGAGCTGCGGAGTGAAACCCCAGCTCCAAGGGCGTCGCGCCGCTTTATTTACAAACAATGAGCTCGGCTTGCGGAGGGTGGGGGGTGCGGAAGGACCCAAGCTCCCCTGGATCCCGCTCCGGGGCGCCCCCGCTTTGGGGCTCCCCTGCAGACGCTGGGCACGAGCACCCCGGGGACGGCCCCTTTCCCCTCCCCCTGCCGGCGCGGGATAGGAACTCCCCGGGGAGTCCCGAGCAGGAAAGGGGTGCCACTCACCTCGTCTTCGGAAAGTCCATAGACCGGCTCCCCGAGCCCGGTCGCCATGGAGCCGGCGCCCCGCGCGGGGTCTGAGGCGCTCCCAGCGGCTGTGCTGCGGCGCGGACGGCCGGTTCTCCCCTCTGCCTCCAGGTCCCCCCGGTCCCGCACCCTACCCTGCGCACGCCCTGCCGGGTAAGCGGCCGGGCGCCGGCAGGTGAGGGTGCCCGAGAGCGCGCCCCGGACGCTGCCGGCACCGCTTCCTCCCGGAAGGCTGCGGGACCAGCGGGCCGGCGGCTCCCGAGAGCGCGCCGAGCACCGGGCGGCAGCCCCGGCGCCTCTCCCTGAGCGCGGCGGCGGCGCAGACCCGGCCGGGCTTTCCCTCCCCGCGACCCGCGCCTCCCTCCCGCCCCACCGCTCTCCGAGCCTCCTCTGCGCTCCGGGGACCCGGCTCGCCCGCCTCCTCGCTAGCGCCGTCCGGGCCCCCGCTCTCTCCACCCCCTCCTCCGCCTCCTCCCACCGGCGCCGCGAGGGGACCCTCCCCGTTCGCCGGGGCGGGCGCACGCGCCCCCCAAGCCAATCACAGGCCGGGCTGGGGAGCGGGCCGCGGGCTGCGGGGGTGGCGGAGTTCAGCCCCACGCCCACCCCGGCCCGGGGCCTCCAGCGCGGCGCGGCGGGGGTCACCCGGCCGCGGGGCGGATCCGCAGGGGCGTGTACTGGCGCGCTTGGCCGGCGCCGCCGACCCTCCCTCCTCTCCCGGGTTCCCTCCGCTTTAGGGAGGGGGCGGGCTGGACGTTTGGGGGCGATAGAGGATTTTGCGAACAATAACAAAAACGCCCTGAGCGTTTCTTCCTCCCGGTGGTCTTTTTACCGAGAGCCCTGAGCTCGCTGTTAACTGTGAAAAGGGGAAAAGATGGATGTTTCTAGACCCCTTTAAATTCTTTGCGGCCCCGACGAGCAGGGGTTGGCTACATTGTCAGCTCCGGGGAGCGAGCCGCCCGGCCCGGCTGCCAGCCGAGGAGAGGCTGCCCCAGTGTGGCCGTAAGTCGCCATTGCCTGTGTCAACCTTGCAGGGAACAAAACCAACATAGCGCCCGCCCCGGTTACACACCCACCCACGCGAAAACAGACAGCATGGTTCTTTGAATAAAAGGCAGTTCATTTGTGAGCCGCAACGTGAAATATCAAACTCAAGCTTAAGGTTATCCTTTGCATATGCAAATGATCGAGACGTCTTATTAGCCACCGTAGGATTCTTCCCACCTCCCAGCTACTGTTTCTCTAGCAAGCAGTTCATTTAATCCTTCCGATTTATAGGACTGCAAGAGACTACTTTAAATAAGTGAAAGAAATTCGTCAGTCGACTTTTTCGGAAGCCTTTCCTTAAATTTAGATGTTAAGTGCAGTTGGGAGTTCAAAAAGAAAACAGACGCAGAACATTCCATTTGCCTTTGAAAAGGAAACGTCAAAGTGCCTACTTGGGTATTACCAGGATGCATTTAGGATTTTCATTCAAGGAAGTTAAGAGAGAACTCGCGTGACCCGAAGGAATCATATTCCTCGTTGCCAGCTACATAACTAAATATCTGCTGTTCGCCCTGCTAGTTCGTTTTCAAAAGAGCCCACCCATGCTACCTTAAGCTCTCCTTTGCCTTCCTGCAGACGACTGGCTTAAAACCTGTGCCGTAGAATGGGTTTCCTTTGACGACTTAGCCCCATGGAGTCAACATCCTACTCAGAAGCCTTCTCTAGAAGTCTTGAGCCATCAAGTCCACAGTACTTACAGGCCACAAAACCCCCAATGAGAACTATTTATGGAGGACTATTTAAAAGTCAGATTTCTGTCCATTCTTTCAATACTGAGGTTTTTCAACCCTTTCAAACCTCGAGTCTTTAGGCCGGGCACGGTGGCTCAAACCTGTAATCCCAGCACTTTGGGAGGCTGAGGCGGGCGGATCATAAGATCGGTAGTTCAAGACCAGCCTGGCCAATATGGTGAAACTCCATCTCTACTAAAAATACAAAAATTACCCAGGCGTGGTGGCGGGCGCCTGTAATCCCAGCTACTCGGGGAGGCTGAGGCATGAGAATCCCTTGAACCTAGGAGGCGGAGGTTGCAGTGAGCCGAGACTGCGCCACTGCACTCCAGCCTGGACCACAGAGCGAGACTCCGTCTCAAAAAAAAAAAAAAAAAAACCCTAAAGTCTTTTGATAAACAAAAGGTACACGTGCACACTGTCTTTCTCTCTCTCTCTCTCTCTCACACACACACACACACGCATTCTCAGATGCCCTTGCGCTAGCCTGTGACCCTCATGGATGGGAGTCAGTGCTTCTCTACCTACCCTCACTAGCCAAGCGTTTGTAAAATTTGTACAGTTTATATTATAAAGGAAGAAAAGTAATTGAATAATAATGCTAGCATTTTGGGAGGCAGAGGCAGGAGGATCATTTGAGGCCAAGAGTTCGAGACCAGCCTGGGCAATATAGAGAGACCCCTGTCCCTACAAAAAAAAAAAAAAAAATTAAAAATTAGCCAGGTGTGGTGGCATGGGCCCATAGTCCTAGCTACTCAGGAGGCTGAGACTAGAGGTTCACTTGAGCCCAGAAGTTCAAGGTTACAGTGAGCTATGATCGTGCCACTGCACTCCAGCCTGGATGACAGAGAAAGACCCTGTGTCTCTAAATAAATAAATACATAAATAAATAATTCTTAAAATGTGCTGATAGAAAATTATAATTTCTAATTACACAGGACACGCCTTCCACATCCTGGAGGTACACAATTCCAGGCTTCGCCTTTGGGTAAGGCTATGTTATCTGGAAACTGTAGAGGGGTGTGGCAGTTTCTCTTCCTGTCTTTTATCATCTACTCCCACACACCCACCGCAACAGCCTATAGCCCTGCACTCAGGGTCATGTCCTTGTCTTTCTCTGAGGGATGGTTATTAGGAACTATAATATGAAACTTGCCATATGTCACTTATTGTGGGGTGTTTATAAAATCGTGATCCATGACATCAACATCCTCTGTGAGAAGACTAATAAACTAGACATTTATTTCAGATCTATGAAGAAAAGCTCTTTTGCTTTCGAGAAACTGGTAAGCTTTTGCATGGCAGATGACCAAAATTATTAAAACCGACTGTGTTTTTCTATCTACTTTGGCCACCAGGAAGCTCAGAACCAGTTTCATGGTCTTAAGCCATAAAAGAACCCATTAAAAAAAAAAATCCCTTTTGTAACTATATAACAACTTTCCCCCAGTGCTGTGGTTCTCTACTCGGCATGTACATTGCAATCACCTGGGGAGCTTTCAAATAGACTAAGTGCCCAGTAACCAGCATCAGAGGCTATGATTTAATGGATTCTGACATCAGTAGTTTCAACAGCCTCCCAGGTGATGCTAATGTGCATTTAAGGCTGAGAACATCAGCTTAGTTTCCAAATTTTGCTATACGTAGAAACATTTGGGAATTTTTACTACTACTCCTCTCTGCCTCCCACTCCCAGGCATTATAATTTAATTAGTACAGGGTGCCACGTGGGCATCAGGAGCTTTAAAAGTTCCCCAGGTGATCCTAATGCACCACTGCCAAGTTTAGAGACATCTGGCCTAGATTTATATTACTATTCTTTTTTTTTTTTCTTTTTCTTTTCCTTTTTCCCCGAGAGACAAGTTCTTGCTCTGTTGTCCAGACTGGAGAACAGTGGCATGATCACAGCACACTGTACCCTCAAACTCCAGGACTCAAGTGATCCTCCTACCTCAGCCTCCCAAGTAGATGGGACTACAGGAGCACACCACTGTACCCGGCTAAGGTTTTTTATTTTTTGTAGAGATGGGGTCTCCCTTGCCTAGGCTGGTCTCGAATTCTAGGCTTCAAGTGATCCTCCCACCTTGGCCTCCCAAAGTGTTAGGATCATAGGCATGAGCTACTGAGCCCAGCCTATATTTCTTTTCTTTATATATTTTCCACCACTCTGTTTTTTCATTCTTTTTTTTTCAACTTAGAGGAAATTACACGTTATAAACACACTCAAATCTTTTGTGGAGTGAGGTAGAATGTAAACAAACATACTTAGAAGACTAGCATCATCAATCAGTTTACCCATCATCTACTCTGAAGTCTCAGATTAGTAATCCAATTTCTTTTTTTTCTTTTTTTTTTTGAGATGGAGTCTCGCTCTGCTGCCCAGGCTGGAGTACGGTGGTGTGATCTCGGCTCACTGCAAGCTCCGCCTCCTGGGTTCACGCCATTCTCCTGCCTCAGCCTCCCAAGCAGCTGGGACTACAGGCGCCCACCAGCACGCCCGGCTAATTTTTTGTATTTTTGGTAGAGACGGGGTTTCACCTTGTTAGTCAGGATGGTCTCGATGTCCTGACCTCGTGATCCAACTGCCTCGGCCTCCCAAAGTGCTGGGATTACAGACATGAGCCACCTAGCCCGGCCTAGTAATCCAATTTCTTTGGGGGTGAGGGAGGACAACCCTTAAAGGGAACTATTCAGCAGGTGTATCAAAAGCAATGTTTCCTCCAGTCCGTTTTGCATCTACGCAACAATTACATAGAACCTTAACTTGTAGAGTCTCCTCTAGAATTCGTTTCCCTTTGTTCCCTTTGCAGGCTGCCTTTAGCATCTTAGATTTGATACTGTGGGTGTTTGGCAAATACTCGTCACTTGGATCATCAGAAATGAAAAATTAGCAGGAACAATTTTAAAGTACAATGGGTAATCACAAATAGGGAACATTTTAATGCTAAGCCTCTTTACAAATTATTGAGTCGTCTTAGCAAAACTATGTAGGTCATAATCACATCTGGGAAGTACCCAGAGAAAAAGAATACATAATGTCACATGTTTAAGTTTCATATAAATAACACTTGATTTTTCTCTTCAATTTTCAGTGATGATTTGTCTTCTTTAAAAAGAAGGCCTATTAAGCAGACATTTTGAAGATGGCCACAAACCTGTAAAAACTGGTATCATCTTGGAACTCAGCACCATTCCTTGACACACAGAAATGTAACAAATTTAAGCTGTTTATGATCATATAAGAAAGCTGTATTATGCTTCAAATTTTTGACAAATATAGAGGTGGGTAGCAAAGAATAACTTGTAAATAGCTCATCTTTTTGTATAAAAATAGCTATATTAGGCCATTCTTGTAATGCTATTAATGAAGAAATGCCTGAGGCCAAGCACAGTGGCTCACACCTGTAATCCCAACACTTTGGGAGGCTGAAGTGGACAGATCCCTTGAGTCCAGGAGTTCGAGACCAGCTGGGCAACAAAGTGAGACCTCATCTCTAAAAACAAAAAATACAAGAATTAGCTGGGCCTGGTGGCTTGCGCCTGTAGTCTCAGCTACTCAAGGAGCTGAGGCAGGAGGATCCATTGAGCCTGGGAGGTTGAGGCTGAGGTGTGCCGAGATCACACCACTGCACTCCAGTCTGGGCAAAAGAGCCAGATCCTGAAAAAAGAAAGAAAAAGAAAGAAAGAGAAAGAAAGGAAAGAAAGAAAAGAAACACCTGAGGCTGGGTAATTTATAAAGAAAAGAGGTTTAATGGGCTCACGGTTCTGTGGGCTGTACAGGAAGCATGGTGCTGGCATTTGCTTCTGGGGAGGCCTCAGGAAGCTCACAATCATTGGTGGAAGGCGATGGGCAGCCATCACTTCACATGGTGAGAGCAAGAGCAAGAGTGGGTTGGGAGGTGCCACACACTTTTAAACAACCAGATCTCACATGAACTAACTGAGCTGGAACTCACTTATCACCAAGGGGATGGTGCTAAGCCGTTCATGAGGGACCTGCCGTCATGATCCAGTCACCTTCCACCAGGCCCCACTTCCAACATTGCAAATCACATTTCAACAAGAGATTTGGAGGGAACAAACATCCAAATCATATCAATAGCTAAGCTTTTTAAGAAATACATTTTTGAATAACTATGTGCTATTTATTCTAGAGCTCTAAAATTAATAAAATATAGTTTATTAGTTTATTACTAATAGCAATTTACCTTTTAAAAATCATCATTTCTAAAATACGTGGCTTTGTTTTCACATTTTTACTGCGTACTTTTTCATGCCTTTTAATTAGTCGTCTGATTGAGTAATGATAGTGTTCTTTGTTTTCTTACTGCATTTATTTCCTCACTTGGGATGGGTTGGGATGTTAATCACTGCATTTCTGTTCTTTTACCAGTTACACTTGACATTTTACATGCATGCTGTTAAATTAAGTTTAACAGCCTAAAGGTTTCTTCATACATAATGAGCTATAACCTAACTAGATGTGTAAACAGACTGTAACTTACTCTTGTATCAATCACTGACTTTCGGCCAATCAAAGAGGCCAACTCTTCAAATTGTGTTCAAATAAGGCAAACACTGAGCAGTAACCAATTCAGCTATTTCTGTACCTAACTTCTGTTTTCTGTAAGTCACTTCCCATTTTCTGTCCATAAACCGTCTTTGGCCACACAGCAGCATCAGGGTCTCTGAACCTATTCTCGTTCCAGGGAAGCGCAAATGTTGCTGGATTCTCAAACTGTTCTTTGCTCAATTAAAATCTGTTAAATTTAATATGCCTGAAGTTTTTTTTTTTTAACAATGCCTAATGTAACAAACCAAAAGTTTGTATCTTAATCCCCTATCTGAACATGAAGCTTAAAAAACTATTTTGATCAAGGACCAGTCTTGCTCTGGCTTTTTTTTTTTTTTTTTTTTTTAGTTTTTTCTTTATTTTTAAGAAAAATTTTGTAGAGACAAGGTCTTGCTATGTTGTCCAGGCTGGTCTCAAACTCCTGGCTTCAAGCGATCCTCCTGCCTCAACCTCCCAAAATTTTGGGATTACAGGTGTGAGCCACCACGCCTGGCTCCTGTCTTTTTTTTGAAACCACCAAATTAGATATTATTATTATATTATACAAGTTCTTCTAGCATTACCAATATGTTTTGCAGTTTCTTTTCTAAGGATTCCTTGTTGCTTCTTAGATGTTCCTTTGGGATCATTTTCCTTCTTCCTAGGAACATCCTTTTAAATTCCTTTAGTAAAGGTCCATTGTTAATAAACTTGCAGTTTTTGTTTACCCAAAACTGTCTATCCACATCCATGAGAGAGGGTGAAATTATATACTAGAAATAGACTCAAAGCTGTTGTGGAACGTGGCTGGATGTAAATAGATGTGCTTAATGTGATTAGTGTCCTTGATTGGTTTTACCCAATCCCTATTACTCTGAAGTCTCAGGTTTCTAATCAGTTTATTTTGGGATGGTTCTTGGGGACAGAACAACCCTTCAGAAAAAAATAAAAGGGTAGTCTTATCCCAGGTATAATGTTGTTTCATTCTCAGCACTCTGAAGATGTTATCTCTCTGATTTCTGGCTTTCATTGATGATGATGAACAGTAAGCTCTTAGTCTAATTATTGTCCCTTTTAAGTCATTTGCCTTATCTTTAGCTGCTTTTTGTTTTCAGTGTTCTAAACTTTCTGTAATTTGTCTACATGTGGCTTTCCTTTTCTCCATCCTGCCTAATGTACTTTGAGTTTTTTCTATCTCCGATTTAAATCTTATTTCTGGAAAATGCTTAGCTACTAATCTATTCATATATTCTGTTTTCTCCATTGTCTATAGTCTGTTCTTCTAGGGCTCCAATTAATTATATGTTAGACATTCTCATTCTATTCTCTGTATCTCTTAACCTTTTTCATATTCTGTTTCCCTGTCTGCTACACTCTGGGTGATTTCTTCAAACTCTCGTCTACTTTGCTAAATAAATATTTAGTTTAGTCTAATCTTCTGTTTGGCCCATCAGTTGAGTTTTTTTAATACAACAATTAGACTCAGTAATTGTATCTAAAGGTTTTTAGCCAGGTGTGGTGGTGCATGCCTATAGTCCCAGCTACTCAGAAGGCTGAGGCAGGAGGATCATTTGAGCCCGGGAGTTTGAGGTTGTCTGAGCTATGATCACACCACTACCCTCTAGCCTGAGTGTCTCAAAAAATTTAATTAATGAATTATAAATAAATAAAAGTTTTATTTAATTCTTTTTCAAATCAGCCTCTCAATTCTTGAGTTTCTTATTTTATGTCTCCAAATTTTATTTCATTAAACATTTCATAACTAATTATTTTCTATTTTGTTAATTCTTGTATCTAAAGCTTGGGGTGTGTCTTCCATTGTTTCTGCTGACTCTTACTCATAGTAACTTCATTCCATGTGTGTTGATTGGGAATTCATTTGGTTGCGATTTTATTTGGTTAGTCTTAGTCTATGGGAATCCAAAATGGATTTGTGTTTCTTTCTGCTAAGAAGCAGGGGACCCTACCACTCTAGGGCCACTTTAGCCCCATTTGAGAGTCTCAATTTAGTGCAGAAGTCTCAGGTTCAGCCACCAGCCAAAGGGTTAGTCTCCCTTCAGCTGCAATATTGATATATTAATAGCATTTACTTGCTGCTTACTGCATCATTGTTTGGTTTTAGCTAATAGAGGAGTATGATAGACCATATTACTATTTGGCAAATATTTACTTCCTCACCCCCAGTAAATGTCCCTGTCCCAGTGTTATTGCACCTACTTTGGCCAGTGGAATCTTAGCAGAAATGGCAGTGTGGCCACTTCAAAACAGACATCATAAGAGGTTTGCAAGACTCTGGGACCTCTTTTGTGCTCCTGCCCTCCACCATGAGAACATCACATCCTAGATGAGCTTTGCTCCTTAAGTATCAATGAGAAGAACCATGAAACAGACCTGAACCTGACCTGGAGCCTGGAGCAGGGTTATCCAGCTTAACAGCTGCCAACATGCAATGCAAATTAGAAATAAATGCTTACTGTTGTAGACATTGAGATTTTGAGATTTTTGCTGTACATCATTATCACAGCCAAAGCTGACTAATATATGGGACCTTAAAGGATGAATTCCCTTATGAACTGCAAGCCTAGCAACACATTTAAAAAATTAGGTTGACTTATAGCAGGGAGACCCTTCAGTATAGCTAGACCACCACAATGCCAGCCGAGGAAACTCAGTTGCCGCTCTTCACTAATGATGCATTTTAGATTTAATGCAATTAAGTCTTTTTTCCTAAAAGAAGCACAGCCAAATTTGTTTTTTGTTTGTTGGTTGATTGTTTTTCTTTTTAGACAGAGTCTCACTCTGTCACCCCAGCTGGAGTGCAGTGGCATGATTTTGGCTCACTGCAACCTCTGCCTCCTGGATTCAAGCGATTCTCCCGCCTCAGCCTCCCAAGTAGCTGAGACTACAGGCATGCACCACCACGCCTGGCTAATTTTTGTATTTTTAGTAGAGATGGGTTTTGACCATGTTGGCCAGGCTGGCCTCTAACTCCTGACGTCAAGTGATCCACCCGCCTCGGCCTCCCAAAGTGCTGGGATTACAGGTATTAGCCACAGTGCCTGGCCTAAAATTTGTTTTTTTTTTGTTCTTCTTCTTATTATTTTTATCATACCTTTACATTCTACTTCATCCCCATTAACACATGTACTGAACTTTAAAATCAAACATCAAGTTCCTGTTTCCTAGAAATTGGGAAAAGCATTAATTGGTTCATATGACTGGCCCCTGTAACATATTACCACACATTTGGTGGCATAAAAGAGCAGAATTTTTTTCTTTTGCACATCCGGAGCCCAGAAGGTCAAAATTAATGTCACCAGGCCAAGGTACAAGGCCCTCTCTGGAGGGGAGAATCAGTGTCCTTGCCTTCTAGAGCTGGATTCCTTGTATTCCCTGGCTAACAGCCCCTCCCTGCACCTTAAAGCTGGTACCATCTTCAGAGCCCTCTCTCTGCTGAGGTCATGATACCACCTTCTTTCTTCTGTCTACAGTCAAATCTCTTTCTGCCTCCCTCTAATAAGGACACGTGATTATATTTGGAATCCACCCACATAATCTAGGATACCCTCTCACCTCAAGATCTTTAATTACATATACAAACTCTCTTTTGCCACATAATAACATTCACAGGTTCCAAGGATGAAGACCTGGATATCTTTGGAGGCCATTATTCAACCAATTACAAGAAGTGTGATGGCAAATTTTAGTCTATACTTTTCTAGATGCCACAGAGATGCTCAATTATTTGAGTTCAATTTTTGCAAGATAAGGGAAATGATCTGGGTTTTTTTTTTCTACTTTCTTTGCATTTTTATTTTCCAAAAAGCAAAATAAATGATGTCCTTCAACTCTAGGGTAGGCATTCTAAAACATCGGCTTTAATAAACAATGTTGACAAGTTTAGTGATTATTTATTTTTAAAATAACAATGTCTTTAGTAGTCTGAAAAATCTCTACTTAATTTAAAAAGTGACCAATGAGTCTTCTCATTTTAGAACTCTTTTAGTACTCCACTAATGAAATTTCAAAGCATGCTTCTAGATGATTTTCTCTGCATTTATGGTTTGTTTAAAAGCAGGAAGACCCAGAAAAAGTTATTAAATGACTCAACTAGCAATTCCAAAGATGTCTCCAACAATATTGAATTCGCTTTCTGCTGTGTGTGTGCCAGGGGTGGGTGGGAGTGCATATTGGAAAAGAGAAAGGGGATTCACATAGTGGAAATTCTCTTTAATGATCAGCAGCGCCTTCACAATTTATGAGTTCGCAGTTGAGATAACAAAATCAACTCCTTCAGCTAATAGTGGCAAACAAACATCCTATGTTTTTCCTTACAATTTTTCCAGCACCCATCCCCCAATGCAACCCCCATCATGCTCACTGTCCGCCCTCCACTCCTACCCCTTTTGGAATAATAATCTTCTAGTTCTATGAACTATTCTTTCAGTATCACCGACTATGTCAAAATTTGATCCCAACAGAGATTATTCCTCCATAGACTCTAGATTCTGTTCACCGATGTCTCTTGAACATATTCCCGGGGAATGCTCCCATCTCATCACGGTGGTACTATGGCTGGAGCTGAGCCGCTTCTCTGCCTTTTCAAGAAGGGCAAAACTTAAGACAACAGGATTAAAATACAGGAGATTAAAAAAAGCCAAAGGTTTGACAACATACTTAGTTGGCAAATTCATGGGGAAACAAGACACATCACTGGTGAGAATGCAAAGCAACCCCTGTGAGGAGACATTTGTCTGTGTCTAGCAAATTACAGTGGTATTTCCTCATTAATCCAGCAATCCCACGTCTAAGACTATCTGCACTGGCAAAATATGAAGTGACATGTGCATTTGAAATATCAAAAGATTGGAAACAATCCTAAATGCCCACCAATAAAGAAGTAGTTGAATCAATTATTGGTATAGCCAGCCAGTGAAGCACTGTGTAACTCCATGAGGACACTCCCTCTACACTGATGTGGAGTAATCTTGAGGGTATATCAAGTTAAATAATTTTTAAAAAGCAAAGGCAGAACCATGTTTATCCTGGGCTACCATTTGTATACAAGTGGAAAAGCATGGCTGAGTCTAGAAGTACTGCTGATATCATCAGGGCTGTGTCTCTCAGCTCTGTGTGTTTCTGCTTGGCTTCATTCTGCAGTCTGGTTCTTTCCATGTAGTAAATAAGGAGACTGCTTGCATCCCAAGCTACACCCCCTCCCTGAAAAAAAAAAAAAACATAAACAAAACCTAGTTTTTGTCAATTACATCTTAATAAAGCTGGGGGTGCTGGGAAGAACTGGTTCCTCCCAAACTATTCTACCAAACAAGGAAGGTGTAGACTGGGTCACTGTCCCACCCCTGTGCATGGGGGAGAAGAGAACAGGGAAGAGTAGCTGACAGCCCCACAGGGACCATATAGCATGAGGAAAGAAAAGGTCTCCAGATAAAATGAGGGCACTAAACACACAAGGGCAACAGATGCCCAGTCCAGGATGAGACCTCTGAGAATGAGACAATAGGAAGAGATTATTGCATTTGTCCAGACATCACATTTCTACATAAAATATGTAAGATATTAGGCACCATGAGCCTCCTTATCTCAGGGTATCAGATGGAAGAGCTGTCAACGTTTCTTAATCCTTCATATCCAATGACTCATAGCAATATATTGAATTAATTTAGGGGCTGCATTATAATTTCTTTTGGGTTTTCCAATGTACCTACTAGATTTTTAAGGGAATCTGAAGTCCATCCTCAGGAAACAAAGCAGGAGTTTTAGAAAGTGAATTCTGAACTGTAAAGGTGCAATAAAAACATCAGGACTCACGCCTGTACTAGGACAAAAAGCTTTCAGTGTTATGTTTCATGCCCAGAGAGGTCAGCCTTTGCTTCCCCGAGCATGGTTGCCTCTGGAATTCCCTGGGGCCAGCTGTAATGAAGATCTGCCAGGAAGCAGTGAGTATTGCTTATTGGAAGGAGAGAAATGGCCTTAGAAGCATTTTGGGAGAGGCAGAGACGCTTCCATTGGCCTTGTCCACCCAGGCCACCTGCTCAATCTTAGAATTTTTGAAGATGGGCAAAAGCATCCAAATGAAAGCAAATTTCTGGGCACCGAAAGGCTGTGACGGCTAAGAAAGTCTGATTTTTCTGGAAGGTCCCACCTGTTTCAGTATGAAAACTTCTTCTTTTAAAAAAAAAAAAAAAGAAAAAGAGAGAGACAGGGTCTCACTATGTTGCTCAAGCTGGTCTTGAACTCCTGGCCTCAAATGATCCTCTGGCCTTGGCCTCCCGAAGCACTGGGATTACAGGTATGAGCCATCATGCCCAGCCAATATGAAGGCTTCTATAATAATACATTCTCCCTGCCTGTTTCAGCATGAAGACTTCTAAGACCAACTAGTGTTATAAATTGCTACAAATATAATACCTCCTCCTCTCTTTCCCTTTATCCTAAAACCAGACATCTTTGGATCATGGCTAGAGACATCTTCTGTCTCCCATGGTTGAAACTGAGCCTGGGGAAATGGCCTTGTTACCTTTTCATAGATCATCAGGAAGCCCTGCTAGCTAATGGCCTCTTATTCTGTATGGTCCCCAAGATCTGCTAATTGAAGCCTCAACTCCAATTAATATGCAACAAACAAAACTCCTATTTTTTGTTTGCTTGTTTTTTGAGACGGAGTCACCCTCTGTCACCCAGGCTGGAGTACAGTGGCGCCATCTTGGCTCACTGGAACCTCCTCCTCCCAGGTTCAAGAGATTCTCCTGCCTCAGCCTCCTGAGTAGCTGGGACTACAGGTGCATGCCACCATGTCTGGCTAATTTTTTGTGTTTTAGTAGAGACGGGGTCTCACAATGTTGCCCAGGCTGGTCTCAAACTCCTGAGCTCAAGTGATCCACCTGCCTCAGCCTCAAAAAGTGGTGGGATTGCAGGTGTGAACAACTGTGGCTGGCAAAACTCCTATGCTTTTTGATAGCAGAACTTTCTCATAATCATGCACACTCACATACTTTTTAAAAACTCAGATATCTTGTCCAAGTGTGGTGGTGTGCACCTGTAGTCCCAGCTAGTTGGGAGGCTGAAGTAGAAGGGTCGCTTGAGCCCAGGAGTTCCAGGCTGTAGAGTGCTATGATTTAGCCTGTGAATAGCCACTGCACTCCAGGCTAGAACACTTCTTTCTAAAAAAATGTTTTTAATCAGAAATTGTCTGTTATTTTATAGCATTGATTACCCTATATTAAAACTGCAGCACATTGAAAATTCATTTCCTTTCTTTAATTTTATCATTAAAGTTTGTTTGACACTGTAAAGTACTTCTTGGAGACTCATGTCATGTACGCTTTTTCTTTCTTGCCACTGGCATCCACAGATCCCCCTCCCTCAACACAGCTATACTGAGTGAAGACTGGTACTTGGTTCACCATGAGGTTCTATCGACCTCAACTTCTGGCATAGAATCCACCTACGGTATAATGAACAGGTGCCCAGATTCCCACCCACCCTCCTGGCTTCTCAGGTCCTTAACCTCCTCATATCTAGTGACCTTCTCTCTTTCTCTATGCCCTGGACCTTATCAACACTCCAAACTGCTCTACCTTCAAACTCAGGGATTTATTTATTTATTTATTTATTTATTTATTTAGAGATGGAGTCTCACACTGTTGCCCAGGCTGGAGTGCAATGGCGCAATCTTGGCTCACTGCAACCTCCGCCTCCCCCATTCATGCGATTCTTCTGTCTCAGCCTCCTGAGTAGCTGGGATTACAGGTGCACACCACCACATCTGGCTAATTTTTTGTATTTTTAGTAGAAACGGAGTTTCACTATGTTGGCCAGACTGGTCTCAAACTTCTGACCTTGTGATCTGCCTGCCTTGGCCTCCCAAAGTGCTGGGATTACAGGCATGAGCCACTGTGCCCGGCCCAAACTCAGCTTACTCACCACAGACTTCTCATGCCCCAACCAGTGTTACATGGTCTTTGACTTCATCAAAAGCACGATCCCCTCCATTTTCTCCTAATTTTGAGACCTTTTGGTTTTAACTTCACCACCCTTCTTGTCCAGCTTTCACACCACAGTCTCACGTTCCAGTCTTTCTTTTGAAATTACTCCCAAACAGCCCTTCCCTCTGTCCTCTGCTGTTTCTGCTTTATTCAAGCTTGAATCTGCGTAGCTGAGACTCACTGAAGAAAGTAAAGGATTTCAGCAGTTTCCACCCACTTTGAGTTCCCAGCCACCAACTTCACCTGGGCTTCCATCGTCCTTAGCTCCCTCCCCTTCTCTGCACTCTCAACAGCTCACTCTGCTTCCTAGTTCCAGGAGAAAACAGAAACCATCACACGTATCTCCACAGACAAACCCAGAAAGCATCCTCATCCACACCGTGTCCTCCTCTTTCCTTTTTTGTCCTTTTCCTATTAGAGATCAGTCATTCCAAGGAAGCCTAGAACGCATTCTCTCCCAGGCACCCTCTCTCTTGCCCACTGGATCCTTTCCATCAGCATTCAAATGTTCTTCTAACCTGGGAACTCACCTTAATTTCACACGGAAGGCTGTGCCTCCCTAATTTGCAAAGATTAAGTTTTAAAAAAGTAAAAACAAAGATATGTACTTCCAACCTAAAAAAATAAATTGTAAAAAGCCCTCTTTGGACTTCACATCCTCTCCTAATAATGACCTTATTTTGCTTCTTCTCTTCACGATCGAATGTCTACACTTGCTGTCTACACTTCCTCACTACCATTTATTCCCTCAGGCCTCCAGTCTGGTTCTCATACTCCACTGACATTTCTCTCATTAGCTTCAATGAAGATATATATGCCACTTCAGCCAGGGGATGCTTTTTACTATTTATTTGATTTGTTTTCTTAATGGTATCCACCACAGAGATCTCTTTTCTCTGGAAACTTTTTATTGTATTCCCTACACTCACTGATGCCACACTTGCCTGCTTTCCCTTCTACCCTTTTGGCTTCTTCTATTCAGTTTCCATCATAGACTCTTCTCCTCTGTCCAATGAACTCTGAGGACCTCATTGCTAGATCCTTCTCTCTTCCTACCTTTTATATATCTCCTGTGAGAATCTTCTCTCTTCTGCCTTTAACCACTATCTCTTCACCAAAGACTCTGAAATATATATCTCTGTCCCAGACCTCCAAGTCAGTGTGTATGTATCTATCTAACTGACCACACAGCCACTCCCGGACATCTCAAATTCAGTATGTCCTCAACTGAAACTATCCTCTCTCTCCCACCCACCCATCCCCCAAGTGAGCTCCAGACAGAACAAGTAGTATAATCAGAGACATAGAGTCTGAGTGAGAAGCCTAATTTAGGAGCCATATGTGACTCTATTAGGGTAGACATGTAGGAAATGGTTTTCTTAAAAGTGAAATAAAAGATTTTTGAAACATCTGTGATTTGGGCCCACCTTTCATTCATTATTCCTTCTATAGCCAGATCGCTCTTTATTTAGAGGGAGTCAACCCTTCCTCTCTCTCCATCCATTTGATTTGGATGGGGCCGACTCCATTCCCTGAAGAAAGGTACTGGACCCAAGGATGGCCAGTCCGAGCTCCAGACCCCCAGCCACAGTGATGGGTTCAGGAATGGGCACATGACCCAAGTGGGTCAGTAAGAGTCATACGCTGGACTTTTTACTGGAATACGCTTTAAATGGCTTGGTTTTTCCACTGAGGTTCCAAAGAAGATGACATAGGTTGCAAGTCTACTGTTACTGGTGGTCATCTTTACCACCACATGGAAATGACCTACCTAAGAAGGCAATATCAGTGTGATAAGATTCTATTTGCATTTTAGAAAGATCACCGCTGAAGACATTGAAAGCAATAGGCTGATGCAGTGACCCAGGTAAGGACTTTGAACTAAGATTGCTATAAAAGATCCAGAAAGAGGAGGAAATATCTGAAAGGTAATCTGAGTGGTAGCCTCTCAAGAGTAAAGAGCTAGTTGGAGACAAGAGAGAAGGAAGAATGAGGACCCTTTCCAGTTTTCTGGATCTGCTGGCTAAGCAGATAATTATGTCATTCTTGAGACAGGGAGCACGGAAGCAGTAGATGGCTAGTAGCAGTGGCCTGGGAGTGGTGTGGAGGATGACTTGGTTTACTTTTGGTTAGAGGGGTTTGAAGGGTTTTGGTGCCTGAAGAATATGTAAATGAAGGTGTTAGAAGATGCATTCATGAAAGAAAATGAAAAGCAGTGGCCAGTGAGATAGAAAAAAAACCATAAATGGCTGGTATCACAGAAGTTCGGTAGGGAGAAGCAAGAAGTATGAGATCTCCAATTTGTAATCTCCAGCCCAAGTTTTCTTAGAAGCTCCAGACTCATATATCAACATTCATTAGACATTTCCATGTGAACGCAAACAAAGCCAGAATAAATCAAGCATTTTCCGTACCCAAAACCTGTTTCCTTATGAATCAGTTCCATTATTGTATAGTTGCATGGAAAGCAAGGAATCCTTCTAGATACTTCTCCTTCCTTATCCCCCACAAAAATTCCCGTGATTTTTATCTTCTCTTTGTACCCTTCTCCCTTGCTCTATTGACACTGTCCTAGTTCTTCATCTCTTATCACAATTCCTTTAGTTTCTCAAAAGAGGAAACACAGATACAGCTTCCCCACCCACCCTCTGTGATCATGTGCTCGTGGAATCCTGGATTCTGAGCTCTTCTGGCCTGCTCTAATGGACTCAAGGAGTTACTTGAGATGTCCTTGGTCTTGTTTGCCAGTAGAAAAATGAAGAGTAGAGTTCGAGGAGAGAGCGTGGGAGAGGCAGCATTTAGCCACATGGTATAAACACATGCCCTGCTGGCCCCACCTCCTCTTCTCTCCCAGGATCTCCCAATTGAGATTGTTAAGGGAATGGGTTGGCCTTAGATCAGACCACAGAGGGGCAGGTTTTTTTTTTTTTTTCTGTCCTTTTATGAGACAGGATCTCACTATGTCACCCAGGCTTGAGTGTAGTGGCATGATCTCAGTTCACTGCAGCCTCAACCTCCTGGGCTCAAGCGATCCTCCCACCTGAGACTACAGGTGTGCACCACCATGCCTGGCTAATTTTTTAAATTTTTTGTAGAGCTAGAGTCTCGCTATGTTGACAAAGCTGCTGTCAAACTCCTGGATTCAAGCAATCCTCCTACCTCAGTCTCCCGAGTAGCCGGGACAACAGGCATGAGCCAACATACTTGGCTAATTAAAAAAATATATATATTTTGTAGAGGCAGGGGTCTCACTATGTTGCCCAGGCTGGTCTGAAACTGCTGGCCTTAGTGATCCTCCTGGCTTGGCTTCCCAAATTGCTGGGATTACAGGGGCAAACTGGCAGTCGTTAAAGAAGAACCTCTTTGCGTAGAGATTAAGCTGCATATATATACTAGTTTTTGTTTTGTCCTGGAACACCAGTGTGTAAGCTCCAGGAGGCAGGGACTGTGGAGATTAAGTTTCGCACTGCTGCCCCAGCTTAGAGCTTCTGCCTTGTACATAGGAGTCACCAATTAAACAATCATGCAATAAGTGAATATTATGTTGGCAACTGATGTGTGCAAATGTCATTCTGAAATTCTGATCCAGTTTGCATTTATTAAGGGGGCTTCCAAACAGTATTCTGATGTACTCTCTCAGCAGCAAAACA
The DNA here is from genome assembly GCF_029281585.2 of Gorilla gorilla gorilla. Taxonomy (NCBI): domain Eukaryota; kingdom Metazoa; phylum Chordata; class Mammalia; order Primates; family Hominidae; genus Gorilla; species Gorilla gorilla. The sequence goes on along the minus strand of NC_073241.2, from coordinate 87,356,146 downwards.
GGCCTGAAGATCACGAAAGTAAATGAGCTTTTTGTCTTTGTCTTGCTTCAAGTCAGCATGCCTCATCCCCCCACCCCCCTTTCTCAGTCAATATAAGGCCCCTCAAGGCAAATAACTCTTCTACGACTCAAAGATACTCACTTGGAGGCAATGAATGTCTCTCTCATGTGGATCCTTCCTCCAGGATGAATTTCCCACTTCAGTAAGGAAAATGAGGATACTCACATAAGCCTACCCTTTCCTGCCTCACAAAGTGGATATGTGAATAAATTAGATGATATTTCTGAAGGCTGACTGTATCTATAAATTCCAAATACTCAGTAGACTTTAGGATATACTTAGTAATGCACATACAACCACATTCCCCAAAATGTAATAACTGCATTGTGTAAAAGCTTGATATAGATGTGTTTTCACATGAGACTAACGCTTGAAAATGATGAGTCTCCAGGTTTACCAGGTTAAAATAAAGCAAAGCTATCCAATCATAAACACACATGAGGGACAGGCTGTCTGTTCATTAAATTCTGGAATGCCCAAATTTGAGAACATCCTTTGAAGCTTAAAATAAGTCATTTTATACTTTACACCATGGACTGCAAGCTTATGAAACCTAGTCCCAGATAAAAGCCTCAGCATAAAAATAAATCAGGAGAAGTTTAGTTAAGTCAGTGAGCAACAGATTTAGAGAGAGCTTTTATCATTTATCATTACAGCAAACACTCATTAAGAGCCACAAGGTGTTGGGGATTTCACTTAGGGCCCTTTAACCTTTTGAGGTTTTAGCATGAGGGTAATTATGACGTCCCATGACATACCCCCTTCATGCTGCTGGCAGAATACTGGCTTGATTCACCACCAGCCTGGCCTCATAAGATGAGCAATTTGTTCTAGTTCTTCAACTCCAGCATTATAAAGGAAATTATATGAATGATTTATCATATTCGTTATAAGTGCTCCAAGTTTAGACAAACTGTCCTTGTCTCTCTCTTGAAGAATTAATATAATCCTTTTCCTATGTTACTCCAGGCTGCTTTCTTCTTTTTAAAAAAAAAACACACACACACACACAAAAAACAAACAAAAAAACAAGATCTTGCCTAGGCTGTAGTGCAGTGGCGTGATCATAGATCACTGCAGCCTCCATCTCCCAGGCTCAAGAGATCCCCCTACCTTAGCCTCACGAATAGCTGGGACCACAGCTGTGCACCACCTTGCCCAGCTAATTTTTAAAAGATGTTTTGTAAAGATAGGATCTCACTATGTTGCGCAAGCTGGTTTCAAACTCCCAGGCTCAAGTGATTCTCCGGCCTCAGTCTCCCAAAGGCTCAAGGCCTTCTAAACCAGCAATATGTATACACATGTATGTGTGTGCCTGCAGCTATGTGTGTCTTTTTGTCTCATATCTTGTCTTCCCACACAAGCGAGCATGAAAACATAAGAAGCACCCGATACACATCCTAGACTCAGGGTCTCAAAAGCCAGTCTTGAAGTTTCCACACTCACTCCCAGGATGTCAGCCACTTCTAGTGTGGTTGTGGAAATCTCAAAACAAAACCCATTTCTTAGGCTGGGTGTGGCGGCTCATGCCTGTAATCCCAGCACTTTGGGAGGCTGAGGCCAGCGGCTCCCTTGAGCTCAGGAGTTCCAGACCAGCTTGGGAAATATGCTAAAACCCCATTTCTACCAAAACAAAACCCAAAACAAAAAACAGCCACAACTCATTTTTTTCTCATTTCAAGTTTTTTCCAGTTCTGCAAAAAGATATATGCCAAAAGGAGCTTAGGAGCTGGGAGAAACACCACATCAGAATGAAATAAAACAGCAGCATGTTCAGGAATGATGGATCCAGGCACACATTAAGGTAGCACATCCAATCTCCCCTTTCTTCTTCATTCAGGATATAAAACATTCCTGCTCTGAATTAATTTTATAATTGCTCTTCCACACCACTGCATGGAAACAAATTCACAGCAAGCGATTTGATGCAGAGTTCCTGTATTGAGGGAAGGAAGGAGAATATTTTTGCTGTGAATATAAAATCATGCATTGGTCAGGTCCCCCAACCTGACTGAAATGAATGGCACTATCAGTTGACAAATTCACTTGATTAAATTAAATGCAAACCCCAGGCCCAAACTGCCTGGAAAGTATTGTCATACCACAGCTTTCCTAGTAAACAACTTCATTTTTATTTGCCAATCAAAATAGATAAGACTTCTGCACAAGAAGCAGTAATTGATTTAGTGTATTTGATTTAGATAGAGTGAGAGAACTTAGTCAGTTGGGATAAGAAGCCATTGTTAGAGAGTACAGCTGAGCCTCCAACAGAGTTCTTTTATTCTCTCTTCCCTATCCTGGGAGATGGACTTTGGAAAGGCTTGTAATACAGCTGGTTCCAGACCTTACTTCCACCGTAAAAGACTTCACTGAGCCTCAGTTAATCTGCTTGTTTATGTACTGTTCAGATTCAGCCAATTGGAGGATGGAGGGATCTGAAATATTTCCATGACAACAGTTTTTTATTAAGACAAGAAAACGCTAGAATTCTTTTTATGATCAGGCCATTCTGAGATAAATAATGGTCAAAAAGGTTATTCAACAACTTTTTTTAAACCGAAATAATTTTCTGATTATTAGTTAAAATTGTGGACTAGTGTAAAAAATTCCTGAATCCTAATTAAATATATCATGTAATCACTCTATCTTCCATTCTCCCAGCAGGAAATAGAGATCATAATAGTAAACTTCATGTAGGAGTCATTTTAGGATTAATTAGCTCATGTTAGTAAAGGGTGTTTTGAAGTAGTAAAATAAAAAATATTACAAAATTGTATTAGTCTCCATTGTGCCTGAAATTTATGGGTTTTAGCTCTTACTTCTAAAATTTAGTAGCTGTAAGTTCATTTTGAATGGATTTTATTAGTATCTCTTGAATCGTAGCTTAAGCAACTCACACATACATACACACAACCCGTCAGTCACAAAGCCACAGCACACAGTAAGTCTTCCAGGGAGATGACCAGAATCCCTGGTCTGATACCATTTCTTGCTCCCACTCAATTTTTTACTTATTTAGGACATAATATCACATGTGCAACTATGAATGCTTCAGCACAGCTCCAAAGTTTGACTTTCTGGTTAATTAAACACTTAGATAAGCAGAAAGATACTAGATAACATATTCAAATTATTAATTTTCTAAAAATGAGAATTCAGTAGAAATATAACAATTAGTAAATTATACTGAATACATTATTCTTTATATTGACAATTCAGAAAGGTTTTTTTTGTTTTGTTTCGTTTTGTTTTGTTTTGTTTTTGAGATAGGGCTTTGCTCTGTTACCCAGGCTGGCATGCAGTCGTGCAATTATGCCTCACTGCAGCCTTGACCTCCTGGACTCAAGCGGTCCTCCCACCTTAGCCTCCTGAGTAGCTGAGACTACAGGCATGTACCATCGTGCCTGGCTAATTTTTTAAATTTTTTGTGGAGATGGGGTCTCACTATGTTGACCAGGCTGCTCTTGAACTCCTGATCTCAAGTGATCCTCTTACCTTGGCCTCCCAAAGTGCTGGGATTACAGGCATGAGCCAACACACCTGGCAGAAAGTATCCTTAAGGGTTATAGTTAATAGTAAATATCTTCATATTCTATTATGGATTTCCAGATAACAAAATGCACAGTGGAAGAACACGTACTTTGTCTTTTTTTAATTGATATATAATATTTTACTTATTTATGGGGTACATGTGAGTATTTGTTACATGCACAGAATGTGATTTTTTTGGTAAATCTCTTTTGTTTATCTTAGTATCAAATACAAAAATCTATACCTGGGGAATTTAATATATTTTTGTATAAAATCATAGCAGCAGCAATCACCCTCTACAGTAGGCAGTTTTTGTTTTTGTTTTTCAAGATGAAGTCTCACACTGTCCCCGGGGCTGGAGTGCACAGGCACGATCTCGGCTCACTGCAACCTCCGCCTCCCGGCTTCAAGTGATTCTCCTGACTCAGCCTCAGCCTCCCAAGTAGCTGGGATTACAGGTGCCCGCCACCATGCCTAGCTAATTTTTTGTATTTTTAGTAGAGACGGGGTTCCACTATGTTGGCCAGGCTGGTCTCAAACTCCTGACTTCGTGATCCGCCTGCCTCGGTCTCCCAAAGTGCTGGAATTACAGGAATGAGCCACCGTGCCCGGCCTACAGTAGGCAGTATTTTACAGAGAAGGACGCTGAGGCCTGGAGAAATTTAGGAGCTAGCTCAAGGTCACATGGCCAGGATTAGAACCCAAGCAAACCTGACTCCCTACTCCTAATGCAGTCCACACCATGATTATTTTTGTCTCCGAGTCTATACAATAGAGTGTCTGCACTCCATGCCACATACACCCCCCCATACATTCTGAGCTCGTGTGCCCAGCACCAAGGCAGTGGTCGTCTTCTGGGAGTTTGCGTTGGAGGGTGAGTGACGGGACACGCACCGTCCGTGAATGCCATCTCAGTGTTGAGAGACCTCCCTGTCTTCAAGACTGGTCTGTCAGCACAGCCTGCTAATCCACTTTCTTTTGGGTTCCTTGATAGGCTGGCTCTTCTCTAGCTGATGGTGACATGTCATCCAGACCTAGGACCTCCCTCCCCATGGCTCCCCGACCCAGGGCGCTGCACTCATGGACAACAGCAACAGAATATTCTAGCTCTCCTTACACTCCCAAAGCCCAGGCAGCTCCTCACAGCTCAGGAAACAATTTCCATCTCTCTCCTCATCTTTGGCCTCCGTCTGCCCCACCCCTCACTCTCCCTGTGGCCCAAATTGCAGAGACCGCCACAGTCTACCACAGTGAAAACCCCAGGCCAGCTTCACTCCCACCACCTTCGGAGGTGAACTAGGTGGACCGGGTTGGGGATGAATGCAGTGGCAGGTATGGGAGGAGGCAGTGGTTGAGGTTGCACAGTGCCTAAGGGCCCAAAAGTGTGAATGAGAGATAACATTGTCCACAGACAGGGCTGGAGAACCAGAATAACATGTGAAACCTGAGGAGAAGCGCGACTCATAAGAAACCAGAAAGTTGACGGTACAAGAGAAAACCTCAGAGATATTCCCGGTCATGGCTCTTTGTAACTGGTGCAGTGATAGGCCCCCGTGTGAATGAGTAAACAATTCCTGCACAAAACCAAGAGCATTTATGAACTTGTTTTTCTTTTTTTTTTTTAATTTTCATTTATTTGTTTATTTTAGAGCCAGGGTCTCACTCTGTTGCCCAGGCTGGAGTGCAGCGGCGCAATCCTGGCTCCCTGCAGCCTCAATCTCCTGGGCTCAAGCTATTCTCCCACCCAGCCTCCTGAGTAGCTGGGACTACAGGCATGCACCATCATGCCCAGCTAGTTTTTTGATATTTTTGTAGAGATGAGGTCATGCTATGTTGCCCAGGCTGGCCTCGAACTCCTGGGCTCAAGCGATCCTCTCACCTTAGCCTCCCAAAGTTCTGGGATTACAGGCATGAGCCAGCTTGCTTTTCTTATACATTTAAAAAGTGTTATAATGGAAGGAGAGGGCGATGTTTGGGGACTCTAGACCCTGACTTAGTGACGGGTATTTCTGTCGTGGACAGCTACCATAGTTTTAGAATAAAAAAATCATTGCACATGCTGGAAAAGCAAAACAAGTGTACTTTGGGAAGAAAGAGACAGACCATTTGAAACCTTGACTCACCCACACAAGGTAGGAGGTGTGGTCTCCACAGCTACACAGGGACAGATAACCTCTGTAGGGGGAGCAGGTATGGAGCAGGTATAGCGCCATTGGAGACTGGAAGCTAGGTGTGGGGGCTGTGTGACCTTGGTCACCTCATTTCACTTAGTTTATCAAATATTTATTGAGTTCGTGGGATGAGAGAGTGCAGGGAACATAAAGATGGGCAAGATAAGCTCTGGCTCTCTGATTCCCAGTTTCCTCATTACAGCTGAAGTCCTTCCCTATTCTAGGCATATCTAATTCCAGGGTCCTTTATTTAAGATGAAGGAAAAGTTAAGGAAGTGTGCTGTCCTCAAAGGCATTTATTTCATTTGGTACTTAAGCAGTGATTAATCTTAAGCCCTAATAGGCCTTTAAATAATTTGAGCCTTGCCTTCGCCATCTGTAAGTTGGGGATAATAATATCTCTCCTATTATCAGCTAGAAACATGATTTGTCAAGCCTAAGGGCTGTTAAAATTTACTCCACAATAATGAGAGCCTATGTTAGCAATTCTCAGCCTTTCCAACATGTTACAATAACCTGGGGAGACTTAAAAAATAACCAAGTCATGCAAATAAACACAGGCATGCTCTTTCTCCCTGCAGATGTGACTGACAGAACATTGGCAGTTATGCCATGGCTGGCTGACAAAGCACGGGGCATTATCCCACTAGGAACAAAACAGGTTTCCATTTTTTTTGTTTTGTTTTGTTGCAGTTTTTTTTCTTTCACGTATATAACCACCATACTGCAGCATCAGTATAGGGAAGTGTTACCCATTTTATAACATTCTTTCTTTTTTTTTGGCTTTAGACATGAGATAGGAAAAGTTGGCCTGAAATCCACTGGAGGAGCAAACTCACTTCTACAACATCCCTGATCCAGGCAGCATGATATATAAGCCATAGTGGAAGATGGTAATATATAGTGATGGCAACATTTGAAATGATGATGAGTAAGGCCTGCATGAGTGGAAATCAACTAAAGCCCAGGTCTGCAAGTTTGGAAGACCTGTGTCAAGGCTGATATGTAAAACAAATACAATATTTCCAAACTGCACATACTGTGGTTTGCATTTTACTCCCCAGATACTTGGTGAGCATATTTCCAGTCTAAAAGGTAGATTCCTTTCCTGGTGCTCCTCAGGACACTTTATTCCCTTGCTCTGGTGACTTTTACAAATGTTTATAATCCATTTCACCCAGTGTAAACCAAATGGTGGAATCTGATGGGCTATGAGGAGCCCCGAGCTCTTTCTATAACTGTGTGTACTTCTTCTCTAGTTAAGTGCTAAAGTAACACCCCATGGAATGAAAAGAATAACAGTACAGACACAGTGAAAAGCCTTTTTCTGGTTCTCATCTAAACACATCACACACATTTTCAGAAAAAAGAAAAGCTAAAACATCGACATACTTTACTGTTCCAGATAGTTTCTAGCCCTCTTTTTTTAGCCCGTGCTTTTTAAAAGTAGACTGTTTTCATGAGCAACCAAAAAAAGATAGTAGAAATAATTGCAGCTAGCACTTATTTTATTCTTTTCTTTTCTTTTTCTTTCTTTCTTTTTGAGAAGGAGTATCGCTCTGTCGCCCAGGCTGGAGTATAGCGGCATGATCTTGGCTCACTGCAATCACTGCCTTCTGGGTTCAAGCGATTCTCCTGCCTCAGCCTCCCGAGTAGCTGGGATTACAGGCATCCACCACCACACCTGGCTAATTTTTGTATTTTTAGTAGAGATGGGGTTTCACCATGTTGGCCAGGTTGGTCTCAAACTCCCGACTTCAGGTGATCCGCCCACCTCGGCCTCCCAAACTGCTGGGATTACAGGCATGAGCCACTGTGCCAGGCCCAGCTAGCATTATTGAGTTAGTTTAAAAATCTACATAAAGGGGTGGAGGGCACCAAGGAAGAGCCCAAGAGGAGATCAGCACCGTTGTCAGCTAAACCTCCTGCAAAAGTGGAAGCAAAGCCGAAAAAGGCAGCAGCGAAGGATAAATCTTCAGACAAAAAAGTGCAAACAAAAGGGAAAAGGGGAGCAAAGGGAAAACAGGCTGAAGTGGCTAACCAAGAAACTAAAGAAGATTTACCTGCAGAAAATGGGGAAACGAAAACTGAGGAGAGTCCAGCCTCTGATGAAGCAGGAGAGAAAGAAGCCAAGTCTGACTAATACCATATACCATGTCTTATCAGTGGTCCCTGTCTCCCTTCTTGTACAATCCAGAGGAATATTTTTATCAACTATTTTGTAAATGCAAGTTTTTCAGTAGCTCTAGAAACATTTTTTTTTTTTTTTTTTTTTTTTGAGACGGAGTTTCGCTCTTGTTGCCCAGGCTGGAGTGCAATGGCGTGATCTCGGCTCACAGCAACCTCCGCCTCCCGGGTTCAAGCCATTCTCCGGCCTCAGCCTCTGGAGTAGCTGGGATTACAGGCATGCACCACCACGCCCAGCTAATTTTGTATTTTTAGTAGAGACGGGATTTCTCCATGTTGGTCAGGCTGGTCTCGAACTCTGGACCTCAGGTGATCCGCCTGCCTCGGCCTCCCAGAGTGCTGGGATTACAGGCGTGAGCCACCGCGCCCGGCTGAAACATTTTTAAGAAGGAAGGAATCCCACCTCATTCCTGTTTTTAAGTGTAAATGCTTTTTTTTAAGAGGTGAAATCATTTGCTGGCTGTTTGTTTTTTGGTACAACCAGAAAATAGTGTGGGATATTGAATTACGGGAGGCTCTGACTGTCTCGGGTGTCAGCTTAATATTCCATAGATGGGGGGTTAGTTTTTATATCCTATAATACAAAGCACATTAAATGGCAATATGGAGTCAGTCCTGCATTTAATGTCTTGAACATTTTAAATTACTTCTATTCCCATGTTGTTTTTTTAGTAGAATTGTTTCCTAAAGAAAACCACTCTGATCATGGCTCTCCCTGTCAGAATTGTGTGCACTCTGTAACATCTTTGGTTTTGGTAGTCCTGTTTTCCTAATAACTTTGTTACTGTGCTGTGAAAGATTACAAATATGAATATGCAGTGTACGTGCTATTCAATTGTGGCCGTATGTGCTATTCAGGTGGGCCGTATGTAACAGCTGACCAACGTGTGAAGATACTGGTACTTGATAGCCTCTTAAGGAAAATTTGCTTTCAAATTTTAAGCTGGAAAGTCACTGGAATAACTTTAAAAAAGAATTAATTACAATACATGGCTTTTTAGAATTTCATTACATATGTTAAGAATTGTGTACAAATTGAAATGTCTGTACTGATCCTCAATCAATAAAATCTCAATTATGAAAATAAAAAAAATCTACATAAAGGGAGAAACCCTCCAAAATATGTAGAACATGGAGAGTGCTTTCTGAAATTGAACTTCAGTTGTCAAGGTCCCTTGGATGAAGGAGCACAAAAAACAAAGCCCAGGGCTTGCTCAAGCAAATAATCTAATATAAGATCTTCCACACACAACCTTGAGGTCCTAAAGGACTATACCTTTCATGTTTAATGATGAACCAGAAATAGCCTTGCCTTCCAGGAAAGTCTTCTTGGACCTGAGCACATCAGGAGGAATCAATCCTCTGGCCCAAGGACACTATAATGGAAAACAAGTCTTCTCATGGGTTTGCAGCCCAAATTCACATCACCCAGGCAGTCCAGAAAACCTCAAGCTATAAACTTATTTTAGAGTTGTTCCAGACTGGTAATAGTTTCAGGAACCTGACAGAAGCAAATGTAAATATCAGAGAACCCCACCTTCGTCTGAGGCCTCAAGCAATTCCCTCAAATAATTTTCTAAGGAAAATGCATAGCTCACAGTAATAAATTAATGAATGAATAAACACTGAAAAGAAAAACAAACAACCCACAGCAGAACAGACCCACAAAATTTTAGATATTGAAATTACCTAAGGCCAGGCATTGTGACTCACGCCTGTAATCCCAGCACTTTGGAAGTCCAAGGCGAGTGGATTGCTTGAGCCCAGAAGTTTGATACCAGCCTGGGCAACATTGGTGAAACCCTCTCTCTACAAAAAACTAAAAAATTAGCTGCTCCCCTGTAGTCCCAGCTACTCAGGAGGCTGAGGTGGGAGGATCACTTGAGTCCAGGGAGGCTGAGGCTGCAGTGAGTTGTGATCATGCCACTGCACTCCAGCCTGAGTGACAGAGCAAGATCCTGTCTCAAAGAAAAAAAGAAAAAAAGGATTTCTTACAATACTAAGCCTACTACTTCAGAAACAGATAAACAAACAAATAGACAAGCTGGAAAATATTTTCAGGGTATAGAAAATAATAAAAATGATACAGCAGATTTTAAAATTTGAATTTACAGAGATAAAAAATTAAATGATTGAAATTTAAAACAGCGGGTATATTAAGCATTAGGCATGGTTAATGAGAGAATTAATGAACTGGAAGACAGGGCTGGAGAAATTATGCAGAATGCAGCACATGAGATGAAAAATATAAAAGGGGCATAACAAGATACAAAAGACAGAATTAAAAAGTCTCACATTTGTCTATCAGAGTTCCAGAAGAGAGGAGAGTGAGATTGGGGCTGCAATATGAAACCTGAATTTTACCTTGAGAGCAGTAACAAACCATTGAAAGAATTTGAGTAGGGTGTTAATGAGGGTTGTTATGAAAGATGGTGCAGTTTAGTCACTGCTCAAAGGTTTTTGGCTGAGGGGATAAACGGGCTAAAATGTGGCTTGTATTCAATTTAGCAGGCCACATGCCTGGTGAGGGGTTGCATCTGGCTGGAGGAAAGAAAGCAATTTTTAAAAAAAAATTCCCACAGAAATATTATATGGGTAGTCACAGCCCTGGCCCTGACATAGAGGAGTTCAAGTTTTGCTCTTCAGATATAGTGTAGAGAAGAGCTTCTCTCAAAGAAAAATGGTGTTAGATCAGTTTTTCATCTTTTCTGCCAAAGGTCAGATTTCCAGACTTTTCTCCAAAAGGTCATGCTCCTAAGAAACAATCAACATACATTCGTTTTTGTTTCATGTGAGATTGATTATAGCCAATTTTAGTCCTTGATCTAGACTCTGCTATTGTCTTCTTCTATAGTCATTTTTGTTCTTTTCTCATCCTTCCTGAATACGTTTTGGGGTGGAAAAGGGAATCTCATCTTCTTTTTCAACTAAGCAGAGTATGTAATGCAATATGCACATTGCTTTGCATTCTGAAGCATGGAAGTGATTTTTTAAACTACTATATCCAAAAGATAGTCACTGCTCAACTTTGTATACTGTATTATCTCAAGTCCCTGGTCAAACGAGCAATTCACTATATCATCAACTGTCATGTTATATTGCCTGGGTTTTAGAGAATAAGGGATGGTGGTTGGTTAATAGCCCAACTTGAAATATTACGAAAGAGGGGCAATTCGAGCTGAGATGATTTACAACTCTCAGAATGGGAACTAGTGGTAGAAAATAAAGAAGGGCATTTATGTGGGGCTAATTATATTGAAGGAAAATGAGGCCAGAAGTTGGAGTGTACTCTGGTGTCTATTACGAGGTAGGAGCTGAGATACGAGTGGGGAATGGGTGGCCTCTGTAGTCGGACTTCTAAGTTAGCAGGGATGGAGTTGAATCTGTGTAATCTTGGAAAAGGAACTTGAGAAATGTCTTCTGAGCTAGGCCAACTAGAGGAAACCAAAGTTACCCCAAATCGTCTGGGTCTTCTGTAGGTGACCCAGGGGACCAGCCCCAGCTCATAAGAACAGAAAGTGGCAAGCATTTGCATGACAGGGAACCACTGTGAGGAAGTGAAAGCACCTTATTTGCAGTAAATCAGGACACATTTATACCATTCTGTGGAGACTGCAGGGAAGAGAGATGTTTCTAGTGGAGAAGGGATGCTAAATTGGATTAATTACATAGCACGCATTAGTACTAATTAAAGATGTGTAATGCATCATTGGTATCTTCTTATTTAGTATGCTCTCAGCTGCTCATTTTCCTTCAGTGAACACAGAAAATATTAATAAAGGCTTTCATAGAATCACTTTAAACTTTGGAATCCAATTCTCCTTTTAACGTGTTGCTGAACCTTTTATGAGGAAATTCTGAACCTTACTCCTTTAGTCAAGGTCTTATTGCACTTATATTTTTAAAGAAGAGATTGTTAAGTCCATCACTAAGGTATTTACAAACGAGGGTTATCTTGCTATCATCTGCTACCCCACTTCCTCAGAAAGGATGAACCAAGCCCACAACCCTTGGGTTCTGTAACAAGTGATGGAGAAACAATGATGAACAGGACAAAGAATCTTTCTTTTGAAAGACGTAACACAGAAAGGTTAATAGCTGGCTGGACATGGTGGCTCATACCTGTAATCCCAACACTTTGGGAGGCTGAGGTGGGAGGATCACTTAAGCCCAGGAGTTTGCAATTACAGTGATCTATAATTGTGCCACTGCACTCCAGTGTGGGTGACAGAGCAAGAATCTATTTCAAAAAATAAAAATAAAAAAGTGAAATAGCCATATAAATAAACCACATAATTCAGTATGGTAAGTGTTCAAGTAGGTGGCTGTATAATGTATAGGTGGAGCTCAGTGGAAAGAACACTTTGTTCATTTTTAAAGTATTTAAGACCTATTGTGTGCCAAACACTATGATAGGCATTGAGGGAGATGAAGGAATAAGAAAAAACATTCTGGCACCTTTTCTTTGTGTGGGGTAGAAGCACTCTTGAGAAGAAATTAATTTTGAGAATCTTCAGAAGGATTAAGAACAGTCATTATTATTCAAAAACCTCCTAACAGATCCCACTAACTCGGGCCCAGTGGTAGAAGAGACAGACTGAGAAAGGAATGATCCCTGCCAACGCTTCTGTCCCAGAGAAATCTCTTAGCTCTCTAGGAGCTAAGCTGTGTCGGGTCAGGCAGTTATTTTTCTCTGATGTTCCAGAACATTGCAAGAACACGTGGCCAAATTTGGTTCACTTTAACAGGGGTCACTAGCAGGGCTTTCAGCAAATGTTTAACCAACAGGTTTGCATTTTACCAGCAGTATAGTTACCATAATCTCTCTTTGCTGACAGATTTGCAGATCAGAGGTCAATAGCAGCTTTGAGAATAGTTATTGATTCATGAAGTCAAATATTCCTTAGTCCTTGCCAAACATAGACGCCTTTCCTCACCCAGAGTAACTGGTATGGGGGTAGTTGTTACCTGGAGAAAGGGAATTCTTCTAAGGCCTGTTGTGTAATAGCGTTGTAACAATAATGTATACATTCCTGGCATCTGATTTCATTCAACACCCAGATTCATTGTCTTTCAAAGAATGTGTTGACTTTGCCACCACTTTAGTCATTATTTACTTTGGGATAGATAATGTGAGTCAAAACTTTAAAGGTGGTGCCCAAAGCCTACAGATTAAAGAAGCTTCAGGCAGGGAGAAACTAAAGCAATGTAATGAGGAAACAGAAAAATCCCATGTCACCTTTTTAACAGCAACAATCTTGCTTTCAAGACCTGAGTCAGGATTCCTGGCGAAGCCAACACTGGCCTGATGCTCGGGATATTCTCAGGAGGCAAAGTAGATGTAGGCTGCCCCATTCAATGAATCATGTCATGCATACCGTTTCTTCCCTGAGCTGGGAAGGAAATGGGAGTAACATTTGTGATTCACAATTTTATTAATAGCATTCATTGAGCATACCAAATGTGTGATATGCATGTCATTCAATTCTCATCACACAAGCTGTCCTACACAATTGGGACTGAAAAAAGCTCTGTGTCAGCAGCTTATGACAACAGCCTTTTCAACCAGAGCCTCAGTTTATACTTGAGGAAGCTGCTACCCAGAGAGGTTAGGGACAGTTTTCAACAGCCATGCAAGAAACACCAGAACTCTGAGTTTCTGGGCCTCTCATCTGCTCTACCCATTGCTCTGTTCATTGATAGAGAAATACCTTAGACCTGTGCTTCTGAAACGTTACCTGCATGCAAGTCCCCAGGGATCTTGTAAAAATAAAGATTTGATTCAGCAGGTCTGGGGTGAACCCAAGATTTTGCATTTTCAACAAGCTCCTGGTGGTGCCAGTGCTGTTGGTTCCTGACAGCGCTGAGTGAGAAGGCTGTAGATGATTGTGTGTTCTTCATTGTTCTCTTCAACGTGACATTTTCAGCACCAGTGGTGCCCTTTTCTATCTTATTATATATAGATTTTGAACTAGTGGTGACATTATATTAAATATGAAATCTGCTAAAGGTTCTTGAGTTCTGAAATAATGCTAAAGGGATTCATATATAGAGCATCTTCTTAAGAAACTTTAAAGCATCTTTGAGTCATTTTTCCTTGAATGTCACTCCTGTCACCATTGAGATATGTACCAGCACTAAGGACCAAAGTGTGACAGATCAAAGCACAGCATTGATTGTGCAATCATTGGCGTACACATACAGACATTTAAAAAAATGTGACAAAGCTTTTAAATATATTTTGGGTCAACACCAAGATATATTTTTCAGAGATGCAGCAGTGTGGTAGTAGTCATTTGCCAGGGATTGGGATTCTGGATTCCAATCTCTCTGCCTCTCCCACATAGCCTTGAGAGCTGAAGCTCCAGCCCTCTAGGCCTCATGGTCCAGATCTATAGGAGAATGGTTGGAAGAGATAATCTGGAAGGCTTATTACTTTCTTGTTTTATGGTTGGTGATGATTAGCATCTTTCTTTTCTAGGATGACCTACCACAAAATGTAGAAAGCCATTTTTCCCTTTGGGTAACCAGGAAGATTTTGATGAAAACAGCTGGCAAATATAAGCCAATTATTGGCTTCTTTTAGCCTGTTGCTATAGCAGAAGGAGTCCTGAATTAGGAGGCTGCAGATACATGCTGTGTAATATTGGGCAAATTACTCCATCTCTCTGAGTCTCAGTTTCATCATCTGCAAAATGATGGGATTGATGCTCTAAGTCTATTTTAGTAGTAATGATCCATATAATAAATGGAAACAGTTAATGAATTTCTTGAACCTGGTTTTCTTTTCTCGTTTGTCCCCGATCTTTACCCATGATGAAAGGAGTGGGTCCCCAACCATGCCCCCTATCCTTATGGATAGAGAACTCATGAACTCCTGAAGAACAGAGACATATCTGCTATTCCAGCCTTCCGTCATCATCCTTTGAATAGTTGGCACAATGAATGAATGAATGAGCTGTTGTACCACAGGACTAATAGGAAACAGTCAGATCCATTGAGGTCAGTGCTGTCAATGAGATTGTCCAGGAGCTATAAACATGGGTCTATAGTGGACAGCACAGAAGCTATTGACCACAGGGGCAGTGAAAAGTGTTTTTATCCCCTGGATGCTTATAGGGCCAAGATTACCCAGGATGCAAGATGATGTTATTAGCAAAGGATGCTACTACATCCTTATGTTATTAGCAAAACTGCAATGGTGTTAAGGACCCTGGGAGGGAAGAAAAATTAGCAACTTTGAGATCATCCTCTTTAGTTTTCATTTCAATCTCTAATGCTAAATTTTAATTCGAATTGGGAATTGGGTTTAATCAGAAGTGTTTCCATAGGGAACAGGGCCTGCGAAATTTAGAACATATTTGTAGCTGTCTAGCTTGGTTTCAAGAGAAAAATCCCTTCTTTTGGGGAGACTATGAACATCTGGGAATTGTGGGCAGATATAATTAAAAGAATCATAGATGTTAGAGCAGGAAGGATCTTTGTCAATTAGTTCTACCCTTTGTTTTCTGTTCTTCTCATAGGCAAACTTGGGGTGTGGAGGAGGGAAAAGAAAATTAGCTATGCGAGCATTGGAAGCTGCTCCCCTCAGACTTAGTGGCGACCCTAAGAAAACACAGAGAACAAGACCACCTCTAGATCAGTGCTCATTAAAAACACATTTTCCTGGTTGAGTGCTGTGGCTCACGCCTGTAATCCCTGCACTTTGGGAGGCCAAGGCAGGCAGATCATTTGAGGTCAGGAGTTTGAAACCAGCCTGGCCAACATGGTGAAACCCTGTTTCTACTAAAAATACAAAAATTATCCGAATGTGGTGGCGTGCACCTGTAATCCAAGCTACTTGGGAGGCTGAGGCAGGAGAATCACTTGAACCAAGGAGGCGGAGGTTGCAGTGAGCCGATATCGTGCCACTGCACTCCAGCCTGGGCGACAGAGTGAGACTCCATCTCAAAAACAACAACAACAACAACAAACACATATTCCTCAGCTCCTTCATGCACACATTCTCCTTCAGGGGTTTGGGGTAGGGCCAGGGACCTGTGATTTTTACCAAGCTGCCTAGATGATTCTTAGACACTTTTGAGTTTGAGAATCTAGCTTTGGGCAATTTGCAGTCATTCCCACTTTCACCTGAATAAAATTCAAGTAGATTGTAAGTATTTAAGAGAAAGAAAGAAGAGAACTTATGGTTAAATACAGGAGAGTATTTTGATTGTTTTGGTTTTTGTTTTAGAGATGGAATCTTACTCTGTTGCCCCAGCTGGCATGCAGTGGTGCAATCATAGCTCACTGCAGCCTTTAACTCCTGGGATGAAGCAATCCTCTTGTCTCAGCCTCAGGAGTAGCTAGGACCACAGGTGTGCACCACCAAGCCTGGCTAACTTCATTTTTTTTTCTTTGTAGAGACAGGATCTCACTATGTTGGCCAGGCTCCTGGCCTCAAGCCATCCTCCCACCTCGAAATTCCAAAATTCTGGGATTACAGGTGTGAGCCACTGTGTCCAGCCAGAAGGGTATTTTGTAATAGTCTGGGAAGAGGTGACTTTGGGGAGAGGTGAGTTTTAAAAAACTAACACAAGTGAGAAGGTAGGATGCATTGAGGAAAAAACTTTTTTTTGAGACAAGATCTTGCTCTGTCACCCAGGCTGGATGGATTGCAGCGGTGCTGCCTTGTCTCACTGCAGCCTTGACCTCCTGGGCTCAAGTGATCCTCCCACCTCAGCCTCCTGAGTAGCTGGGACTATAGATGCACACTACCACACCTTGTTAATTTTTGTATTTTTGGTGCAAAAATGGGGTTTTGCCATGTTGCCCAGGCTTATATCAAACTCCTGGACTCAAGCAATCCTCCTGTCTCAGCCTCCTAAAGTGCTGGGATTACAGGCGTAAGCCACTAAGGCAGCTGGGAAAATTTTTTCATCAAAGCTCTGCTCAGGGTTGGTTAGCTTTTATTTGAAATCTTCTTTAACGATATCTAAGACTCTAAACATCCCTTTTAAGATGTTTCTATACAATGAAGAAATGGAATTGTTCTTTAAGTCACCTCACCAGCTCAACGCCTCAAACTACAAATTATCTCCACTGGGGATGGGGTGGGATGGGAGGAAGGAGGCCCTTGAAGACATTTTGCAAGACTAAACCTTCCCCTCAGCTATCCAAATGTTGTGTGAGCACAGTCAAATTCCTTGTTATGTTTGTCTTTTTTCCTTCTACCCCTTGTGGAGACATTCCAAAAGGAAGAAATTTCACTGGACATACAGACACCTCAAAAATCACACTGCATTTCTTGATGTACAGGGCTGTTGTGATTCATGGACTTGGTAAATAGAGGCCTTTTCAAGTTAGACTTTTCCAAGGATTGGCAGTAATTTATACACTGGGGCCTCAGGGAATTGAGGAATTCATGTATTTTGTAGGAATGAGCTGAGTCTCTCCCTTGGGACTAGCACTACTCAAGGAGTACAGAAGACACAAAATACAGTGTCTCTATTTTCTAAAAGTGTATAGTCTTGTCAGGGAGATAAAACAGACACAAATAAAGCAGAGAGCAATACCAGACCTTACAAACAATAGTATTAAAGTGAATGTCACTCATTTAACAAACTCCTTCCTATATAGAACTAACTGAATTCAACTCAGGTGAAAAATCCTCTTTTTGAAATGTTTTCTCCCAGATTGTAGTAGTAAAAGTTTTCCACTTGACTCTTAACTTATAGCAGCACTCCCTTGAACCATATCTTGGTAGACAAATCAAAGATGGAGGGAGAGGAAATAAATGTATTTTGCATGTGGGAGTGATGTGAATTGTTGTGGCCAAAGGGCAAACGGTGACTGATTGTCTTTTCCAGAGGTAACTAAACCAGTAGATTCCCACTCCCATATGCTTTTCCTGTAACATGATGGATACGCCTTCCACTGAAAGATGAGATCTATAGCCCATTCCCTTGAATCTGGGCAGAAGCTGAGCATGCTGACAACCAGCCAAAAGCTGGGCCTTTCACTCTTACAACACAAGGAAATGAATTCTGCCAAACACCTGAAAAAGCTTAGGAGCAGGTTTCCCCCATTTGAGTCTCCAAATGAGAATGCAGCCCAGCCAATACCTTAATGGCAGCCTTGTGAGACCCTAAGCAGAAGATCCAGTTAAAAGATATGGCTTAAGCTGGCCGGGCACAGTGGCTCATGCCTGTAATCCCAGGACTTTGGGAGGCCGAGGCGGGCGGATCACGAGGTCAGGAGATTGAGACCATCCTGGCTAACACGGTGAAACCCTGTCTCTACTAAAAATACACAAAAATTAGCCGGGCATGGTGGCGGGTGCCTGTAGTCCCAGCTACTTGGGAGGCTGAGTCAGGAGAATGGCCTGAACCCAGGAGGTGGAGCTTGCAGTGAGCTGAGATCGTGCCACTGCACTCCAGCCTGGGCGACAGAGCGAGACTCTGTCTCAAAAAAAAAAAAAAAAGATATGGCTTATGCTTGACCCATGGGACCTGTGACATGAGTGTGCATGGTTTAAGCCACTGAGTTTATGGTGATTTGCTGCGCAGCGATAGGGAACCAAAACACCTGGCTACCCTGATGGTGCCATGCTGGAGAGACCACACTGGAAAGGCCACATTGTGACAAAGAGACAGTTCCAGGAGTCCAAGCTGTTCCAGCCCCCAGCTGTTTCAGTCTCTGCAGCATCAGCCACTAGGCTTGTAAATGGGCCTTCAGATAATTCCAGTTCCCAGCCTTCAAACCCTCTCATATGACGTTGAGCAGAGCAGAGACAAGCTATCCCCACTAAGCCATGTCTGAATTTCAGACTCATAAGCAAAATCAAATTTATTGTTTGAAGTCACTAAATTTTGAAAGTAATTTGTTATGCAGCCACAGTAACTGGAACAGGTATAGGTAAGCTCCCAGACCTGCTTCCACCTTGACCTGCCTTTCTTGGTGTATTTCCTTGACTTTCTGTAACTTTTGATGATGGCTTTTATCCTCTTGACACTGATCAGCTCTCGCTTTTTGGCTTCAGGACCCCTTGGTTATGTGTGTCAGGCTTCCCTGTGTGTCCCATACTTTGTATGCTGTTCCCACCTTGATCCAACAGAACCATGCATGGAACACAAGTAAAATTCAGGCAGCCACAAGACAGCCTTAGCTCTTTTATATACTTGCCATAATGTATTTATGCATCTCCATACCTGTTATCCCCATCAGACCATGAGCTCCTCCATGTCAGTGCCTTTGTCAGACTGGATCTAACTCAGGATATAAATGCTCAATCTGTTGAATGAATGAATATGTTATCTTGCTGTGTAGAAATTAAAGATTTATATGCAAAGACCTCTTCCCTTAAAGAACTTACAGTCCAGTACTAAAATACATGGTCCATATTATAAATGCTAAGAAAGGAAAGGTTGTAGTATTGGCTTAGAAGGCTTCACAGAAGAGGAGAAACGTGAACTTGATATTAAGGAGGGATTTGCTGGATTTGGGTGAGAGGAGAGGAGATAAGATGGCATTTCAAACTAGAAGAACAGTATGACAAAATTATGTAGAGGTTGGAGGGAGGAGAAGACTGGCATTTTAAGGACCTTAATGAGATACTCCTGGCAGAAGTTTTTTTTCCATGGAGAAGTAGTAGCAATGGTCTTTTTCTTCTACTATCTCTCCATGGCTACTGGACTCCACAAATCTTGTATATCCATTTGATATCAATTTTATAATCTAGATACGTTTTACATTGAGTATCCAGATTTTTCATTAGTTGAAACAATAAACTGTTATGTGGATTATTTATTAATTTATGTTGTCATCTTGCCATAAATTCATATCACATCAATCATACTGGGTGAAACTCCACTGAAATTCCAATTCATCACTAGGTAGAATAATTTGATATATGAAGTAAGGTCTACAAATCGTAAACTCAGAATACTTAGGTTTCCTTTCTTTCTTTCTTTCTTTTTTTTTTTTTTTTTTTGAGATGGAGTCTTGCTCTGTCACCCAGGCTGGAGTGCAGTGGTGCAATCCTGGCTCACTGCAACCTCCACCTCCCAGGTTCAAGCCATTCCTCTGCCTCAGCCTCCCGAGTAGCTGGGATTACAGGTGTGTGCCACCATACCTGGTTAATTTTTTTGTATTTTTAATAGAGACAGGGTTTTACCATGTTGGCCCGGCTGGTCTCGAACTCCTGACCTCAGGCAATCCACCCGCTTTGGCCTCCCAAAGTGCTGGGATTACAAGCGTGAGCTACTGCAACCAGCCAGAACACTTAGATTTCTTAAGCATCAAGAAAATTTGTGAATAAAGTTGAATACTCTGACTAATGGCTGCCCACACCTCCTGGGATTTAAGGTTCATGTAATCCTAGGTTTGATGATGTTAGTCATTCTGACCTCACTAGAGCTAGTTG
Organism: Gorilla gorilla gorilla; assembly: GCF_029281585.2. Lineage (NCBI taxonomy): Eukaryota > Metazoa > Chordata > Mammalia > Primates > Hominidae > Gorilla > Gorilla gorilla. Next base: position 87,335,794 of record NC_073241.2, on the reverse strand, counting down.
AGGTATAGTGAGACTAGCAAGTGTGTGCTTTAATTCGGAAAATTTGAGTTGCATGGTTGTTATGACAACAACTACTATGCAACTTCTGTCAGAGGCTTACCATGAAATTAAAAGGGAAGCAAGTCCATTATCATTATGGTATCTAGATAGAGGTAGTCCAATGACAAAGCAACACTTCTAATTGGAAAAATGATGCCTTACAGGCTTTACAGCAGGAAATCATTCACCTTTGTGAGGAACCTGGGAAATGAGTAGAAAGACCTGAGTCAGGTTACATGAGACAGGGACATATGTACTTATATGAGGACGGAGTCCTCATCAGTTGGGGCAGCCTGAGTTATGCTGCAGAAACAATTCCAAATCTCAACGGCTTAAAACTATTAGTACAAACAGTATTTATAGCTCAGGAAGCTTCTGTCATGGGTCATTCTTAAGGTTCTGTTCTGCTTTATCCTCACATAAGGACGAAGGCAGAGGGAAGCCCCATCTCTGTGTTTCTAAGACTTCCAAGGTGACCAACGTAAAAAAAGGATACATGGTGTTATGCCCTGGCTTTTAAAATTTTTGTCTAGAAGTGCAGCAACTTTACATTGGCCAAAGCAAGATATATGCCTACACCAACTTTAAGAAATGCAAATTATACCATATGCCTGGAGGAAGAACTTGTAAAACTGGGAGAAGAGCATCAGTGACTAGCACACCAGCATGCTCTCCCATCCTTGGCACTACTGACATTTGGGCCAGACACTTTGTTGTGGGGAACTATCCTGGGCATTATAAGATGTTTAGCAGCATTTCTGGTATCTACCCACCAGACGTAAGTAGAATCCCCTCCCCCAAGTTGTGACAACCAAAAATTTCTCCAGACATTGCCAAAGGTTCCCTGGGTGACAAAATTGTCCCCAGTTGAGAACTATTAGCTTAGAGTAATGCATATAAGAGCCCATACATTTCTAGGCTTTGGAGTTAGACTGCTAAGATTTGAATCTCAGCTCTTTCATTTTATTTTATATTATTTTATTTTATTTTATTTTATTTTATTTTTTAGACACAGGGTCTCTATCATCTGGCTGGAGTGCAGTGGCATGATCATGACTCACTGCAGCTTCCAATTCCTGGGCTCAAGCAATCCTCCCACCTCAGCTTCCTGAGGAGCTGAGACTACACACATGTGCAACCACACCCAGCTGATTTTTAAATTATTTTGTAGAGACAGGGTCTCTCTACGTTGCCCAGCGTGGTCTCAAACTCATGGCCTCAAGTAAGCCTCACACCTCACAGCCTCCTAAAGTGCTGGGATTACAGGCATGAGCCACTGCACCCAGCCAGCTCTTTCTTTTACTAATTGTGTGACCTTGAGCAGTTACTTAACCTGTCTGGGCCTGGTTTTTTAAATATGTAAAATGAGGATACTGGTTGTACTTCCCTCATAATGTTACAGAGATTGAATCAGGTAGTACAATACTTGTAAAGTGCTTAATTATTGCTTGATATATAGTAAAATATATTAAAAATAGACTTCAGACAAAAAGCACCCATTCAGAGTGGCCTACAGTCTGCAGCAATCCATCTAGTTTCAGGTTCATTTAGATTTTATGTCACATTGAATATGCCATTTCAACAAGTGAATCGTCAACATTTCATATTAATTACACACGATGGGTCCTTAGGACCCTATGGCTTACCTTGGTTAAGAACGACTCAGTTCACTTCGATAGGGTTTGAAATGAAAAGAAAAACAAAAAAAACAAAACAGGGTGACTAATGAGAGTGACTCAATAGACTTATATTTAACATACTTTGCTTCTGCCCTTTTCTTTCATTTGATGTTTGTGGGAAATATTTGTGGTGAGCAAGAATTAAAAGTCTATACTTTTTCATTGGAGCACTTGGTCAGAGCAGAGTGCTCATAAGATTTAGATCAAATGTGTTTGATCCCTACCAGCCCAGAACCTGGAACAGGCTACTATCCCAGAAGAGCTAATCATGGCCACATAGGATATGGACAAGAGTCAGGGGGACCTCAGGAGCCAGGAGACTCCAGACAGTCAGCTTAAATGTCTTGCTTTAGAACTTTCATGTGGCAGCAACCTTTTATTCAATGTCTATTCATTTGTCCCTGATTAGCGACAAGCACAGGACTGACCCATTGTAGCTGTTTAATAATAATGTTTGTGCATTTAAAGACGCTGTGCTTTGGAATCAGCCAATTTTGCAGGGCGGAGGAAGAAAGGAAACTGGTTTGCCATCTGGCATTTACAAAATGGGAAACAAATGCATTGACTTTTTCTTCCTCTCAAAACTTCACAAAAATGGCAATAAAGAGACTGTTTTCTGAAGACATAAACCCATAAGGATGAAGAGCATTGAAGAGAAGATAACAGATAACAATAGAAGATAAAAATTTCCAAATTTTGAAAATTGGAGAAATGCTTATAAAGCGGCTTAGCAGAGCCAAAAAAACTGAATTCACTCTTGAACCTGGGAGGTGGAGGTTGCAGTGAGCCAAGATCGTGCCACTGCCCTCCAGCCTGGGCAACAGAGAAAGCCTGTCTCAAACAAAACAAAACAAAAAACTGAATTCAAAGCTGGCAGTGGAGAAAATTGAGACCTGATCTGTAACACAGAAGAAATGACCCAATGACCCCAAAATTGGTGGCATCAGGCACCTTTGAGAATATGGAATAAAAACAGATTGCTAAAGTAAGGAGGTTTATCTGAAAGGCTGTTTAAAAATCAGTGTCCAGGCATGGTGGCTTACACCTGTAATCCCAGCACTTTGAGAGGCTGAGGTGGCAGGATCGCTTGAGCCCAGCAGCTTGAGACCAGCCTGGGCAACTTGGTGAGACTCCATCTCTACAAAAAAGTTTAAAAAATTATCCAGGCATGGTGGCATATGCCTGTGGTCCTAGGAACTCAAGAGGGTGAGATGGGAGGATTGCTTGAGCCTAGGAGGTGGAGGCTGCAGTGAGCCTTGGTTGCATCACTACACTCCAGCCTAGGCAACAAAGTGACAGCCTGTCTCAAAAAGAAAAGAAAAAAAAATCAGATCCATAGATCTTCCCCTATGATCCCCTCACACTGGCAGAAGATTCAAGGTTTTTCCACTGAAGATAGTTTCTGGAGTAAGTACAGAAGTATCGAACTGGAAAGGGGAGGGAGGACTTAGTAAGCCATATACACTGGATGCTGAAGCCTTCTGTCCACGTTCTTCTCTGGAGTAACAGAAAAATAGCAGCCAGGCCAATGCCTCCCTGGCAGGAGATTGGAACCATCGGCTGTGAAGAATCTCAACAGGCAAGGAGGAAACACCTAAAGATACAGATGACATCAGGTTTCCCAACTAAATGGTTTAGCCAGATCATTACACAGTGAGGTTAATGGGTGCCAAACCCCAGACACATACTCAGAGCTTTCTAAGAACATTTCCTTCCCAACTCTTATGTATATGAGTTGACAACCAAGGATTACCAGCTGTCAAGGAAAGCCTCAAGCTAGTTGTATAGAAATCAATGCAGATGAACAGAAAAAGAGGAAACAGGTAGAAGAAAACATTTAAAAATCTACCAATATTCTTAGAGAGGTAAGAAAATATTACAACCATGAAACAAGAAAAAATGTTATAAAAAGAGAGCTCTTGGGGAACAAAAATAATACCAGTTAGAAATTAAAAATATGAAGACACAAATTTAAGACTCAATAGAAACTCTGGGAAAATATACCTGAAAAATTACCCAGGAAGCACAGTAAAAACAAATAGATGGAAAGAGGAGAAAAATATAAGAAAATTAGAAGATTGGTACAGAATGTCCACCATTTGAATAACAGAAGTTCTAGAGAAAGAGAACAGAAAATAACAAAGGAAAGAAATAATCAATGAGATAATTCAAGGAAATTTCTCAGAACTGAAGGATATGAATTTCCAGATTGAAAAGGCCCGCCAAATGCCCTGGACACTGAATGAGAATAAACCCACAACAAAGCATGGCATCAGGAAGCCCAAAAATGCTTGGGACAAAGATAAAACCTTAAAACTTTCAAAGGGCAAAAGCAGATCACAATCCTCAAACAGGGAATTAGGATGTTCTTTTGACTTCTCAAAAGTAATACTAGGCGGGGCACAGTGGCTCACGCTTGTAATCCCAGCACTCTAGGAGGCCAAGGTGAGAGATATATTTGAGCCCAGGAGTTTGAGACCAGCCTGGGCAACATAGAAAGATCCCCATCTCTACAGAAAAATTAGAAAAATTAGCTGAGTGTGGTGGCATGCACCTGTGGTGTGGTCCTAGCTACTCCAGTGGCTGAGGCAGGAGGATCACTTGAGCCCAGGAGTTCCTGGCTGCAGCCAGCTATGATCACACCATTGTACTCCAGCCTGGGAGTGATAGAGACCCTGTCAAAAAAAAAAAAAAAAAAAAAAAAAGCAATACTGGAAGCTAGGGAGATATGAAGCAATACCTTCACAATTTTAAGGTAAAATTATTTTTTAACCTAGAATTTTATTCTCAGCCGAACCATCAATTAAGTGTGAGGGTAGAATAAATGTATTTTTGGAGTGTAAGGACTCAAAATATTCCCTCCCATGAACCCTTTCTCTGGAAACTACTAGTGCTGTGCTGTCTAATATGGTAGGCATTTGCCACAGATGCTTATTTAAATTTACATTTATTACAGTTCAACACAATTTAAAATTTTATTCCTTAGTTACATTACCCACATTTCAAATGCTCCATAGCCACATGTGGCTAGTGAGCATCAATTTTTATTTTTATTTTTATATTTATGCTTTGAGACAGCCTTGCTCTGTTGCCCAGGCTGGAGTGTAGCGGTGAGACCTTGGCTCACTGCAGCCTCCACCTCCTGGGTTCAAGAGATTCTCGTGCCTCAGTCTCCCGAGTAGCTGGGATTACAGGTGCATGCCACCATGCCCAGCTAATTTTTGTATTTTTAGCAGAGATGGGGTTTCACCATTTTGGTCAGGCTGATCTCGAACTTCTAAGCTCAGATGATTCACCCACCTCGGCCTCCCAGAGTGTTGGGATTACAGGTGTGAGCACTGAGCCCAGCCCGAGCATTGATTTGATTGTGCAGATATAGAACATTTCTATCACTGCAGAACTTCTATTGCACAGCACTATACCTGAGAATGTGCTCAACCAAAATAAGAGGAAAATCGTAAATAGCATTGACACTGGGAGATAATATGTAACATATTATACAGAGATAATATTGCCTTTTGCCTTTTTTAAATCTGAAAATTTCTGAATTCTGAAACATGCTTACCCTAAGAGTTTCAGATAAGGATTATGGACTCATGTTAATAAAAAGAAAATTTAAAATTAAAGAGTAAGATAGTATGGCAAAGACTCAGTATTGTACAGGTATCACATTTCCCCTAATTTATTGATAAATTTCCCCAAATTAATTTTAAAATCCGAGCAGAGAATCTTTCTGTCTCTGGAACTTAACAAACCAACTCCAAAATTTATTTGGAAAAGCAAGGGTCAAAAAAAGAAAGACAAATGTAGAAGAACAAGGTAGAGAGATTTGCTCTATCAGCTAAGACATTAAAAAGCCACAACAATAAATAGAAGACGTGATGGCAGGGACAGGCAAATAGACCAATGGAACAAAATCAGCATGGAAATAGGCTCCCTCTGGCCACTTGATAAATGGCAGAGACAGTGCATTAAAGTAATTGGGAGATTTTAAAAAATTAATAAAGAGTACTGGAGAAATATTTTTTAAAATTAATAAATGATGCTGAGACAGTTGGTTTTCCTTAAGGAAAATAACACAGTTAGGTCCCTAACCCTACACTAAAATCAATCCAAGGAGATTAGCATCTAAATGAAAAAAGTAAAAATCATTTCAAAATTAAAAGGACATCATTAATATATGCTAGCCAAGAGGGCTTTCTTAAATAATCCTTAAAAAATATAAACACGGCTGGGCGAGGTGGCTCATGCTTGTAATCCCAGCCCTTTGGGAGGCTGAGGCAAGATGATCACTTGAGGCCAGAGGTTCAAGATCAGCCTGGGCAATATAGTAAGACCCCCACCTCTATTATTAAAAATAAATAAATAAATAAACATTTAAAATGCTGATAAAATTCAATGCATAAAAAGATAAAGCTTCTGTGCAACAAAGGACCAATAAAATTAAGAGACAAGCCTTAAAATAGAATCCAATATTTAAAATGAATGTAATTAATACAGGATTAATATCCAAATTATATAAAGAACTCCCACAAATCAATAAGAAAAAGGAAAACAACCCAATGGGGAAAAATGGTCAAAGGACAAGAATAGGAAATTTACAGAAGAAACATGAATGACCAATGCATACATGCAATGATGCTCACTCTCACTAATACCCAACGTAATGGTTGTTAAAACCAACTGCCATTCTATTTTGAACAGATTGGTAAATATTAAAATGAGTGCCAACAGCAAGTGCTGGTGAATTGGTGGAGCAATGGTGATTATCATGTACTGGTAGTGGGACTGTAAATTGGTACAATCACTTTGGAAAGGAATTTGGTCACATCTTTAATGATGAAGATGTGCATTTTCTACAACCCAGCATTTCCACTCCTAAGAGTCTATGTCAGAGAAGCTAGCACCTAAGAGCATAAGCAGAAATGTACAACATTGTTCTTTGCAGCATGGTTGGCGATAGCACAAAAGCTAGAAACAAGCTAGATTTCTCTCAATAGGTAAGTGGATAAATAAGCTGAAGTACTGTATCACTGTTTGCTGTATCACTGTTAAAGATAAATGAATAAATCAACATGAATACATTTCAAATTCTGAACAATAAAAGTGAGTTTTAGAGGAATACACACAGTGTACCACTGAAACAAAGTTAACAATATGCAAAACTATATATACAGTTAATTCTTTACAGATATTTATACATAAGGTAAAATTATAAAGACAAAAATGGGATAATAAACCTCAAATTCAAATACTTCTGGGGGAATATGATATTACAGAAAGGTACTACATAAGGTACTTTAACTGTCTTATATGTGTTTGTGTGCACTATATAAAAATATATATATAATTTTATTTTATCTTATTTTTTTTGAAAGAGGGTCTCACTCTGTTGCCCAGGCTGGAGTGCCGTGGCATGATCTTAGCTTACTGCAGCCTCCAACTCCTGAGCTCAAGTGATCTACCTGCCTTGGCCTCCCAAAGTGCTCGAATTATAGGTGTGAGCCACCATGACCAGTCTATATATATATTTTAAATAAAGTTTATTTTTGAGTATTTTTAGGTTCACAGAACAATTGAGTAGAAGGTACACAGATTTCCCATATATTCCCTGTCCCCATGTACTCACAGCCTTCTCTACTATCTACATCCTGCCCCAGAGTAGTACATTTGTTGTAACTGATGAATCTACATTGACTCATCATTATCATCCAAAGTCCATAATTTACATTAGCATTCAGTCTTAGTGTCATACATTCAGTGGGTTTTGGCAAATGCATCACGACATGTATCCATTAGCATAGGATCATATAGAATAGTGTAACTACTCTAAAAATCTTCTGTTATATTTTATTTATTAAAAAAAGAGAGATATGAATTATATATGGCAAAATGTTAAAGTCTGACAGCTGGACTGAATGTACCTGTGTTTAATAATCAATTCTCTAAAATTTTCTTAATGCTTAAAATATTTTAAAATAGAAAAAGATCATAGGTATCTCTTAGGTGAGACTTTTAAAAAAATACATGGGGGTGATATATATACATTTGGTTTCAAAAGTTCTCTATCATCAAAGAAAAGCAAACGGGCCTATTCCTCTACCTTCAGCATCTCCCAGTCTTCTCTCATTTTCACCCAATTTCATCAACATAAAAATGCATATAGGATCATTCCACGTGGCTTGCCCTTGGTCCGGGGCACACCTAGGAATGAGGGCCTGAAACAAGTGTGTGGATGGATGGACCCTGGGAACTGGTCTTTGCTGGAGAAGCAGCTCAGCTCAGATTTGCAGATGCTGACTCAGCAAAGTGCTACATTCTTGGTGTTCCATTGTGACTGCTCGACTGCTGAGCTGTGTGACTGATTCTTTAGGGACAAGCAAACCCCCCTGTCCTCACTGTTTTTCCTCATTACTTTTTAAACTGGGGTCCTCAGGAGAGTTCCATTTGGTGGGCTCCAGGGACCTAAAGGAGTTCCTTAAACCACTTAATTTGCAAGGCACATGGGGATTACAGAACTAGAGGAATCGAGTTTATTAACTAGTCTCAGCCCCACTCCCCCAGAACATGACACACACTCATAAGATTCTTCTCTTTGTGATTGGGAAAGCACCAGTGACACCAGCTCTGGTGTCACCCGACCAGCTCAGGGGTACAGCTACAGTGTGCACAGTGCCAAATGGGGTTTAATGAAACGTCCGAGTCATTGGACCCACACCTCTCTGCTTTAAACATAATCTCTTTGGCTGCTACGTTCTGAAGGTCCTCATTTGGGTCATTCCACAAGAACATAGCCAGTGGCAGCTTTGGAAGGTGTGGATGGTCCTTAGGGGAAGGAAGCAGATTGGCTGTGGGGTGTTGGGGGCAGATGTGGATTTATGACACATGATAGGCTGAATAATGGCCTCCAAAAGTATTCATTTCTGAATCCCCAGAATTTGTGAATATATTATTTTACGGCAAAAAGGACTTTGCTGATGGGATTAAATTATGGATTTTGAGGTGGGCAGATTACGCTGGGTTCTGTGGGTGGGCCTTAAATGTATTTACAAGTGTCCTTAAATGAGAGAGGCAGAGGGAGATTTGACCGCAGAATTGGAGTGTTAGAGTAACACGGAGTGAGAAAAACTTGACCAACCACTGCTGGCTTAAGAAATGGAGGAAGGATCCCAGGCCAAATAATGCAGGAGACTTCTCAAAGCTGGAAAAATCCAGGAAGCAGATCTCCCTGAGAGCCTGCAGAAGCAATGCAGCCCTGCTGACACCTTGATTTTGGCTTGGTGAAACCAATTTTGGACTTCTGTCCTTGATATGGTTCAGCTCTGTGTCCCCACCCAAATCTCATCTTGCAGCTCCCATAATTCCATAATTGTGGGAAGGATGCAGTGAGAGACAAATAAATCATGAGGGTGGGTCTTTCCTGTGCTGTTCTCCTGATAGTGAGTAAGTCTCACAAGATCTGATGCTTTTAAAAATGTGAGTTTCCCTGCATAAGCTCTCTTTCTTTCCCTGCCACCATCCACGTAAGATGTGACTTGCTCCTTCTTGCCTTCCACCATGATTGTAAGGCCTCCCCAGCAATATGGAACTGTAAGTCCAATAAACTTCTTTCTTTCGTAAATTGCCCAGTCTTGGGTATGTCTTTATCAGCAGCATGAAAACAGACTAATACAGTTCTCCAGGACTGTAAGAGAATAATTTGTGTTGCTTTAAGACACTGTTTGTGGCAATTTGTTACAGGGGTGTTACGGGTTGAACTGTGTCCTGCCCCAGTTCACATGTCTAAGTCCTGAACCCCACTACCTCAGAATGTGACTAGATTTGTAGATAGGGCCTTTCCAGAGGTCATTAAGGTAAAATGAGGTCACATGTGACCTCAACTCATCCAACGCAACTGGTGACCTTGTAAGAAGCAAAAATTAGGACACAGACATGTGCGTGCACAGAGGAAAGAGCATGTGAGGACACAGCAAGAAAGTGGTCATCTGCAAGCCAAGGAGAGTGACCTCAGAAGAAACCAAACTGGCTGATACCTTACTCTTGAACTTGCAGCCTCCAGAGCAGTGAGAAAGTTCATTTCTGTTGTTTAAGCCACCCAATCTGTGGAGTTTTGTTATGGAAGCTCTGGCATACAGGTTGGAATACAGGTTGCTCCAAGAAAACCAGCTGTGCCTGAAGGTTGGACGCTGAATATATAGATCATCTTACATGATGTGAGACATCAGTCAATTGTCCATATCAAAATAAAGTGGCCGGGCATGGTGGCTCGCGCCTGTAATCACAGGACTTTGGGAGACTGAGGCGGGCGGATCACCTGAGATCAGGAGTTTGAGACCAGCCTGGCTAACATGGCAAAACCCCATCTCTACTAAAAATACCAAAATTAGCTGGGCATGGTTGTGGGTGCCTGTAGTCCCAGCTACTCGGGAGGCTGAGGCATGAGAATCCCTTGAGCCTGGGAGGCAGAGGTTGCAATGAGCTGAGATTGTGCCACTGCACTCCAGCCTGGGTGACAGCGGAAGACACTGGGTTAAAAAAAAAAAAATGAACAAAAAACAAAGTGGTGGGGACTATGGAGGTGCTAGGCCCCCTCCCCAAAGCTCCCTCTTGGCATGCTGCTGACACAGTTAATGCTATTTTATTTTTCAGTGTCTTCTCCTTAGCTCTGAATCATTGACCACGTTGTTTGTAACTCTGCATGCACTTTGCCTTTCCTGGTGCTGCGCTATTACCCACCCATTTACCCTCCAAACACAGGCGGGGGAGGCACTACGGCTGAGACTCTGGGGGACACCCTGCTAGCTGTGCACCTCGCAGGCACTCGCTGTCCTGGGACTGCCACTCCTTCCTGGGCTTAGATTTTGCCTGCTGACTTTCTCTTAGGGTATTTGTTTTCTCTGGTTCTGCCTGCCTCGTTCCCAAACAAGCTAGAGCTTTTCTCTTCAAAGCACTTGAACCTTGAAGAAATAAGATTTTATGAACTAGTTTTCAAGACACTGTTTTAGGCTGGGCACAGTGGCTTACACTTGTAATCTCAGCACTTTGGGAGGCTGAGGTGGGCGGATCACCTGAGGTCAGGAGTTCAAGACCAGCCTGGCCAACATGGCAAAACCCCGTCTCTACTAAAAATAAAAAAATTAGCTGGGCATGATGGTGCATGCCTGTAATCCCAGCTACTTGGGAGGCTGAAGCAAGAGAATTGATTAAACCTGGGAGGCAGAGGTTGCAGTGAGCTGTGATTATGTCACTGCACTCCAGCCTGGGTGACAGAGCAAGACTCTGTTTCAAAAAAAGAAAAAAAGACATTGTTTTATTCTCATCCTCAAACCCCGTGGGACAAATTTCACTTCAGACAGCCCTCCTGCCCCTTCATGTGGCTGCTTTCAACTACCACATCAGCCAAATTTTGCCCCTCAGCTTCTGATTTTAATCCTGGTATTGTTCGTTGCTCCAGAACTCTTCTATCCCCTGCTATCCCCCATATCTTCAATTTTGTATTGAACCTATCACCTTCCTTCCTCCCTCCTCCTGTCCTTCCTCCTTTCCTTGTCTCCTCCCTTCCTTCCTCACTCCTCTTCCCTTCCCTCTAGTAATATTGATCTTCAGCTCTGCATGGGGTATATATTTCTGGGTAGTCACTATTAAACCCACTCATTAACCAGAGAGGGACCAAAAAAAAAAAAAAAGAAAACACTGGTCTTCCTGTATCTCTCATGAAACAGTCAGGGCAAGGCAAGGGCTGCTTATCACACAGAGGCCCTGAGCCATGCACCTGCCCTTCCCACTACCATCACTATATCATCCTCCATCTAATAGTCATCTATTGCTACAGCATTTTACTGGAAGTCCAGCTACTCTTTTTAATAAATTGATTTTCTGGGCAGGAACCAGGAGAGTTCTGTACATTTTAGTGTAAGTAAAGGCAACTTCCAGAGGTTAGGGGAGAGAAAGTAGTAGAATCTACACTATCTTGAATATATTTGGCTGCCAGCCATAGAAAACTCTGTTAACCGTGGCTTAAACAATGATGGCATCTTGTTATCTGACCAAACAAGAAGTCTGGAGGAATCCAGACCAGCGCTGGACTAGCAGGTCAGGGATGGCATCAAAGAGTGGGGCTCTTTCTATCTTTCCTTCTCCACCATCTTCTGTGTGCTGGTTTTTCATCTTTGTGCTTGAGGCCTCATGATTACAGAATGGCTACTACAGCTTCAGACATTGCAACAGAATTCCAAGACAGGAAGTAGTGGGAGAGGGGCACGAACTAACAATAAAATAACTTTTCCTCAAATGCCTCTTTTCTTTCATTTGTAAAGAAAACATTTTTGCAAAAGATTCTGTCACCCTTCCTCTTATATCTCATTGGCTAGAACTGGGTCACATAGCTGTCTTTAGCTGCAAGGAAGGCTGGGTAAGGAAGAATCTCACTTCTTCAGCTTTGCTACAGGATGTCACTCATGAGAGAAAGAGGTTGGCATGGCTGTGTGTTGGCCAATTGATCATGTGTGTCAATAACTCTTGACACTCAAAAATTCTTAACTATATCTACTCAGAATCTCCAAGGGAGCAAAAGGTAGCAGATCTGATAAAAATGGAGAAAGGATTTCTCTGGCATTGCCCCGCTTCCTCTCCCTACACATCTCACTCAAATCCCTTCTCAACACAATGCACCCAGAGCCACCAGGATGTGGGTGCTTTGCTTGTGCATATGTTCTGAGACTCTCAGAAGGCTGAAATGGGGATCAATGGTCTCCAGTGCCTGGGTTCATATTTATTAGGCAGAACCATGTTGGCAGGAATCTATGATGAAGACACTGTTGGATTTCTGGGAGCCTGCCATTCCTGAAACATGAATGGAGTCCATTTCCATTCCAAGCAGAAATAGTCTCAAGGGTTCAGACATTACACAAATCAATTCCATTTTAGATTAGAGTCTGAAAATTTAGCAAAAAGGGGACATCACATTTATGGTGGTCATTTTGGCCCATACCAGTGGCTGATAGGAAGGCTCTAGAGGCAAAGGCAAGTTTTTAAAAACACCCAGCCAACTTGGAAAAGGAGCAAGAAAAGGGCATAAGCTTTGAGGCTTTAATAGGAGTTGCCAGGGTGGTGCAAAGATCATCCTCTGCTCCGGCAGGACAGTGGCTCGTGTTAATCCTCAGACCTGCCAGGTTTCAAGCATGCAGGGTAAAAAACAATAAAAATGCTTCGTCATTTATGGCTGAAGATGGTATTGGTGACTCACATCGGTAGGGTTTTATTTATTCTTCCTGTAGGAGCAGAAGATTTGTGTGGGTGGCTCACGCTCCCTCCTCGTACCTTTCCTACCAGAATAGAGTGTTCTTTGAGAGGATTGAACAGGGTTCGGGGAAAGACTGTGGGTTTTGTTTTGTTTTGTTTTGTTTTTTTGACAGTGTCTCACCCTGTCACCCAGGCTGGAGTGCAATGAGGCGATCATAGCTCACTGCAGCCTCCAACTCCTGGGCTCAAGAGATCCTCCTGCCTCAGCCTCCTGAGTAGCTGGGACTACAGGCGTGTGCCACCATACATGGCGAATTTTCATATTTTTTTGTAGAGATGGAGTCTTACTACGTTGCCCAGGCTGGTCTTGAACTCCTGGGCTCAAGCAATCCTCCCACCTCAGTCTTCCAAAGTGCTGGGATTATAAGCATGAGCCACTGCACCTGGCAAGACTGTATCCTTTGCATAGAGCAGGAAAATAGCCTCGCTGCCTTTTTACCCCCTTGGGCCCCTGCTTCCCTCAGCTGCTCCAAATATTGCCTGAGGTTTCTGAGCCTGAGGTGCACACCTCACTTTTCCAGCCTTGTGTTCTCCCTCTAGCCACTTCTCCAAAATTACCCCTCTCTGATCTGCTTTCAAGCCCTGCTACCTCTACCCATTTCCTTCCCAGCCCTGGATCAGTTTCTTCAGCTCATCTTAATGAAGCTGACCCATTTTTCAAGGCCCCTCTCAGCCACCATCTCCTACGTGAAGTCTCCTGAAACGAACTCCAGCAAATTGAGTTGTTCTTAGCCCTGTCTGCCATGGCATCTTGTATGTATGACTTGTGTGCAATTGAACTTTAGGGCTGAATCAGGGCTGTGCTATTTGTGAACATGCATGTCTCTGCCTGAGGTAATAGACTGAATTACAATCATGATAGACACAGTGATTGTCTCAGAGAAGGCATCCAAATTTTAAAAGCAAGTTGAAATTCTGGTATAAATGATCACTTTATCACAAAACGACAATTTTGGGAAAAAAAATATTAGAGGACTTCTAGTACTCCATTTCTTTTTTCTTTTTTTTTGAGTCAGAATCTTGCTCTGTCGCCCAGGCTGGAGTACAATGGCGCGATCTCGGCTCATTGCAACCTCTGCCTCCCGGGTTCAAACAATTCTCCTGCCTCAGCCTCCCGAGTAGCTGAGATTACAGGTTTCTGCCACCACGCCTGGCTAATTTTTGTATTTTTAGTAGAGACAGGGTTTCACCATATTGGCCAGGCTGATCTTGAACTCCTGACCTCGTGATCTGCCTGCCTCGTCCCCCAAAGTGCTGGGATTACAGGCTTGACCCACCGTGCCCAGCCATACTGCCCCATTTCAAAAGTTACTACAAAGCCCTGTTAATTAAGACAGTGTGGTATTTATGTAAAGACAGACAAATAGGTCAATGAAACAGATTAGAGTCTGGAAATAAATCCTTGCATTCATGGCATTTATGGTTGATTGATTTTTGACAAAGGTGTCAAAACATTTCCATGGGATTTCTTTTCAGCAAATGGCACAATTATATATCCATACGCCAACAACAATGACAAAAAAGTACCTCCATCATACACAAAGGATAATAGCCCAAAACGTAAAAGCTAAAAGTAAAAAATTCTAGAAAAAAGCATAGGAAATCTTTGTGACCTTGCTTTAGGCAAAGGATCCTTGGATTCAGCATTAAAAGCAAGAGCCATAAAAAAATTGATAAATTGAAGTTGAATTAATTTTAAAACTTTGACTTCAAAAAATATGAAGAAAATGGACCACTGGCTGGGAGAAAATATTTGCACATCATATATCTGATAAAGGACTTGTATCAAGAATCTAAAAAGAACTTCCATAACTCAATAAGAAGACAATCAACCCAATTAAAAATGGCCCAAATCCTTGAGTGAACATTTCACCAAGGACAGCCTAGGAGTGGCTAATCAGCACATTAAGATATGCTCAACATCATTGGTTATTAGAAACATGAAAGTTAAAACCACATTGAGATACCACTTTGCACGCTCTAGGATGGCTACGATAAAAGAGAGAGAGAATGCAAAGTGCGCAGAGAGAAACTACAACCCTCATAGATGGCTGGCAGGAATATTGAAGAGTACAGTCACTTTGGAAAACAGCATGACAGCTTGTTGAAATGTTAAACACAAACATACTCAACAAATCTACCCAAGAATCCACCCAAAAAATCCACCCAAGAGAAATGAAAACATATGTCCACAGGAAAGACTTAGACATGAATGTGCATAGCAGCATTATTCATAATAGCCAAACACCAGGCACAGCCCAAAGATCTATCAAGTGATGAATGGATAAACAGAATTTGGTAGCTCCATACAATGGAATACTATTCACCAATTAAAATGGAATAAAATGCAGATACAGGCTACGATATGGATGAACCTCAATAATATTAAATTAAGTAAAAGAAACCAGTCACGAAAGACCAAATATTGGATGATGGCTGACACAGGACATGAGTTGATAGTTTTTGAAGCTGAGTGGTGAATATATGTGGTGAACCGTTCTCTATAATTCTGTATATGGTGAAAATGTTCCTTTTTTCTTTTTTTTTTGACAGTCTCACTCTGTTGCCCAGGCTGGAGAGCAGTGGTGTGATCTTGGTTCATTGTAAACTCCACCTCCCAGATTCAAGCGATTCTCCTGCCTCAGCCTCCCAAGCAGCTAAGATTACAGGCATGTGCCACCATGCCTGGCTAATTTTGTATTTTTAGTAGAGATGGGGTTTCACCATGTTGGCCAGGTTGGTCTCGAACTCCTGACCTCAGGTGATCTGCCCACCTCAGCCTCTCAAAGTGTTGAGATTACAGGCTTGGACCACTGTGCCTGGCCTGAAAATGTTCCTTTACACAAAATGTTTAGAGGCTACTAGTCATTTTTTTTTGTTGATGATGTTTCAAAAACACCAAATCTATTTCATATTTTATCTGCCATCATTTATTTTACTGCATTCTACTTTTATTGCTATTTTCTTTCTCTCCTTCCTTGACATGGCCTGTGACATACTGATAAACACACACACATGTGCATACACAAACATGCTATGTTCCCTATCTTAGCTGTTGTCAGCTTAGAAGTTGTTATTGCTCTCCCAGGTCACTTTCTTTCTCAACGCCCCATTCCCTCATCTTCTTGCACTTGTTTTTTCCCAGAGAGGGTCCACACACCCTCCCAGACACTACCTGCTCACACTTGGCCCAGACAGTAGTTTCTGTGGCTTAGCCTGTATGTGGTTCTGTTGTCCATTTATATCTACTTTGGAGCTCCACAATCTTCATGTGTCTGTGTGTGTGTTTGTGTGTGTGTTTGAGACAGTCTTGCTTCATTACCCAGGCTGGAGTGCAGTGGTGCTATCATGGCTCACTGCCACCTTGACCTCCTGGGCTCAAGCAATCCTCCCAACCTGGCTTCCCAAAATGCTGGGATTTCAAGCATGAGCCACCATACCTGGCCTCATTTATGTTTTTGAAAACCACTCTAATAAGCTTCTTCTACACTTTAAAAATGCTGTATTTAAGTTTTCTTCCATTTATGTAGGGACGAGGCCAGGTTTTCTTCTTATAAGTACATTGTTTTGGGGAATGATTATATGATGGTAGTTTACAAACATTTATTACACACACACACACACACATGCCACAGTTACAATCATTATATATATATGTTGTCTCACTTCGTTAGCTCCTAATAACTCCTATCATTTGTGGCAGGTGAGTTGTATTCACATTTTACTCTAATTTATGCTTCACAAACATCTTAAGAGGTAGTACTGTTATGTCCATCTAACACAGGCGTCCCAGCCCCTGAGCCATGGACCAGTACTGGTCCGTGGTCTGTTATGAACCTGTCTGCATAGCAGGAGGTGAGCAGTGGGGTGAGTGAGCATTACTGCCTGAGCTCTGCCTCCTGAGAGATCAGCAGCAGCATTAGAGTCTCAGGAGCTTGAACTCTATTGTGAACTGCACATGTGAGGAATCTAGGTTATGTGCTCCTCATGAGAATCTAATGCCTGATGATCTGAGTTGGAACAGTTTCATCCATGAACCATCATTCCCTCGCCATCCCATCGGTGGAAAAATTGTCTTCCACAAAACCACTCCCTGGTGCCAAAAAGGTTGGGGACCGCTGATCCAATGGATAATAAAATTGAGGTTTTGGGAGGTTGAATAACCTTCCCTCGAGATCACATGGGGTTCTTCTTCTGATATAACAAGCTGTCTCTCAAAGAGTTACTTAAAATAGGATTGGCATAGTCAAAGCGTGGGGTTGGAAGACAAGCTTGCCAATTAATACCTGAAGATTCCTTGTCTGAGGGGAAGAGATTATAGCAATGCTGGTGAGAGAGCCAAACTCAGTCACAGGTGGAATAACTGGTAGGAGGATTTCAGGGCTTTATCCAAAATAATTTCCTAGACACCTTCTCTTTGCCAATTTGGGATGCTATAATTGAATACCAAAGACTGGGTGGCTTAAAAAACAAACATGTATTTCTCACAGTTCTTGAAGTCTGAGCTTAGGGTGCCAGCATGGTCAGCTCCTGGTGAAGGTCTTCCTTCTAGTTCATAGACAGCTGCCTTCTCGCTGATTCCTCACAAGGCAGACGGCAGAGAGCAGGGGAGCAACCTCTCCGATGTCTTTTCTAATAAGGGCCTTAATCCCCTAAGGAGGACTCTACCTGAAAGAACTAATTACCTCCCAGATACTATGTCCAAATTGTGTCCCATTGGGCATTAGGGTTTCCACATGTGAACTTGGGGTGAGGTGGGTGGACACAAATATTTAGTCCACAGGATACATCCACTTGAAATTCTAGAACAACAGGATAAAAAGACAATCCTGAGAGCTTCTAGAAAGAAAAACATGAATTACTTATAAAAAAATGAAAATGAGATTGATATCAGATGACTTGATCCACAATGTTGGATAGTAGATGTCAACCACTCAATGCCTTCAAAGTCCTACACCTGGAACTTAGAATTAAGTATCCAGCCAGACTATCAATCAGATGTGAAATAGAAACGCTGACATTTTCAGATATTCAAGACCAAGAAAGTTTATCTGACATGCAGGCCTTTGAGAAAAAAAAATGTATAATAAAGGAGAACCAATTTTACATCGATGTTTAAAATATTATGCTTCCAGTGGTACAGGCTTACAGATATAAAATTACTTTCACTAAGTTCAATTATGGATGAAATCTCATTACTTTTTTCAACTAGTAAATCATACTTATATCATTTAATTATCTTATTACTAACACATGCGGGGCTTAATGCCTAGGTGATGGGTTGGCAGGTGCAGCAAGCCACTGTGAAACATTTACCTGTGTAACAAACCCACACATCCTGCACATGTGTCCCAGAACTTAAAATAAAATAAAATTTAAAAAATTGTTATTACTTATATTTATAGTATACAATTATGATATTGTAAATGCTGCTTACTGGCTCTTGATTTTCAAAATTGACCTATAGACACATCATGGAATATTTACACATGCCAAAGGGATGGTATGATTACAACTTTTCATATATAAAAATAATGGTATGGCTGGAAGAAGCTGGGAGGTAGAGGGAGGGAGATTAGCTGGTGGTGGGGGTGGGTATCTTACAGAATGGGGAGAAAGAAACACTGTTTACATTTGAAAGATCACGAAATAGAAGTTTAACTCTATTGTTTAAAGTTATGAAGTTGTGAGAGACTAAATATCCAAGCAGGCAATGGCCAGGCCATGTATATGTAGATGAACTTTGACTCACGATCTGCAGCAACCTGCCCAGGAAACCAATGCCCTTTTCTACCATAAACAACCCAGCCAGCCTAAGTCAGCCCCAAATGGCCAGGACTTGTTTAATAACTGACAGCTTCCCAAATTTTTATCCTGCTTCCAACTTAGGACCAACCAGAGGAAGCCAAATACGCACCCCTAACTAATCACATAGGATACCCTACTTCTACTTAGTCCACCTATAGCTTCCGCATGCCAGCAGCCTTCAATCTGACCATAGCTGAAGACTTCCTTGTTCTCTAATCTAAATCTTTCCTACTCCTCTGCCTGCCTTTGAGTCTCTGCCAAAATGTAAGTGACGGTGGGTGGTTGACTCCCTTGCTACAGCAAGCTCAGAATAAATAGCCTTTGCTTTTCTCATGTGATTGGTCTTTATTTATTTTTATAGTTGACTCATAGAAGGACCAAGAGATAAAAATATAATAAACAAAAATTTGACGAGGGAGGGAAAAGGGAGAAGATGAACCAAACTCTTCAGTTTCATGGTAAAAAGTGGATAGATACTATTTAAAGAGAGAAATCAAGAAATAGGGCATATCATATTATTTAGAGTTATTACTTGTATTTATATTATACAATTATGTATTGTATAAGGGATATGTATAAAGGGAGGCTCAGTGATTGATTGGAGATCTAGAGTTGGCAGCCAAACCTCAGACAAGTCTCCTGACACCTGCTCCATTGTTCCTTTACTGTGTTCTTTATAACTGACTTCTCAGTAAGAGTTGACAATGGCTATAGCAGGTGCCCCAGAACCAAAAAGCTGAGTCTCATGAAATCCTGCCCAGCTCCAGGGGCAGGTCAAAAAAAAAAGACTGGTCAAAAGTATTAATAGCTGCCTAAGGAGTGAGACTGGGAGGGGCAAAGGGAGGAGGGCATTTTATTTTTATACAAGAGCCTCTTACAACATTTGAACTTTTGCTTTTATACCAACTCATTACTTCTATAATTCAATACATTTCTGGATAGTTCCCTTTTATTCCTTTGGATAAGAATCCTGCTTTTAAAATGTGGATGCACCTAAGAAAAGCAAAGCCCTTGGTGAGAAAAGCAAAGACCTTGGAGCAAAGACCCAGGCAATGGGGAAGCCATGAACGGAGAATGGGCAGCACCAAGTGCTAACGGGAGGGCCTGGGAAGAGGCTGGGTGTTGCAGGATGGGTGCGGTTTGGCCATGATGGTGGCTATGCAGTCATTGTCATAGAGTGAATCTCAGGAGGGACACTGAGACATTCACACTTTCCCATGCTACGCCTTTCCTAGGGACAGTTGCTGTCTATCCAATCACAGACATACAGGGTCAGACCAACAGCAGTGAGAGTGGGACTGGAGAAAAAGGGGTGACGCTGCAGAGACAAGGTTTAAAAAGCAGGATTCGACACCAGGCGGCAAAACTGAAATTCATCTGAAATTCTCCAATAAATGTTTTCTAAGGAAAACCTTAATCCACTTTCACTTAAGATCTAAAATAAAACTGTCTGTTCTGCTTTATACTTTTAAAAATTGTGATTATTTAAATGTCTTTGATTATTTTCCCTTTATATCATTTGTGGGGGTGGGGGTGGATGATGAATGCTTGAGTAACGTCTGAAGTGTTCCTTGCAGTTCTGAGTGAATAATTGAGTTGGTGCTGCCTGAGAAAAGGGAGGTCACAAAAGGCTGCTGTTTTATTTAAGAAGACATACAGCTTGCTCTTGTCCATTAACGCTAAAGAAGGGCTGAGCGTGGGGCATTGTCATCTTCAAACACCCGCTAAGTGGTTGCCTGCTACAGTAAGGCTGAGAGTGGTGCTGAAAATGCAATGTAAATATTTAAACCGAAGGAAGCTCCCTGCCATCCTAGTGGAGCAAACTGTTGGCACCACCTCAAAATTAAGACTTTGTTTTTAGCAGTGGGTAAAGCGCTGTCAAGGACCAATCACTTTCAGCCTACACAATTCTTAAACAAAGTTTCGTTCAACTGTTGATGCGTCCTCCGCACCACTGCCCATCACGATGCACCAAAACCCTTGTGATGAAAAACTTTCCATCCTCTATCATTCCCAGTCCCCATCTGACTGCCCCTGGAGCTGGGCAGGATTTCATGAGACTCAGCTTTTTGGTTCTGGGGTACCTGCTATGGCCATTGTCAACTCTTACTGAGAAGTCAATTATAAAGAACACAGTAAAGGAACAATGGAGCAGGTGTCAGGAGACTTGCCTGAGGTTTGGCTGCCAGCTCACTAGATCTCCAATCAGTCACTGAGCCTCCCTTTGCCTCGCTGGTAAAATTCTACCAGGACTTCCTACTCACTCTTCACTCTGCTCCCCAAAGGGGCTTTCCTGTGCATTTTACAGTTTTCTGGTACATCAGAGATATTGTAGATGCGCAGAATCCTGGAAGTGGAGAGATACGTAATAAAGAATATACAAGTAAAAGATAAGGCCGAGTGCTGCATGCAAGCCTGGATTCCTGCCTCTTTGGTTTGATTTGAGGGATTCAGTGGATTTCTTTTTCTTTTTCTTTTTCTTTTCTTTTCTTTTTTTTTTTTTTTTTTTTTTTTTTTTTTTGAGACATGATATCATTCAGTCTTCCAGGCTGGAATGCAAGTGGCAAGATCATAGCTCACTGCAGTCTTGACCTGTTGGGCTCAAGCAATCCTTCTGTCTCAGCCTCCCATGTAGCTGGGACTACAGGTGTGTGCCACTATGTCCAGCTAGCTCTTTAGTTTTTGTTGTAGAGACAATGTCTCCCTATGTTGCCCATGCTGGTCTCAAACTTCTGGCCTCAAGTGATCCTCCCACCTTGGCCTCTGAAATGCTGGGATTACAGGCATGAGCAACAATGCCCAACCTTTCAGTGGACATTTTTGGATTTTGCTGCCCAGCAGTAATCCTTCCTTTTGATTACATTGTCTTTCTCCATTGCTATTTCCCACTCTCTTTCTAACAGCTGGAATCCTTGACAAATTTAAAAGAATTTCTGATCTAAATATGAGGCAATGCAAAGCCTGTTATCTTTGAAAAAGTGAGAGAGTCATGGTTAACAGACCAAGTGGATGGAAATTGAAATTGAGTCTTGGAGATTATTAACAAACAACCTTTAAGAGGGCAGTTTTATTACATTTATTCTTTTTTTTATTACAAATATAAATAGACTACACACTATATAGACCTGTCTGACTGAGGAGATTGCTGTGACAGTTTAAAAACCAAGATCCACTCCAGCAAAATGAATGCCTTGGCCCTTGCCTTTTGCCCATCATAGCTCAGTCTGTAATCAGTCTCGCTTGAATGCATTTGATTGGCAGGAACTAAATTACACACAGGGACCTGGCTTCACCTGTCATTTTCTACTTCTTGGCCTCTGCTGTACTGAAAGACAAGCTGGTCGGGGTTGGATGAGCCTTAAGCAAAGCAGCCCATGGTCTCTGCCGCATCCTCTCCAGTCCAGAAACTCACAGATGAAGATGGCATTCACCTGCCTGCGAGGAGCTCCTAGTTCAGCTCAGGTGACTGGCCTATAAATATGCCATTATGTTTCCATGGGAAATGCACTGCCTACAGGCTCAGTGGCAAGGGAACATGCAGGAGGGAATGACTTGCTGCCCTAAGGAGTCACAGAAAGCTCTACCAACAAGGAGGTGATGTCAGAGGTCTGAGTGATGCATGTGAGGTGAAGAAGAAGGGGTATCATGGAAGGCCGTGCAGGGACCTCCACAACGAGTGCTGTGGGACAAGAGAGCAGCTGGGTGGGCAGCAGGTCACGTTCCTGGACAAAGGGGCTGCCCAAGCCCGGGTTCCAAGCACAGGAAGACAGAGCCACTGGCCGACCTAAGCCCCAAATTGCCTAGTGGCAGCATAGCCTGTGGAAGCTGCTAACATTTATGGGATCTAAAGCCGAAAGACCTGAGTTCAAAGCCCAGCTCTGTCACTTCCTACTTGGGGTCAAGCTGTTTAAACTCTCTAAGCCTTAATTTCCCCATTTGGAAAATGTTGATATTATTGGTACCTAAGGTAAAAGTGAGGATTAAAAATGATGATGATGATGGTGATGATGATGATGATGATGATGATGATGATGATGATGATGTTGCAAAGCATTTGGTCCTATGACTGACACTTTGCAGGTGGCAGTCCATGTTAGCTGTGACATGGTCACGGTAAGGGGGAGGCTTTAGATCCATTGAGGATGAAGGGGCAGTAGGTGAGATCCAGACAAGGGGGATGCTAGAGTCGCATCAGTGGCATGTGTCGTGGGTAGTCAGTCTATTCCTGGGGGGCTGTAACTGTGAGACACAGCACCCTGCACCCCAGAGGAGATAGTTAGCAAAAGCAGGGTGTCTGGGGCCCCAGTGGTCACAGCTGTTCTTTCCTCAGTTATAAAGCTGAAATGTCTGCAAGGGGCAACAACTGCAGTCAAATTCACAGAAAATCTATGTGCAGGATCCCAAAGTCACTGATGCTACACCCAGATGTTCAGATAAAATGTAAAATGTACGGTCTTCCTCAAGAGACCCACTTACTGCATAACAAAAAATATTAACAGCTCCAGATTAATCTGTTGATCTAAGTATGATGCAATAATTGTAACAGCTTCTTTATATAAAAATGATGAGCATCACAGAAACATTCCTTTCTCTCTTCCATTTCCCTTTCCTCCTTTGTCTTCTCTTCCATCCCCCTTGCTCTCCTCCCTCTCCCTTCTTTTTCTTTCCAGGAAGGTACTTCGTGTTTGGATCAGAAACCCTTGAGGTGCTGAGGAAAGGAGGTGGATCTGGGTGGAACCCCCCAACTCCCCCAGCCTCTGCTCCTTGCTCCCCTGCTTCTGCCTTTCTGCTGGCCATCACAGCTCTGGGAACTGACCCACTGCTGTCTCAGCTTCATCCAGGCCGGTTGCTTGATGCCTATGCTTCAGCCAAGCCTAACTTCTCCTTTTACCTTCACCATGGACCTGGCTGAGTTTCTGCTGCCTCCTCCACCTGACCTTGGCTAGGAGGTCCTCAGCCCTGGCCATTGCAAGGCCTATGGCCAGCCACTGAGCCTCATGCCAGCTGTCTTCTCAGTTCCCTAAAGCCTCAGATTCAGGTGGGACCTTCCAGGTTCACCACGTGGAATGCCATCCTTCCTCCATCGGCTTAGTCCTACTGTACTGCTGCTTCCACTTTGATGGAGCTACCTCCAGCTTGGTGGAGAGAGGCAGCCTAGAGCCATGGACAGGAGGCAGGACAGATGCCTCTCTGCCTTCCAGCTTTTTAGCACATTTGTAGATATTTCCAAAGCTGCCTCCAACTGACTCCTTGAGGGGGCAGGGAGGGAAGATGAGAACCTGAGCGCCTGCCTTCCCCTCTGCATTCGCCTGGCTCCCTTGTTCTCCTGCATTCCCCTGGGCTGGATGGGGCCATCTCTAACCTAAAACTCCACAGTGCAGGTGGCCAGGCCTGGCTCTTGATAGTCTCTGGGAGGAGATAAAAAGAAACTGTGAATCATGATTACATAGCTTTTAAATCTCAACAAAGCTGGCTTGTCACACTAGATCTCTGGGCAAAATCCTCTTTTAAATGCCAGAAGCTGAATGCGATCTCTTCTTCTGTCTTTGCTCTCTCATTGTAATATCAGCACTGCTCTAATCTGCACTCCTGCCCTGCCCCACGTCTATATGTCAAGCCAACAGGAGAAGGTCATAAACATGAAATGCAAATGAGGAAGTCACTGTCACCATTTTTTAAAAACATCAGTGCTGGGAACACAGAGTGTTTCTGAATGGGGTTTGATAAAGCGGTGTGCTCGAGGTGTGCGTGGAGGAAAACACGGCCTTGCTGGTGGGGAGGTAGAGGCAGAGGCTGAGCATATTCGGAGCACTGCAGGCAGCTTTTGCCTTCATCAGAATTGGACCCAGGGCAGGCTCTGGCAGGCATTTTCTGTTCCTTCCTGCTGCTATGGAGGGACAAAAATGCAAGCTGCAACACAAGGAGAGGACCCCAGACAGGCCCACACCTGCCCTGCTGGCCTTCTACTCCCTCTTTCCCGAGCTTTCCCTTCAGCCATAGCACTGTCTGCATCCCTGCAATCCCTACCAGTTTCCTGACCACTTGTCTATTTGCCCTCTGTGGATTATTTTCTTTCCTTTCCTTTTTAGAGACAAGGTCTTGCTCTGTCACCCAGGCTGAAGAGCAATAGCACAATCACAGCTCACTGCAGCCTGGAAAAGTGATCCTTCTACCTCACCTCCCAAGTAGCTGGCACTAAAGGTGCACACCACCACACTGGCCTAATTTTTAATTTTATTTATTTATTTTTTTGATAGAGACAGGGTCTCACTACATTGCTGAGGCTGGTCTCAAACTCTTGGCTCCAAGGGATCCTCCCACCTTGGCCTCCCAAAGTGCTGAGATTATGGGCATGAGCCATGGTTCTCAGTCTCTTTCTTTTTCTTTCTTTCTTTCTTTCTTTCTCTTTCTTTCTTTTTCTTTCTTTCTTTCTCTTTCTTTCTTTCTTTTGCTTTCTTCCTTCTTTCTTTTCTTTTTCTTTCTTTCTTTCATTTCTAAATTTCTAAATTTCTAAATGTTTTCTTGTGGACAATTTTTAGAAATATAGAGTATAGTATAATGAGCCCTCAAGTATTCATCATCAGCTTCAGTGTTGATCAACTCATGGCCAATCTTATTTATCTTTAAATATCCCCTTTTTTCCACCTCTCCTTCCCACCAGATTACTTTGAAGGAAATCCCAGACACTGTATCATTTCTAGAAGCTTTTTAATATCCCGAATGGCAATTTGCCGTCTCATCTAAAATGCATGAGCCTGTCACTCAGTATCTAAACTAGATTCATCATCCATTGTGTGTAGCTCAAAGTTGATAACTTGAATTCCATTCAAATGTCATGTCTCTCTAGGAACTTTGCATAAATTTTTGGTAAAGGGAAGAGTTCTTTAGTGATTAGAATAATAATTCCATAATTCATCTCCTTTAATGAACAAAGACATTGGTGTGCTAATGATTTCTTAAGGAAGTAGATTGTTTGAATGTGCTTTAAAGTGGTTAAAAGTTGCTTCTCTTAGTAGTTAATATTTCTTCCCCCTCCCCTTCCTCTGTGCTGTTTATCTTATTAGTTTGCTTAGCAAACCTTGTTGGTATAGATAGAGCAAAGAAATTTCTACCCAACGCTGGTCTGAGTGAACGAGATTGTACATATTTTTGTATGGTTTCCTTCAAGTGGAGAGAAAGTACACAGAGTTCTTATCAGTTTTTTGGCTCTAATTAATTGGCTTGATGGCTACAAGAAAGAACAGAGGATTGTCTTAGTTTGAGTTCACACAAAAAAGAAGTCTGTTGAAAAAAATGGCTGTTTCACTTCTTAGGTGGACCTGAGCTTGTTCCTGTGCAGGAATAAATTTTACTTAGATAAAACCATACTCTCTGCTCTTTTCTAACCACCTTCTTGAATAGTGATTGTAACATGAGATTCGCCAGTACAAGCCTGGACTTGCAGGTCCCATAATGGTAGGAGTGGCTAAAGAGAAACCCCAGCTTCACCTGTCACCAGAAGCTTGTTTAGTGTAAGAGTTCCAGGGGTTTGCTTCTTGCTGAAACATGACAATGTTCCTAGGATGATGAGCATGTTAGTTTTGGAGTTTGTCTCTAAATTCTATAGGTAACCCTTGTATCATGGCTGAATTTTAAAGAAACAAAAGACTCACCAGGTGACTTGGCCTAACTGTTCAGTTTTGAAATATGACACATTCTCAAACAAGCTTACAGGCTTAATTAAGTATTATGTGTTGTCAATATTTTGTCAGTCAATGGTTTTTCAATATATATTTGCAGGCAAACATTCTTATTAATATTGCTTGGAATGAAATATGAGATATTTGGAGATAACATTACATTAAAATGATAACTTTATATATTAATATGAATCATGTTGAAGAAGTATATATTCTCTCATTTTTCTTTCTTTCTTTTTTTTTTTTTAATTATAGAGACAGGGTCTATGTTGCCTAGGCTGGTCTTGAACACCTGGGCTCAAGTGATCCTCCCCTCTTTGGCTTCCCAAAGTGCTGGGATGATAGGTGTGAGCCACTGTGCCCAACTATTCTCTCATTTTATAAGAAATTCTCATTTTTAAAATGTAAATCCCATAAGATTTTTTTGAACTGCTCTATAAAGGCCAGTTTCCAAATCTTAACTCCTATTTGCATTTTGTATTACTTAGTGGTTTCAAGACCAAATACAAATTTGATTCCTAAGTTTTTTTCTCAGATCCAAGAGTTTCTGTAAATATTTAAGGTAATTGCTAGGAGAGAAAATGAAAATCTAACAAAGCCCAAATCCCTCAAGGAAGGATAAGGAAGCTGGCACTTCAAGAACTTCATGTTGCCGGAAGTAGGGAGGACCAGCAGCAATACAATCCGCCTACTCTTACTCCCACTCGTCCTACTGGTCCCTGACATTCTGTTTTTAAAAAATTATTTCTGGTGGACAGGTGTGGTGGCTCTCACCTGTAATGCTAGCACTTTGGCAGGCCAAGGCCGACAAATCTCTTGAGCCCAGGAGTTCAAGACCAACCTGGGCAACATGGCGAAACCCTGTTGCTACAAAAAATACAGAAAAAGACAAACTAGCTGGAATTGGTGGCACTCACCTGTAGTCCCAGCTACTCAGGAAGCTGAGGTGGGAGGATCGCTTGAGCATGGTAGGTGGAGGTGGCAGTGAGATGTGATCGTGCCACTGCACTCCAACCTGGGCAACAGAGTGAGAATCTGTCTAAAAAAAAATATATATATATATACATATATATATATATACACACACATATATATACATATATATACACACATATATATATACATATATACACACATATACATATATATACACATATATATACATATATACACATATATATACATATATATACACATATATATATACACATATATATATAATGATTTCAGCTAATTTTATAGCTCAGTTGCCGTTTAACTAACTTAAACTGGGATTACATACTAAAATATATTTAGCTTGTCTGTGATTCCCTTCCCTTTATGGAAATTAAATGTGCAGAGTATCAGAAGTCATTGGCACTTGGGAGAACAGTGGCAATTCTGGGGGTAGAGCCAAGCTCAAACCTCACTATATTCCCTGAGCACTTTGCCTGTCATAAGGAAAAAGGATCTCTCCAGTGCTTAACTTTGGTCCTTTGGGAAGGGACAGGGTAGTGTCATCTTCTACGGTGAAGATGAGTGAGCCAGTGCTGAATACTGCTTCTGTTACCCAGGCTGGAGGGTGACACTTATGATCATAGCTCACTGCACTTCAAACTCCTAGGATCAAGCGATCCTCCTGCCTCAGCCTCCTGAGTAGCTGGGATTAGAAGAATGAGCCACCAATCCAGCTTCAGTGGTGAACACTGGCAAGTGATCTAATGCTGGATGGTTAGTGGTAAACAGGGGTCTGGAATGCTTAACCCCAGTGATCTTGTGATTACAGACCCTGATAAGGTCAGGGCGGAAGCCACTGCAAAAGGCATCCAGTAGAATTCTCTTATTTTATAGATAAGAAAAGTGACTGGGTACAGTGGCCCACACCTGTAATCCTAGCACTTTGGGAGGCCGAGATGGGCGGATCACAAGGTCAGGAGATGGACACCATCCTGGCCGACATGGTGAAACCCCATTTCTACTAAAAATACAAAAATTAGCCGGGCATGTTGGTGTGCACCTGTAGTCCCACCTACTCGGGAGGCTGAGGCAGGAGAATGGCTTGAACCAGGGAGTTGGAGGTTGCAGTGAGCTGAGAAAAAAAAAAAGAAAAGAAAAGAAAAATAAGGCCCAGATCATGAAGAGATATGCAAGGGAGATCAGGGAAGCTCTTGGAGAGTGAGTTGTGTAGATGCACAGAGCAAGAATGCTGAGTACAGGACATGTTTCTCAGGCTCCGAGAGCTCATCTTCTATGAGTGCTTTTCATCGAGTATCTGCCACCCATAATACCAGGGCGGTCTGAGTTAGGTATGGATAATGCAGCTAACATTGAATCCCATGCTGAGAAAGAAAGGTATTCCCTTTCAAACGCTCTTTCCAAACCTCCCTGATTAGCTAAGGAAGAATCTCTGTAACACTCTCTGATCTCCCTTTTTCCCTTAGGCTCAAAACCCAAAGGCAATAGTAGCTGGCTCTATAAAGGCCAATAAGTAACAGTGTTGTTGTGCTTATTTTTTAAATGTATTTAATATGTTTATTTTTATGTTACTTTCCATTTGTGGCAAACAATACTGGTTTTCCATTTATTGAAAGCTTCCTTTTAAAGGAATTAATTTAGATTAAAAAATGAGTTTATTTGCAATAAAAAGGTGTCTAGTACAAATAGCACACGTGGTATGAAGATAAGGCAAAATTGGTAAAAGGTAGCAGGTGACATGTTTGGAAAACACAGTACTAAGTAGATAAAAATGGGTCTGAAGGGCAAAAGTAGAATTTGATACTGATCAAGTGGCAAATATTTGTATAGGGTCTGGCTCACGCCTTTGAGGAGCATAAAATGCATTTTAATTTGGGAAAACAAGGCTTATACATAGTTGACAATAAACTAAAATAAATACATCACAAGTCAAAATGATGAACAGTCAGAGAAGGGCATGTCTTGCCTCTTTTTCTGCCATGAAAGGAAAATAATCACTTTAAGAGATTATTAAAGAGAGAAGGTTCCCTCTAGCCTGGGCATAGAGAAGATGTCAGCAAGGAAGTGGGACTTTCTCCAAGCCTAGAATAAGCACAATTTTAAAAATTAAACAGGAGAAGCAGAACATTACCAGCAGGGATGTGGTTTCCAGCAGATTTTTAAGGATTCTGCATAGAGGCCAATAATTCAAATATTATTTTTTCCATTTTATAATTAATTTTAATTTTAATTTAATTTTATTTGTTTTTTTTTGTTAGTTTGTTTTTCTGCCTTTTTTTTTTTTTTTTTTTTTTTTTTTGAGATGGAGTTTCACTCTTGTCACCCAGGCTGGAGTGCAATGGCGCAATCTCTGCTCACTGCAACCTCTGCCTCCCAGGCTCAAGTGATTCTCCTGCCTCAGCCTCCTGAGTAGCTGGGATTACAGGCACCCACAACCATGCCTGGCTAATTTTTGTATTTTTAGTAGAGACAGGGTTTCACCAAGTTGGCCAGGCTGGTCTCAAACTCTTGACCTCAGGTGATCTGCCCGCCTCGGTCTCCCAAAGTGCTGGGATTACAGGTGTGAACCACCGCACCCGGCCTTTTCCATTTTTTTAATAACTATTTTTTAGAACTGTAAAAACACATACTTATATACACAACAATGCAACGCATACAAATGTACATAATAATGGAGACTGCAATGTGTTACCTGTGCCAAAAGACTAATCTGTTTGGTGCTGACCTCAGTCTCTTTATATACTATGCTTACAAATGCAGATAATGCACCAATGAGGAAAATGACATGAAGTTTATCCCTTCATTTTGTTTAAAACTTCTTTTGCTTTAAATTAACTTAATTAAAGTTTCTTTTGCAAAGCAAAGTAAACTTGGCTGTTTTGAAACTTTGAATACATGTGTCAGAAACGAGCAATGAGATTTTTGAACTTATTTTTATTTATGCCACTGAACATTTTGTATTGTTATAAGATGTATTTGGAAAGTATTTTCTAAAAACAGAAAAAATTTTAAGTGGCTGGGAAAGCTGTTTATGAACACCCTCAAAATTAAACAATCACCAGTTAAGGATTCTGAGCTGTTGGTAGATACTCTACATGCTTTGACTTTGAAATGGAAATTTCCTGTAACTCTACTCTTAAGCTTCGGGAGGACTTGAAGTACATCCTGAGATTGCAAGACAAGCTGTTAAATTATTACCACTTGCGAACATTTAACTAAGTGAATAGAGATATTCTTGATACCAAACAAGCAAAGACAGAACCAAAACTAAAACCAAAACCAAAACCCAGAAATAAATAGTATGCTGATTCAGATAGGATTCATTGTTTTAAGGAACAAAACCAGTACTGTCTTACACAAAAAGATTTTGGACATTTATTGCATTAATACTGGGGGCTTAGAAAATCAACAGGTAATAGATGAAAAGAATCTTGGGAAATGGTCAGAAACCAAAAGGGCTCAGAGGGTGAGGCAGTAGGAACACAAGCAACAATTCTACTGCACACGATTGCCACTGGGTTCACCTCCTGTCACCCACATTTCTGTGATACTGGCTCAACACTGAAATTCCTAGGGGAAAGCTTCCAATTGGCTATGGCTGTTAGAGTGAGGAGAGTCTGTTAGACAGTCTGTTAGAGTAAGGAGAAGGAGCATGTAGCCCCGTTCATTCCCATAGTGATAGAGTCACCACTTCCCTCTAACTGTACACAACAGGGACACCCCACAGCAGCTGGAGTACTAGCAGGAGGAAGAGAAGGTCACATGCTAGACTGCCTAAAATGACAATTATTCATTACAGACAATGATATAAGACCACAATGATCATGTGGTCATATTACCTATGACTCCTAAGTTCAAAGTTTTGTGTTCACCAAGTTCGCCCAATACCTAGAGCTTGGTCTCTGATAGCACGAACCAAGCTTCATAGAGAAAAGCCTGATTCCAGGACTGGGGTACAAGATGGGTCAAGACTGCAGCTACCCCCACATGTGTGGGACACCAGACAAATAGTTTCTGTAAACTCTCTGTCTATACAAAATATTTGATTAAAAATGTATTGCAAAATTCATGAGATCAGGTAAGGGATAGCAATGTCTTTAGACTGATAGAGAAGAGCTTCCTACCTATGTTCATTGTTCAAACTGTACCCATGAAGATCCTTCCTAGGGTCCAGGCACTGTCTCTTCGGGTTCTTTATTGTCAAAAGTGCCATCCCTGGCTAAATTTGTATCAGAGAAAAGGGAGCAACTCTTGCTACTCATAATGCCATGGTTCTTCATATCCTGTTAGTATTGAAACGATAGAGCTCTTGCCTCTGCAGTTCCCTGGTACCATTTACTCACATTGGATGTTGTATCATCCACTGAGCCACCTGTGAATGCTGGCTTCCGGTGACTCAATCAAATGTTGTTCTGTGCTTTGTTGATGATGTTCTCAAATGCCTAAAGGATGCAGAAAAATGTAAACTACTACTTGCATTCTGCACATGTTAAATTTACCATCTGAATTTTATAGCCTAAAAGTAGAACGGCGTGTCTTCCAACCATGTCTTTTCTTGACCTCCTTAGGCCTGAATCACTGCATTCCTGGGCTTTGCACTCTTTCAGTATTGGCTACACCCTTGCCTTGCAGAGACCACCAACAGCACGAAGGAAACATGAGAGGCTCATGGGTAGTGTGAGAAGGGCAGTGTCACTTAGGCAGGAAATGCCGATCTCTCTTCTATGATAGCTTCAGACTTACCAGAGGGCACGAGAGGACAGAATGGAAGGAGAATTTACCTTACCCAAGTTGAGATCTGGCCTTTGCCGTCAGATACTGGGAAGTGATCTCCAGGATAACCCTGGTACGTCCTGCCCGAAGGGAGTATTTGTGTTTGCCTGGGTGCTTTGACTGCCAGACAGTCCAAATATGTAATTTATGAGAGAGACTTTGGGCCTCTCCATATCAGTCCTAATCTCTGGAGGGACTAGAGACTAAACGTAGACTAAACGTATTAGCCTGACCTCTGGGAAAAGTTGGAGACTAAAGGTCAGTCTTATAGGCACAAGCCCCAGTAAAAGCTGTGGGCACCCAAGGCTCAGGGCGAGCCTCCATGGCTGGAAATCCTCAGTCTGTATTGGCACACACTGTGGCCAAGGGAAGGCAGCACTGTCCATGACTCCATGGGGAGAGGACAGCCAGGGCTCTGCATTCAAACCCCTCCCAGATGATGCCTGCATGTCGCTCCCCTTGGCTGATGATAATCTGTGCCTTTTCCTCTTTATAAACCACGACCAAGTATAACAGCTTTCAATAAGTTCAGTGAGCCCTTTTAGTGAATCATTAGAACTGAGGGTGGTTTTATGACACGCTAAACTTGCAAATAGTGTCAGAAGTGAGGGCAGCCTTTTAAGACTTTTCCCCTAGGCCTTGCAGTTTGGCCAACTCTGAGAACAGAGTAAGGGTCTCACCAGCCCTTGGCTGAAATGGTGAGGCCCACGTGCTGTAGAGCAGAACACGGACGGGTGGGTCCTGATCCCGAGGCACATAGGGGCTCAAGTCCAAGAGCCAAGACAGCAGGTAGCCCAAAGCTCTGAATGAATCATGGGTCCAAATGAATGAGAATCACCCCAAATAAGCGTGTCAGCACATTCTGGTAGCCCAATCTTGAGTGACCCCATGAAAGAAATAAGGAGAGGAGAGAGTGAGGTCGGAGAAGTACCCCAAAGGGGAGACAGGGCACCCTAGCCAGGTGATACTGCTGGCCCTGGTGAGTGCCAGGAGCCAGAGGAGGACTTTGAAAATTATGAGGATGGTGGTTTTAAAGCACTCAGTGTCCTGAGATGCTGGACCAGGAGCTCGCCTGGGTTTAAGGGCAGTACTGGCCTGGGATAGTCCTCTAGGCCAGAATGTAAGGAAATGCTCCAATCAAGGATGGGGCAGAGCAGGGGGACATGTGAGCCACCTTGAAGGGGCTCCCCTAGCCAAAGCTGGTACAATCTGAGCACCAAAATGATTTAGCATGAAAACCATGTACAAACGATTTAAAAACAGGAATTCATGAATTTAGATAGATAGACAGACAGATAGATAGATAGATAGATAGATAGATAGATAGATAGATAGATAGATAGGTAGGGAGACAGACAGGAGATGAGGGAGGGCTGTCTTGTTTACCAGGGCTACAGACGAACTGATAAATGTGGAAAGGGCACTGAAGCTAAAACATCCTCACTTTGCAAACATTAGGTAAAAATTGGAACAGGCGAGAATCATGAATGGATGCTAAGTCTAGGTGGACATTTTGATGAGGAGCAGAGTGTTTGTATAGTCTTAAAGTTTCTCCCCAGAGATAGCATCTTAGTTACAAGGGGAGGAAGAAAGCAGTCATTCTACAATGGAAAAATTAGGCAACACCTAGACCGAGTGCTCAAAATTAACATTCCCAACAAGGGGCAGACAGGCATCCAATGAGGGCATCAGATGTACCTCGAGATGTGATGCTCTGAGAAGGACCCCACAGCACCTGTGCATTCTGGCTGAGGGTGCAGAACCTTAATCTCATCACACTGAAGCAAACATCAGACAAACACACAATGAAGACTGTCCTATTGCAGAAAAAAAGTCAGTGGGGCTTGGTGGCTTGCACCTGTAATCCCAGCACTTTGGGAGGCTGAGGCAAGAGGATCACTTGAGCCCAGGAGTTTGAGATCAGCCTGGGCAACATACTGAGACCCCATGTCTACAGAAAACAGAAAAAGTTGCTGGGTGTGGTGGCACATGCCTGCAGTCCCAGTGACTTGGGAGGCTGAGGTGGGAGGATCACTTGAGCCGGGAAGGTCATGGCTACAATAAGCCATGTTCATGCCACTGTACTCCAGCCTGGGAGAGAGCAATATCCTATCTCAAAATAAATAAAAATAATACATAAATTAACTAAATAATAAAATAAAAATTGAATGTTCTTTTTTTAACAAAAAAAAAAAAAGAGAGAGAGGCAGAGGGAGGACTGTATTCTTTAAAGATGTTAATGGCATAAGAGACAGACAAACTATGGAAATGCTCCAGACTAAAGGAGGCTGAAGAGACATAAAAATGAGATGAAATAACTGGCTCCAGAATGGATCCTATAGTGGAGGGGGGAAATGTCATAAAGGACATATTAGGTTAACTGACAGAATTGGAACAAGGATGGTAGACTATTAAATCAATGTAAATTTATCAAGTTAGTGACTGTACTATAGTCACATAATAAAATATCTGTACCTTTAGGAAATACACACTGAAGTATTTAGGGGTAAACAGTCATGACATATGTAACCTAGTCACAAATCCTTCGAAAAATACTTTTTGTGTGTATAGAGAAAGACACACACACACAGTGCACACAAACGCTAAAGCAAGTGAGTAAAATGTTTACAATAGGCAAATCTGAGTAAAGGATATACCAGAATTCTCTATGCTATTTTACTTTTTGCAACTTTTGGTAAGTTTGTCATTATTTTCAAAGAAAAAGATAAGGTGTTTTATGTTCATCAAACCAGCCTTAATCTATTTATTGGTTGCCTTTATTATATATAAAAATTAACTCAATTAAATGTATCTGTTGTGTGCAGTTTGTACAAGATTTTGGTTGTTTTTCTTTTCCTTTTTTTTTTCCCCCCCTTGACATGCGGTCTCACTCTGTCACCCAGGCTGAAGTGCAGTTGCACGATCTCTGCTCACTGCAACATCCACCTCCCAGGCTCAAGCGATCCTTCCACCTCAGCCTCCCGAGTAGGTGGGACCACAGGCGCATGCCACCATGCCCAGCTAATTTTTTGTATTTTTGATAGAGACTGTTTTGCCATGGTGCCCAGGCTAGTCTCGAACTCCTGAGCTCAAGTGAGCTGCCTGCCTCGGCCTCCCAAAGTGCTGGGATTACAGGTATGAACCACTGTGCCCTGCTAGGATTTTGTCAATCTGTTTTGAAATATAAAAGGTTGGACACCCATGATGTAAAGGCATCATCCTGAGGAAAAGATGCTGAATTCACTGTAGATGGCTATACTTGCAGGATTAAAAGCACATCCAGGCCTATATGAATACACACACACGTGCATACGGACTTCTGCTTACTAAATGTGTTTCGGAGAGAAATGCGAAGGGCAGTGGAAGCTGTATGTAGCATCCTTCAAGTCACAGATTTGGAAAAATCTACACGATTGTTTTGTTAATTCTCTTGCCTTAAATATGCACAACTTAAACTATACCAAATAAAGGTCCCTACAAAATAAGATCCACACTTTCCTAAGATAATCCATTTCAATGTTTAACAATTTCAACTTTCAAAGTCCTTTTCAGTGTTTACCATATCCTTTTACAGTACTCAAATTCTTATCTTCTTGCTCTGTCCTCAGAGAATAGGCAGAAAGAACATTTTCACTTTAAGAATCAAAATAACCACCAAAGAAGAAAGGCACGCTGTAAATCCCAAACATAAACACCTACATTCTCAGTGCTGGGTTTCTTCCTATCAAAAAACGGACAAACAGCATTAACTTGTGCTACAGGAGTGCTCGTTAGCTACTAGATTCACTAATGAGCATGAAATATTAAAAAGCATAAACTCAGGTGACAGTAAAAACACTTCTGGTGCAAGACAAGGTTTGGGGTAGGTGGGAGTTGTGGTGCCTGCTAAAGCCGACTTGGAACAGTGGAGGTAATGCTAGCCGCTCACTGGTGCACCTGAGAGTGTGTCAAGATCCTAGCTGGCCAGGCTGCCCCCAACCCCACCCCAGACCAATTACATCACATCCAGGCACCAGTATTTTTGAAGGCTTCCCAGGTGATTCCAGTATGCAGCCAGGCTGAGAACACCACCTTAGAGGGATGTTTCCTGCCTCCGGTCTCTGCTCTCCACCTGTATGGCTTTCATTTCTCTACTGCCTCACCACAAAAAGACTGTTGGGCAAGAGGCTGCATTGGAAGGTTCTGGAGAGTTCGCCCACTCACCAACAGAAGAGAGATCGTCTCTAGGCCACCATGTTCATCTCAATTGTTTGTCGAATCCAAACTAGTAGGGTATCCGCACACAACTCCAGGGGGCACCGTACATGCCCTGTTTTCTGGGAAAGGCTCTTCTGGAAATAAAACTCCCCGTGAGTGGCGCCACCTGGAGTTGGGCAACAGGCTAGCCACAGTTCAAATGCTGGCCCAGTTCTGGTGAATAATGAATTTCATGTTCCTCTCTTCACACACTACTGTTCCACCCCCGGGTGCAGTGTGAGTGCTGCCTACTCCCTCCTCCACCTGGATCTGGTGGAGATGGCTGTGTCACTCCCTGGTTCATGAGCTTCAGCTGGGATGGGTTCTATAGGAAGGCGGCCAGTGAGAGGCAAGATTGCCTCTATGGTGGATGCTAGGAGGTGCTAGAAGAAGACCCTGAAACCCCTCAACATTTCACCCCCTCACTTTGCCATTGAGCTCCATCTGCCCACCATGGGCTTCTTGTTTGGTTGAGGGGTTTTGCAGGTAGCTGCAAAAATGGAAATGTGATCTCACAGGGAATCTAAGAAATTAATTTTGGTGTAATTAAATGAGCAATATTAACTTTGCAATGAATGGGGCTAAGGGAATGGGAATAAAAGAGGTGTGTTTTTAATAAGGGGCATAGAGAAAGAAGGAAGATTTTTTTTCTCCTGTCATTTTGCATGAGAAGAATTTGCGGGGCCCTTGTGGTTGTGGTGGGAGGATGTGGGTGTGGAGTGATGAAGGAGAAGAGGGGACCAAGAAAGAAATACCAAGAAAATTCACTTACTTTACAATATTTTCTAGAGCCAGTCTGAGCATTCTCTCCTTTATTCAGTAAACAATTTTTTAGCATCTGCTGAGCACCGTGTGAAGTGCAGAGAATAATGATGAACAAGGTGCTTTCCTTATCTTGAGCAGTTCACAGTGTAGCATCAGGGACACTTAGGATGATTTAAACGTTGCCGTGTGGTATTAGAAATGTTGATTTAGGGGGCTGGGTGCGGTGGCTCATGCCTGTAATCCCAGCACTTTGGGAGGCCAAGGTGGACGGATCACAAGGTCAGAAGATCGAGACCATCCTGGCTAACACAGTGAAACCCCATCTCTACTAAAAATACAAAAAATTAGCCGGGCGTGGTGGCGGGCGCCTGTAGTCCCATCTACTCGGGAGGCCGAGGCAGGAGAATGGCACGAACCTGGGAGGCGGAGCTTGCAGTGAGCAGAGATCGCGCCACTGCACTCCAGCCTGGGTGACAGAGCGAAACTCTGTCTCAGAAAAAAAAAAAAAAAAGAAAAAGAAATGTTGCTTTAAATAATGCCGTGTGGTATTAGAAAACCCAACTCAAAATGTCTTCAACAAAGAGGAAATTGTTTCTTGTTTCTCTCTTTCTCTCTCTCTCTCTCACACACACACACGCACACACCTGCAACACATGCAGTCTTGTTGGGCAGTCCCAGGGCTGGTTAATTCCGAAGCTGAACGATGTCATTAAGGACCACGTTTCTTCCACAGTTCTTCTATCTCATCGTCAGTGTCTTCACTTCAAACCCACTCTACCCACACTCATAAGATGGCTGCCATAGTTCCAGGCAACACTGTGAGACCTGAACATATGCAAAACTGTTACATCCCTGTACGTATTAGTTTGCTCTTGCACTGCTGTACAGAAATACCTGAGACTGGGCAATTTTTGGAGAAAAGAGGTTTAATTGGCTCATGATGTGCACAGGCCCACCAGGAAGCATGACTGTGGAGGCCTCAGGAAACTTACAATCATTCTGGAAGTTGAGGGGAAGCTGGCACATCCTGCACAGCTGGAGCAGGAGGGAAAGAGAAAGCAGGGAGGTGCTACACACTTTTAAACAACCAGATCTTGTGAGAACTCACTCTCATGAGAACAGCAAGGGGGAAATCTGCCCCCATGATCCAGTCACCTCCCACCAGACCCCACCTCCAACACCGGGGAACACAATTTGACATGAGATTTGGGCAGGAACACAGAGCCATACCATATCACTAGATATCTGTGTGTTTTGTTTTCTTGTTTTTTTTTTAGAGGGAGTCTTGCTCTGTTCCCTGGGCTGGAGTGCAGTGGCACAATCTTGGATCACTGCAACCTCCGCCTCCCGGGCTCAAGCAATTCTCCCACCTCAGCCTCCCGAGTAGCTGGGATTACAGGTGCCTGCCACGACACCCGGCTAATTTTTGTATTTTTAGTAGAGACAGGGTTTCACCACGTTGGCCAGGCTGGTCTCAAACTCCTGACTTCAGGTGATCCACCCGCCTCAGCCTTCCAAAGTGCTGGGATAATAGGCATGAGCCACTGAGCCCGGCCTGGATATATTTTTTATTTATTTATTCATTTTTTTTAGCATGAAACACCAGCCTGGATATCTTTTTTTTTTTTTTAGCATGAGAAAATCTTTCCCAGAACCATGATTTATCTGAGACTAGGGGAGATAATTAATATCAGAACAAAATCAAGGCTGTGATAAGTATGAAATGGTAGATTATTGGTATTTTAATTTGCTTTTTCCTGTTGACCAATGAGAATAAGCACCATTCCTTATGCTTACTGACTACGTACATTTCCCCTTTTTAGAATTACTTGCTTACTCCTTTACCTTCTTTTCAATTAAGTTTATCCTTATCTTATTGATGGGTAAAAGTTCTTAAATACCCTGAATACTAACCCTGTGTCACTTCTGTGCATTCAGGTGTCTTCTTTCAGAGCACCTTGTCTTTTCTTTTTCTTTTTTCTCAGACTAGTCTCACTGTGTCACCCAGACTGAGTGTAGTGGCTCAGTCTCAGCTCACTGCAACCTCTGCCTCCCGGGTTCAAGCGATTCCCCTGCCTCAGCCTCTGGAGTAGTTGGGATTACAGGCGCCCGCCACCATGCCCAGCTAATTTTTGTATTTTTTTTTTCTTTTTTTTAGTAGAGACAAGGTTTCACCATGTTGGCCAGGCTGGTCTCGAACTCCTGACCTCAGGTGATCCGCCTGCCTCAGCCTCCCAAAGTGCTGGAATTACAGGCGTGAGCCACCTCTCCTGGCTGCACCTTGTCTTTTCTATGTTATGTTTGGTGTCCTTGATTATAAGAAATTTTAATTTCAAATTAGTCAAATTTATAGATATTTTCCATTAAAATTTGTGTTTTTGTTTCTTTTTTCTTTTCTTTTCTTTTTTTTTTTTTTTTTGTTTTTCGAGACTGAGTCTCACTCTGTCACCCAGGCTGGAGTGCAGTGGTGCGATCTCAGCTCACCACAACCTTCGCCTCCTGGGTTCAAGCGATTCTCGTGCCTCAGCCTCCTGAGTAGCTGGGACTACAGGCATGTGCCACCCTGCCCAGCTAATTTTTGTATTTTTAGTAGACATGGGGTTTCACCATGTTGGCCAGGCTGGGTGTTTTTGTCTCTTAAGATATTCCCCTATAACTTTATCTACAATTTGCTTTTCAGATTTAGGCTTTTAATATAGCTGGAATTGATTTCTGTATCTGATAGGGACCCCACTTTACTTTTTCGTATGGATAGCTGATTCTCCCAGGCCATTTATTGAACAGGCCATCCGTTCTCTAAGGATTTGTAATTCCATCTCTGCTGCTGACCAAGTTCCCCATATGAGTGAAATCATCTCTCTATTCTCTTTCATTAGTTCTATATTCCTGATGCTTTTCTCTTTCTTATGAATTTTTAAATTTGGCTTGTCAAATCCAGCAAAAATCCTGTGGAAATTATTATTAGAGCTCAATTTAATATATAATTGAGTTTGGAAGAGTATCCTTCTTTATGAAGTTCTGTCTTCTCATACATGAACAAACCACATCTTCACTGATTCAGGCTTTCTTGTTTCAGTTAATGATGGGCATAATTCTTTTCATTATGGTCTTGTTCATTTTTGTTTGAGATTTATTCCAAGGTGCCTTACAGTTTTGTTGCTATTGTCAACAGTATTATCTTAAAATTATATTTTCTAATCAATTACCATTAATCTCTATGAATGCTATTAACTTTAAATTTAATTTTTAGTTTTATCACAGTGGTACATGAACATAACTTAAAGAATCAAGTAGGCTTATAACCAAAACACTCCTCTTCCTTATCTCCTTTTCTAATAGTTCTCAACCAGGGGTGATTTTGCCTTCCCCAATCCCCTGCCCAGACATTTGTAATGTCTGGAGACATTTTTGATTGTCATGACTGGGAGTAGGGGACATACTGCCATATAATTGACAGAGGCCAAAGATAGGACAGCCCCCCCCCCCACTACAAAGATTTATCCACTTTAAAATATTGATAGCAGCTAAGTTGAGAAATCTTGTTCTATTCCATTCTCCCAAAGGTAATAATCAATCACTCTTCTAGCTGTTTCTTTGGGTATTTAACCTCCATATTTCTAAATTATTTTTAAAACTACAACTTTCAATTTTTTCTCTCTTTTTTTTTTTTTTTGGTTTGTTTGATTTATTGATTTATTTAGAGACGGAGTCTCACTCTGTCGCTCAGGCTGGAGTGCAGTGGAGTGTTCTTGGCTCACTGCAACCTCCACCTCCCGGGTTCAAGTAATTCTCTGCCTCAGCCTCCTGAGTACCTGGGATTACAGGCACCTGCCACCACGCCCAGCTAATTTTAGTATTTTTAGTAGAGACAGGGTTTCACCATCTTGGCCAGGCTGGTCTTGAACTCCTGACCTTGTGATCCACCTGCCTCGGCCTTCCAAAGTGCTGGGATTACAGGCATGAGCCACCACACCCAGCCTTGTTTTTATTTTAAAAGTAGCTGTTTATCCTCAAATTTCTGCCAGGGATGAAATCTCCCAATATGTTGAAACACATCAAATAAATGATCATTTGCATTTGTTTTGTACACATCCTCCACCCTCTTGCCTGCGCTCTAGGTCTGCTGTACAGATGTTGATCTGGGACAACCCTTCACCATAACCCCGGGAATTTGTTTCTCTTCTTCCCCATGTTGGATTACCCATTTGCTGAATCCCATGTCTGCACTTCTGTGATTTCTTCTTTCATTTTGCTGGGGCAGAAGCTTCAATGTTTTCACAAGAGACATATTTCCTGACTCCTGGATTATCTGAAATTTTTTTTATTCTACAGTGTTAAATCAAGTTTAAAACTGCCTTCTTATGTATTTTAAATTCAGCCTAAAGGTTTCTCCATACGTGGTGATCTATAGCCTAACTGTAAGTGTAAACAGACTGTAATCTACTCTTGTGCCAATCACTGAGTTTTGGCCAATCAAATGTGGCCAACTATTCAAACCGTGTTCAAGTAAGACAAACATCGAGCTGTAACCAGCCTGGCTGTTTCTGTATCTCACTTCCGTTTTCTGTAATTCATTTTCCTTTTTTCTGTCTATAAATCCTCTTCCACTATGTGGCTGTGCTGGAGTCTCTGAGCCCACCGTGGCTCCGGAGGCTGCCCAATTTGCGAATTGTTCTTTGCTCAATTAAACTCTTTTAAATTTTGTTCTGCTGAAGTTTTTCTGTTAACAACACTCACTATCAATTAAGATAGATAATTTGGCTGCATATAAAATTCTGAATTGGAAATGATTTCCTTTAGAATTTCAGAGGCTTTGCTTCATTGTCTTCTGACTTCCAATACTGCCGAGGAGAAGTCTGATGGCCTCATGTTTCCCAGTGCTTTATATATCACTTTGTTTCCTCTTTGGAAGATTTCTGGGGTCTTTACTTGATCACACAGGTACTGCAAGTTCACTATTCTAGCTCTTGAAGTGGATCTTTCTCATTTATTGTGCTGAGCACAGGGCAGCCCCATTCAATCTGGAAATTCATATTCTTCAGTCTAAAAATATTTTTCTTCTTCCATTTTTTAAATTAGTTGTCTCTGATAGCTTACTTTCCTTCTGGAACTTATATTTTTCAGATCAAATGCTCTTGTTTTTGTATCATGAGCCCCTTCTCACAATAATATTCTTAGATGCACAAAATAAAATGCATAGGATTACAAAGACAAACACTTTCTTTTGAGGTACAGTTGACACAACATTAAGAAATAAATTTTTAAAAATAAAAATAAAAAAGAAATAAATTCATTATAGAGTTATATATGTTTTTAAATA
Source organism: Gorilla gorilla gorilla (assembly GCF_029281585.2). NCBI lineage: Eukaryota > Metazoa > Chordata > Mammalia > Primates > Hominidae > Gorilla > Gorilla gorilla. The sequence continues at coordinate 87,293,240 of NC_073241.2, read as the reverse complement.
ATAAGACAATAGCAAATTTAATAAACTACCATTTTTAAATAAAGTTGAATGCAAACTAATTTTAAGATATCTGTAACAACCGCAATAGAATTGTAAAATACCTATGATTTCTATTGGTGACAAAGTTGCAGTAAAGTTGTGCTTTGTTGCTTACATATTTACTTACTGTTTTGTTTGTTTGTTTGTTCTTGTTTTTTAAGATGGAGTCTCATTCTGTCGCCTAGGCTGGAGTGCAATGGTGAGATCTCGGTTCACTGCAACCTCCCCTGCCCCAGGTTCAAGCAATTCTCCTGCCTCAGTCTCCCAAGTAGCTGGGATTACTGGCATATGCCACCAAACCTGGCTTATTTTTAGTAGAGATGGGGTTTCACCACGTTGGCCAGGCTGGTTTCAAACTTCTGACCTCAAGTGATCTACACACCTTGGCCTCCCAATGTGCTGGGATTACAGGCATGACCCACTGCGCCCAGCTTACTTATTTTTATTTATTGTTTAGAGACAGGGTCTTGCTCTGTCTCCCAGGCTGAAGTGCAGTGGTGGCATTTTAGCTCACTGCAGCCTTGAACTCCTGGGCTCAAGTGACCCTTCCACCTCAGCCTCCCAAAGTGTTGGTATTATAAGCATGAGCTGCCACACATGGCTGCCTGGACATTTAAAAGAGGGAATGTTATATATTTGTTAGAGGTTAGGGAAAATAAAGATGTATTATTTTACCATATGGGTTTATGAACGAACTCATTGCACAGACCTTTTAGGAGTCTGGGGACCCCAGGTTAAGAATGCCTAATTCAGCTCTCCCTAATTCAGCTCTGCCTCTGCCTCTGCCTCTGCCTCTGCCTCTGCCTCTGCCTCTCCCTCTCCCTCTCCCCTCTCCCCTCTCCCCTCTCCCCTCTCCCCTCTCCCCTCTCCCCTCTCCCCTCTCCCCTCTCCCCTCTCCCCTCTCCCCTCTCCCCTCTTTCCACGGTCTCCCTCTGATGCCGAGCCGAAGCTGGACGGTACTGCTGCCATCTCAGCTCACTGCAACCTCCCTGCCTGATTCTCCTGCCTCTGCCTGCGATTGCAGGCGCGCACCGCCCCGCCTGACTGGTTTTCGTATTTTTTTGGTGGAGACGCGGTTTCGCTGTGTTGGCTGGGCTGGTCTCCAGCTCCTAACCGCGAGTGATCAGCCAGCCTCGGCCTCCCGAGGTGCCGGGATTGCAGACAGAGTCTGGTTAACTCAGTGCTCAATGGTGCCCAGGCTGGAGTGCAGTGGCGTGATCTTGGCCCACTACAACCACCTCCCAGCCGCCTGCCTTGGCCTCCCAAAGTGCCGAGATTGCAGCCTCTGCCCGGCTGCCGCCCCGTCTGGGAAGTGAGGAGCGTCTCCGCCTGGCCGCCCATCGTCCGGGATGTGAGGAGCCCCTCTGCCTGGCTGCCCAGTCTGGAAAGTGAGGAGCGTCTCTGCCCGGCCGCCATCCCATCTAGGAAACAAGGAGCGCCTCTTCCCAGCCGCCATCACATCTGGGAAGTGAGGAGCCTCTCTGCCCGGCCGCCCATCGTCTGAGATGTGGGGAGCACCTCTGCCCTGCCGCCCAGTCCGGGATGTGAGGACCGTCTCTGCCCGGCCGCCCCGTCTGAGAAGTGAGGAGACCCGCTGCCTGGCAACCGCCCCGTCTGAGAAGTGAGGAGCCCCTCCGCCCGGCAGCCACCCCGCCCGAGAAGTGAGGAGCCCCTCCGCCCAGCAGCCACCCCGTCTGGGAAGTGAGGAGCGTCTCCGCCCGGCAGCCACCTCGTCCGGGAGGGAGGTGGAGGGATCAGCCCCCCGCCCGGCCAGCCACCCTGTCCGGGAGGTGAGGGGCGCCTCTGCCCGGCCACCCCTACTGGGAAGTGAGGAGCCCCTCTGCCCGGCCAGCCGCTCCGTCCGGGAGGGAGGTGGGGGGGTCAGCCCCCCGCCCGGCCAGCCAACCCGTCCAGGAGGGAGGTGGGGGGGGTCAGTCCCCCGCCCGGCCAGCCGCCCCGTCCGGGAGGGAGGTGGGGGGGCCAGCCCCCCGCCCGGCGAGCCGCCCCGTCCGGAAGGGAGGTGGGGGGGTTAGCCCACCGCCCAGCCTGCCGCCCTGTCCAGGAGGGAGGTGGGGGTTCGGCCCCCCGCCTGGCCGGCCACCCGGTCCGAGAGGTGAGGGGCGCCTCTGCCCGGCCGCCCCTACTGGGAAGTGAGGAGCCCCTCAGCCCGGCCAGCCGCCCCGTCCGGGAGGGAGGTGGGGGGGTCAGCCCACCGCCCAGCCTGCCACCCTGTCCGGGAGGGAGGTGGGGGGGTCAGCCCCCCGCCGGGCCAGCCAACCCGTCCAGGAGGGAGGTGGGGGGGGGGTCAGTCCCCCGCCCGGCCAGCCGCCCCGTCCGGGAGGGAGGTGGGGGGGTTAGCCCACCGCCCAGCCTGCCGCCCTGTCCAGGAGGGAGGCGGGGGTTCGGCCCCCCGCCTGGCTGGCCACCCGGTCCGAGAGGTGAGGGGCGCCTCTGCCCGGCCGCCCCTACTGGGAAGTGAGGAGCCCCTCTGCCCGGCCAGCCGCTCTGTCCGGGAGGGAGGTGGGGGGGTCAGCCCCCCGCCCGGCCAGCCACCCCGTCCGGAAGGGAGGTGGGGGGGTCAACCCCCCGCCTGGCCAGCCGCCCCGTCCGGGAGGTGAGGGGCACCTCTGCCCGGCCGCCCCTACTGGGAAGTGAGGAGCCCCTCAGCCCGGCCAGCCGCCCCGTCCGGGAGGGAGGTGGGGGGGTCAGCCCACCGCCCAGCCTGCCACCCTGTCCGGGAGGGAGGTGGGGGGGTCAGCCCCCCGCCGGGCCAGCCAACCCGTCCAGGAGGGAGGTGGGGGGGGGGTCAGTCCCCCGCCCGGCCAGCCGCCCCGTCCGGGAGGGAGGTGGGGGGGCCAGCCCCCCGCCCGGCGAGCCGCCCCGTCCGGAAGGGAGGTGGGGGGGTTAGCCCACCGCCCAGCCTGCCGCCCTGTCCAGGAGGGAGGTGGGGGTTCGGCCCCCCGCCTGGCTGGCCACCCGGTCCGAGAGGTGAGGGGCGCCTCTGCCCGGCCGCCCCTACTGGGAAGTGAGGAGCCCCTCTGCCCGGCCAGCCGCTCTGTCCGGGAGGGAGGTGGGGGGGTCAGCCCCCCGCCCGGCCAGCCACCCCGTCCGGAAGGGAGGTGGGGGGGTCAACCCCCCGCCTGGCCAGCCGCCCCGTCCGGGAGGTGAGGGGCACCTCTGCCCGGCCGCCCCTACTGGGAAGTGAGGAGCCCCCCCCGCCCGGCCAGCCGCCCCGTCCGGGAGGGAGGTGGGGGGGTCAGCCCCCCGCCAAGCAAGCCGCCCCGTCCGGGAGGTGAGGGGCGCCTCTGCCCGGCCGCCCCTACTGGGAAGTGAGGAGCCCCTCAGCCCGGCCAGCCGCCCCGTCCGGGAGGGAGGTGGGGGGGTCAGCCCACCGCCCAGCCTGCCACCCTGTCCGGGTGGGAGGTGGGGGGTCAGCCCCCCGCCTGGCCAGCCGCCCCGTCCGGGAGGGAGGTGGGGGGGTCAGCCCACTGCCCAGCCTGCCGCCCTGTCCGGGAGGGAGGTGGGGGTTCGGCCCCCCGCCTGGCCAGCCGCCCCATCCGGGAGGTGAGGGGCGCCTCCGCCCGGCCGCCCCTACTGGGAAGTGAGGAGCCCCTCTGCCCGGCCAGCCGCCCCGACCAGGAGGGAGGTGGGGGGGGGTCAGCCCCCTGCCCGGCCAGCCACCCCGTCCGGGAGGTGAGGGGCACCTCTGCCCGGCCGCCCCTACTGGGAAGTGAGGAGCCCCTCTGCCCGGCCACCACCCCGGCTTGGAGGTGTACCCAACAGCTCATTGAGAACAGGTCATGATGACAATGGCGGTTTTGTGGAATGGAAAGGGGGGAAAGGTGGGGAAAAGATTGAGAAATCGGATGGTTGCCGTGTCTGTGTAGAAAGAGGTAGACATGGGAGACTTTTCATTTTGTTCTGTACTAAGAAAAAATTCTTCTGCCTTGGGATCCTGTTGATCTGTGACCCTACCCCCAACCCTGTGCTCTCTGAAACATGTGCTGTATCCACTCAGGGTTGAATGGATTAAGGGCGGTGCAAGATGTGCTTTGTTAAACAGTTGCTTGAAGGCAGCATGCTCGTTAAGAGCCATCACCACTCCCTAATCTCAAGTACCCAGGGACACAAACACTGCGGAAGGCCGCAGGGTCCTCTGCCTAGGGAAACCAGAGAACTTTGTTCACTTGCTTATCTGCTGATCTTCCCTCCACTATTGTCCTGTAACCCTACCAAATCCCCCTCTGCGAGAAACACCCAAGAATGATCAATAAAAAAAAAAAAAAAAAAAAAAAAAAGAATGCCTAATTCAGATGTTAGATCTTTTAAATGGATCCTCTAATTTTGTTATATTTTTCCCTATTTTTGTCTTTGTCCTTTTTTTCTGATTTCCAGGAAATGACTTTTATTTTATTCTCCAATACTTTGCTTGAAGTTTTTAAAATTATATTTTTAATTTCTAACAATTCTTTTTTTGTTGTTTTCAAAATGTTCCTTATGTTTAGCGTCCCTGACCTTGCTTCATATACACAACATCCTTTCTTATCTTCTGAAGATATGAATGAAAGTGAAAGGTTTGTTTGTTTGTTTGTTTGCATTTTCTTCTGCTCCTTACATCATCTCTTTCATTATAATTACTTCCCACTATTTGGTTATTAGGGATCATGAGTTTAAAATGATCAATTGTAGAACTTTTACTGAGTGTACCCATTATTTCTCCCACAATTTTTCTAATGCTGGCAGGTTTTTTAAAAAGTCAGCTACAATTTACATAAAATAAAGTGCATAAATATTCAGCATATAGCTCAATGAATTGTAAAAATCAAGGTACAGGCTGGGCACGTCTGTAATCCCAGCAAGTTGGAAGGCCAAAGTGGGAGGATCACTTGAGTCCAAGAGTTTGAAGCCAGCCTGGGCAACATAGCAAGACCCTGTCTCTACAAAAAATTTAAAAATAATAATAATTAGCCAGATGAGGTGGTGCATGCCTGTAGTCCCAACTACTTGGGAGGCTGAAGCCAGAGAGTCGCTTGAACTCAGGAGATCGAGGTTGCAGTAAGCTGTGATCGTGCCACTGCTCTCCATCCTAAATGAGACCCTGTCTCCCAAAAAGGAAAAAATAAAATAAAAATAAAAGGATATACAACATTTACATTATTCCACAGATTTCCTGTAATCCAGGATATACAACATTTACATTACTCCACAGACTTCCTGTAATCCATCCCAACAAATATTCCCCTTCTAAGTATAACCCCTGTGTTGACACCATGAATTCATTTTGCCTGTTCTTGAACTTTGTATAAATGAAATAATGGAGTATTGATGTGCACTTTTGGGTCTGGCTTTTTTCATTCAGCATTTCTGCAAAATTTGTTCATATTAATTCACCTATCAGTCTTTTTGTGTACTTTTTGCTAAGTAATATTTTATTGTATGAATATATCACAAGTTATTTTTCCATTCACCTATTAATATACACCTGTCTTGTTTCTGGGTTTTAGCCACTATGAATAAAACTGCTGTGAACCTTCTTATACATATTTGTAATTGTTTCTAGAGTTTTAATTCCACCTTTTTAAAACCTGAAAGATAATTTTTAAAACAATGATTTTCTGAACCATTTTATTGATGTCTGTCTACACAATTGTGTGTTGTGTCCCACACTGTTGTTTTGGGTTCACATTATTCTCTGCTGAGGTGTCTCCTTTAATAGGGAATGTTGGTGGCTGGTGCATTCCTGCTGTCTTAGTTTTGTCTTCCTTCTTGAATAATAACTTGAAAACTCGTTTATATTACCCTCAACACTGTGAAGATACCACCTCATGGTCTTCTAGCTTCTGTTATTGCTGATGAGAAATATATGGGGCTGTTTAATTCCTATTCCCTTTTAGCTAATCTGACTGCTATTTCTCTCTGGTAGCTTCTAAGATTTTCTCTCTGGAATTTTTATTCAGCTGTTTCATTATGTTATTTCTAGGTGTGGTTTTATTTTTATTTAACCTTCTGGCATGGGGAGAATACTTTTGATCTAAGGACTTATTTGTGGTGATGGAACATTCTCAGCCATCTTCTCCTCAAATATTTCTTGTTATTTCTTTTCACAATTCTCTTCATTATTCCCTTTATTGCCTGCTAAAATTTCTATTAGGTATGTAAGTTCTTCATTTATTACTCTGTAGATCTTAAATATATATATATATTTTTAAATAGTTTAATAATATTTTATTACTGCAATCATGTAGAATGAATTTATCTTTTGAGTGTTGATTTTGTTGGATGCCTTTCTTAATTGTTTTTATATGTTTTAGAATTTTGGCTTATTTCTCCCTCCCTCTCTCTCTCTCTCTCTCTCTCTCTCTCTCTCTCTCCCTCTCCCTCTCTCATTTCCTCTCACTCCCCTTTCACAGTTGACTTCACCACAGGCCCAGGTCTTGTATTGAGGACAAGGAAATACTGCCCCATAATGCTGTTGAGAATATTTAAGAGCAGTCAGGAAACCTTTGTAGCTTGGCTTTATTGCAGCAAGTGTGTATGTGCTATTTATACTGGCCTATTTTTATATTTTTGTTTTGTTTTTATATTTTCATGCGTTTTTATATGTTTTTATGTTTTGTTATATTGCAGCAAAGAGGAGGACCTTAAGCCCTGAACTTCCAAGGCCAACTTGACTGGAAATCCTCTAGTCTTTAATCCATAGAAACCTGACTTCTGTCCCCCCCATGCCTAGAAAACTACTTTTTAAAAGAACATTAGTGGTCACCACATTGGTAGAGTATTAATAAATAAACATGTTTTAGTTCTAATCACACTTGGCTTTTGGCATGCTTCCTGACTACACTGCATCCCCCCAAATGCTCTGTTATCTTGGCTCCCACAATAGCACACACTTTTTATTTTTAAAAGGTTGTAAAATACACAAAACAGAAAACTTATTATCATAAGCATCTTTAAGTGCACAGACCAGTGGCATTCCGTACATCCCCACTGCTGTGTGGCCATAACCCACCACCACCATGTGTCTCCAGAACTCTTTTTATCTTGCAAAATTGAAACTCAATACCTGTTAAACAACAATTCCCCATTCCCTGCTGCCCCCAGCCTCTGGCAGCCACCATTCTACTTTCTGTTTCTTTTTTCCAAGACTGGGTCTCCCTCTGTTGCTCATGCTGAAGTGCAGTGGTGTGATCACAGCTCACTGCAACCTCGAACAATCCTCCTGCCTCAAGCAATCCTTCTGCCTCAGCTTCCTGAGTAGCTGAGACTACAGGCATGCACTACTACACCTGGCTAAGGTTTTTAGTTTTTGTTTTTGGCAGAGATGGGGCGGGGGGTCTCACTATGTTGCCTAGGCTGGTCTTGAACTCTTGGCCTGAAGTGATTCTCAACCTTGATCTCCCAAAGTGCTGGGATTACAGGCATGAGCCACCGCAACTGGCCTCTACTTTCTGTGAGTTTGACTATTCTAGATGTCTCCTATGAGTGGACTCATACAGTATTTGTCCTTTTGTGACTGGCTTTTCACTTAGTGTAATGTCCTCAAGGCTCACCTGTGTGATAACACATCTTTCTGCTGACTTCTTTCCAGTCCCCCTGCTGACTTCTTTCTAGTCCCCTCTTTGTTCATCCATGTCTTCATATTGGTCTTCCTCAGCGTTCCCTCCCGGACCCTGTTCTGTCTTCATCATCCCTACCCCTGGGTAATCTTCACTCTCATGGTGTCAGTTACCATCTCCACGGAGGGGATGGGCCTGTGTTTCTAGCCCAGACCTCTCCCCTAGCTCCAAGCTTTGCATCTCCAATTGTCTGTAGGACACTTTTTCTTGGATGGTTTGTAGGCACCTCCAGATCAGCATGTCCCAAGTTCAATTCCTCATATCTTTTTTCCCCCATAAATAAACCACTCCTTCTCTAGGTTTCCTATCTCATTAATTGACACCACCATCTACCCCAACCCAATCTACAAATAAAGATGTCATCTGTGACTCCTTTCTGCCTCCCTTCCCATCCCCTCCAGAGTAAGCCAGTCCATTCCCATTTCATAAACATCCCTTCATCTAACCCATTCTTTCCAAATCTATTGCATATAACCTACAACAGACTACCACTTTTCTAGCCTGAAAAACAGCCTTCCACCTGGCTTCTGTGCCTCCAAATCTTACGCCTCCCTAATTTATTCTCCAAACTGATACTTCTCAAATGCAAATCTGTAATTCTTTTCTGCTTAAAACCTTCAGTGGCTTCTCATTGCCTTTGACAAAATAGCCAAACTTCTCGGCCTGGCTCCTCTCGGCCAACCACGATCCCATCTGCAATTCGCGTTCCAAAAATGAAACACCCTAAAACAATGACGTCCACTATTTCTTTCCGGGGTTAAGAGAAGAGCTTAGAAGACAAATTCTAGGAGATGATGCCCTCATTCCTTTAGGAAGGCAAACAATTGGATGATAACTAATTAGCATACATGTACTGGTAAAGTCAGCACGTGACCTGGTGAGCTGGCACCAAGATGAGCTGGTGAGCTGGCACCACGGGGCCTGTGGTGCCTTACACATGAACACGCAGCCTGACAGGAGCTGCAGTCTTAGGTATGATGTGAGAAGGATTGCCCCCTTCTGGCTGTGATTCTGAATGTCCCTGAGTTTTTCTGTTCCCCAGCATGGTTAACTCACTGGGACATCTTTATTAGAGCTGGATCCATGGTTACAGTTTATAAAGCAATGAGAACAAATTTGAAATCTTAATAATGTCCATTCCAGGAAAAAAAATTAACCACTTTAAGAATCGGAGGGGGAGGGAAGTAATTTTCTACCTCATTGCATGGGTTTGGAGTATAGCTGAGAGCTATTTGGTATGAATACAAGGGGAAGGTTTGTGGAAGCTATTTCAGAATGATTCAATGATGAGGCAGCCTGGCTGAGGCTCTGGAGAGCTGGTTTAAAGAGGAAAACAAAATGAAAAAAGAAAAATTATTTTTACATAACCTTTTTTTAAAATGGGGATTTTAAAACAGCAAAGTTTTGGGGTGTTTTTTGTTTGTTTTGTTTTGCCTGGTTTTAGGTTACCTATTCCTTTGAGAAGCTGTAGAAAGACTTTTACCCTGGAGAGGCTCAAATGCAAAGCTAGATCAAATTTTCTATAATTTCGAGGTCTCTGTGGAGTCTTTGGAGCTGTTTTATAAATTCACAGGACTCATGAGCTTCAGGTTAAGAACCTCTGTCTGGGAGTTCAGTGAGAAATAAAAGGATGGAGTCTATTTGGGGAGGATCATAAACACTTTTTTTTTCTTTCAAAGACAGGGTCTTTCTCTGTTGCCCAGGCTGGAGTGCAGTGGCATGATCATAGTTCACTGTAGCCTCACCTCCTGAGCTCAAGTGATTCTCCTGCCTCAGCCTCCCAAGTAGTTAGATTACATGCATGCGCCACCATGCCTAGCTAATTATTTTTAATTTTTTTTGTAGATATAGGGTCTCACTATGTTGCCCAGGCTCGTCTCAAACTCCTGGGCTCAAGTGCCTGCCTTGGCCTCCCAAGCTGCTGGGATTATAGGCATCAGCCACCGTGCCTGGCCCATAAACACTTTTTAAGAGTAAAGCTAAGCCAAACAACCGAGAAAGGACACAAGTATGAATTTTTAAGTGTGGGGATTGCAGCCAAGAGGACAATAGCAGCTGTCCCAGAGTGTCATGAACATGTTTGCAGAGTATCTCCCAAATGGGAGGCTGATTATATTTAAATTACAAAGGTTTTGCTCTTTTTGCTTAAAAAACCTTCATGCCTTGAATTTGGTTACCAGCTCAGAAAGGTAGGATGAGCTGGGGTGGGAAATGAAACATTGAGAAGTTTGGCCGAGCACGGTGGCTCACACCTGTAATCCCAACGCTTTTGGAGGCCAATGTGGGCAGATCGCCTGAGCTCAGGAGTTCAAGATCAGCCTGGCCAACATGGAAAAGCCCCGTCTCTACTAAAAACACAAAAATTAGCCAGGTGTGGTGGTACATGCCTGTAGTCCCAGCTACTCAGAAGGCTGAGGCAGGAGAATCACTTTAATCCAGGAGGCAGAGGTTGCAGTGAGCTGAGATAACGCCACTGCACCCCAGCCTAGGCGACAGAGCAAGACTCTATCTCAAAAAAAAGAAAGAAAGAGAGAAAGAAAGAAAGAAAGCAAGATTGAGAAGTTAAATTGAACTATTCTTGCAGGAAAAGTCCAACACTTCCATTTATTTATGGTTGTAATGAAGACAGGACCACATTTGACAATAGATCCTAATATAATTAGGACTTCAATTAAGTAATGAAATGATTACCATTGCCTGGGGCACTTATGCTGGACAGAAAGATGATGCTGCATTGAAACATAATATGGGACAAAAAGAATTCTGGAAAATGTGACCTTCGGGTTTGACATATTTTGACATGCTTACCTTACAAAATTATTTTTCATGAATATTGATAAAATATTTACACCTCCTTTGTGGAAAAAGTCACTGAGATGAGCTTTCATGCGTGCAGTGTTCTTTAGCTAGGGGCATCAGCACACTTTTAGAGTCTAAGGGTTTTTCTTATCTTTCTTGCACCACAATTTCTGCATTTGTAAAAGAGGAACTCATAGAAGCTCAGGTTTGTAGGCAGCCTTGAAAAGTCACCTAATCAGCCTTTAGGCAAGTTCCCCGCAGAAGCAACTCTGACATCCTTGGATGATGCACCCAATCTCAATCAATCCACTGAGATTCTAGAACTGCAGATGTCCACTCTTAATATTGACTCAGGGTCTTCAAAAGATGTGCCAGTGCCCATAAGCTCTGTCCGTGGGCATCACTCTGATCTAACTGCTGCCTCACCTACTGCTTGTCTTTTCTTTGTGACTCCAGACTAAACTGTGATACTGGCCCTTGCACTTGACCTGCCTGAATACCAGCCCCTCTCCTTGTGTTATTTGGTGTCCTAATCAGGCCTTGACTATGAAACTCTTCCTGCCCACCAGTATCCCTTCAGCCCTTGCCATCTCAGTGCCCACCAGCGTGGCTTCCAGTTGCCAGCCCCTGCCTCTTTGCCTGGGATGTCCTCTGGCTGTCAGAGCCTGCTGTGCTCCAGCCTACATGGCACAAGTGTCAAGGAATCAATCACCCCAAGGAATCAATTAATCCCAGAGCACTGACGGGAGTGGTTGATAATTACCCCAGCCTCCTTACCTTTCCCAGGGAACCACTGTTAGGCACATGCTCTATACTGTTTCCCAGAGTTCTCCAGCTGTATTAAGCTCCACTGGTATATACACTGGTGTCTTTTTAAATAAACTCACCCCTTGTTGCCTGCCCTCTCTTCCCTGTCTTACTTCCACATCACCCAATCTGTGTTTCCTTGGATCTCCTCCAAGGATCCAAGTTTATTGCATTTATTGTTTGCATAACAATAAATGCAATAAACTATTGAAATAAACTTGCATTCAAACTCTTATCTCAGAATTTTTCTCTGGGAACAAAAACTAAGACAGGAATCTCAGACTTACCGTATTCAAAACAATCCTGAGCCCTTCTTTGCCCCTCTATCTTCCTTCCGTTCCACACATACCCACACCCTAACTCTTTCTTTCCCAGTTTTTCCCATCTTAGCTAATGCTCCAGCCAGCTCCCCAGTTGGGCAGGCTACAAACCTAGGAGTCATCTTTAGTTCTCTTTCCCTCTCATATCCTACATTCGACCTATCAGCAAGTCCTATTGGCTCTATCCCGTAAGACAAATCCTGAATTCAGCCACTCCTCATCAGCTTCACCGCTATAACCCTCATCCAAGTTACTGTAGCCTCATACCCTGACTGCTACAACTGTGCCTTCCTGTCTCCCCGCTGTACACTCACTCCTATGGCCCACATACAGCAGCCAGGGCAATCTTTGAAAGTATAAATAAATCCTGTTACTCTTCTGCTTAAAACCCTCAAAAAACTCCCCACTGCTACTAGAATAAATACTGAACTCATGGACAATCAGCTCCTGCCTTCTCTTCGCTCCCTGTCTTTTGTGACATTCCTATTGATGGATTTGTATTTTTTCTTCCCATTGCTTGCACATGCCAAGCTAACTGTTGTTGTAGTGTTGGGGTTTAGAAAATGATACCCCAGGCCAGGTGCGGTGGCTCATGCCTGTAATCCCAGCACTTTGGGAGGCTGAGGTGGGAGGATTGCTTGAGCCTGGGAATTTGAAGCTGCAGTGAGTTGTTATGGGGCCACTGCACTCCAGCCTGGGCAACAGAGCAAGACCCTCTTCCTAAATGAAAAAAAGAAAAAAAGAAAAAAATAGATACCCCAAAATAAGTCAAATATGCCACTTTGGACTTCAAATTGAGTGCATCTGGGAAGCAGCAAATATGGTGGGGAGAGGAGGGTCTCCCTAAAGTTCCCCTGTCTACCTAAATGCCAGATCCTCCAGAAGATATCCAATTATTGGGAATTCCTTCCCCAGATATCTCATCAACCGGATATCTTTGCAGGAAGAAGGACTAGAGTAGACTCCATAGCCAGAGCCCACGCTATTGCCTATTATTCAAGCCCATTCATCTCCCCTAAAAATCATTTGCTCTTCCTCTAAAATTGCCTATATCCTCCCTTCCCTCTCCCCTATGAAGAAGATATTTAAACTTCAACCATCTGGCCATTCTTTGAGTTTCACACGTTGTGTGGCTTATGTGCACTTGCATGTTAATAAATTTGTATGCCTTTTCTCCTGTTCATCTGTCTAAAATCAAGTCTATTTCAGAGAGCAAACCTTCAGAGGGTGGATGGAAAGTTCCTTTTGTCCCAACAAAGGGCTTTTGTATTTGCTGTTTCCTCTACCTGGAATACTTTTCCTTTATATGTTTGTGTTTCGTTGCTATGGTTGCTGTATCACAGTGCTGAGATTCCTCTGCAGAAATGAAGAACTTGTTCCCCTAGATGCTCAAAGTGTTGCCGGCAGATAGCCCTCAGCTGTGAGCCGCCTTCTGGCATTGCCTCTGCCAAAGAGAGATGCCCCTCCCAAGGTCATGCTTCCTTTTTGGAGGAGCCACCATCCAATGACTGATTATCTCATGGGCATGTGCCTGTCCCCTTGCCCCAACTCAGGGCAACTCTAAAAGGCTATCTCAGCTCCAGAGTCCCCTGCGGGGTCGGCTGAGGCCTTCATAGCTCAACTTCTCCCTCTGCCCAATGCCACTTCCTTCTTCTCCATTCCATGGGCGCTGATCCCACAAGCACTCCCTGAGAACCTCCTGTGTGCTAATCTCCATTCCAGAGTCTGTTTCCTAAGGATCCCAATTGGTGATATTAATCACTGAAGGATCAGTCCAATGTTGACCCTTCAAAAAGGGCTGACCACCCAATATAACATTGTATCCCATGGCTGAATGAAGACAAACACTCATGAAAACATTACAGGACAGGATGAGACTGAAGTCACCATCTGAGAAGGGGTGCAGAGCACTAAGTGCAGTAGGAGACCACGAAAGGGAGACATCAGGGAGGTCAAAGGGCTCAGGGAAGCTTCCTGGAAGGGCTTGGGCTTCCCATGGTCCTGGTGAATTCTGAGTTGAATGTTAAGGTTCTGGGCACTCTTCCCTCCTCTGGCTAGATGTCTAAAAACTAGAGGAGCATGATTTCAATCCTGCCCTTCAAGGGGGGCACGGATAAACATGTGAACAGCACTGGCCTTGGACTGATCCACTAATCAGTGACCACTGTCTCTTGATGGAAAGTGATATGTGACTTCACATCTTTTACTTGCTTGTTGGGGGAATCAATAAAAAGAAACATATGAAAGACTTTTTTTGTGTTTTGGAATCAAAGTGCTACAATAATGCAAGCTGAATGGGTGAAAAAACCAGGTGCTTGTGCCCTGGGGTATTGGCAGGAAGGCAGTGTAAGAAATGTTGCGCAGAGAAGGGCTCTCTGAGCATCCCGCGGGTGGAGCCATGAGGACTTTGTACAACACGTGCTGTAGAAGGGTTACTCTCAAACTCGATTCCTCTTCAGATGCAGCTCACTTCCTGGCCACTTTTCTATGCCATTAATTTGTGTGTACCATCCTGAGAAATGCAAGCTCATTCAGCAACAGCCTGAGCAAAATACTTTTTAAAAGGGCACACCAGCCGGGTGCGGTGGCTCATGCCTGTAATCCCAGCACTTCGGGAGGCCAAGGCAGGCAGATCATGAGGTCAGGAGATAGAGACTATCCTGGCTAACACGGTGAAACCCTGTCTCTACTAGAAATACAAAAAGTTAGCCAGGCCTGGTGGCACACGCCTGTAATCCCAGCTACTCAGGAGGCTGAGGCAGGAGAATCGCTTGAACCTGGGAGGCGGAGGTTGCAGTGAGCCAAGATCACGCCACTGCACTCCAGCCTGGACAACACAAAGGATAAATGCTTGAGGGGATGGATGCCCCATCTTCCATGATGAAGTTATTATGCATTGCATGCCTGTATCAAAACATCTATGCAACCCATAAATATATACACCTACTATGTACCTGCGAAAATTTTAAAAAAAATGTTTTTTTAAAAGAGCATAACAGCAGGGCACGGTGGCTCATGCCTGTAATCCCAACAGTTTGGGAGGCTGAAGCATGTGGATCACTTGAGGTCAGGAGTTTGAGACCAGCCTGGCCAACATGGTGAAATCCCATCTGCACTAAAAATACAAAAAATTAGCCAGGCATGGTGGCACATGCCTGTAATCCCAGCTACTCGGGAGGCTGAGGCAGGAGAACCCAGGAGGCAGAGGTTGCAGTGAGCCAAGATTGTGCCATTGCACTCCAGCCTGGGCAACAGAGTGAAACTTTGTCTCAAAAAAAAGAAGGCAAGCCAACTGTGGGAGGCTATCACATCATGCAATCGTAGCCTAAAGATAAATGATGAGTGAATTTCTATTATCAGCCACTGATTTGTATAATAATCAACTAATGAAAAGTGTTTGTTGGATACCTAAGTGTTCAAAATAGGTGAGTTATGGTATTGTTCTTCTCTATTACCACTAACAATTGAGTAAATATTGATGACTCACGGATTATCTGATTATTTTACATGTGCATTTACTAAGTAATGGTGTCTCCTGTTGTAGAGGGTTCATTCCCATAGTCTGGCATAGAATATACTGAGAATGCGCAGGAACCCGCTCTAGATTTTCACCTGTGGCCCATAGGCCCCACACAACCTCGTGGCCCTGACACCATATGACCTTTAGATACAAGAACTGTGCTCAGAAGAGTCTTACGTTGAAAATGAAAATGCACTGTTGCATAAAGAAATGCTCACTGGGCATCTTAGAGCATTCCCATAGGCATTCAGCGGGGCTAGGTTGCACAACATGCTTAGCTAAGCCAGGAAATTTGCTTTCACCAGACAAAAGAAGCGCCTTTCCAACTGCCCTCGCAGCTTCGGCAGGAGGGCAGCCTCCTTACCACGCTGCCGCAGCCCACAAAGCACTCAGCTCCAAAGTGTTTCCAAGTTGTTGCTGGCAGAGCTGCCTACCTGGACCCAAAAGCCAAGGAACGCATTATCTCCCACATGTCCTAAAGCAAATGAATTACTAATAACGGGGCTGGGTTTCAGGTCTCGAAGTGCTTTCTCCAGCATTCTGAGCCCTACCGCAGTGTAAGAATATTGCAAGGAACTAAGAACTTTGTTTTTCCAAATAAGATTTCCTTTCCACAAATTAAACTACTCAGTAGCAGTTGTTTTGACAGAGCTTTAGTCCAGAATGCTGCTGAGGTATTTATACCATGCTCTGCTTAACAAGAGGGCAAGAGGCACCCTGAAGTCTCTCTTCTCAGACGTCACTGACCTAGCCCAGAACTGAAACCTGGAACAGGTAGATGTCCAGGGAACACAGCGTGGAGAGGAGGAAGAGGAGGTTGTTTTTACAGCCTTGTAATGACAGGGCACTCTCTGCTCAGGCTCAAGTCCAAATGACATAACCTTTTCATTCAACATAGATAATGAAATGAAACAGATATTTCTAAATGATGTGTTAAAATAAATATTATCTTGGGCAGATCTGGTTTTATACATGGAAGAGGGAATGCAAATGCACAGTGGACCCTTTACATTCTGGGATTTGAAAAATTCAAATATATCAATATTCAGATATATGTTAATATATCATCTCCCCTGGCTGCAAAGTCTCTGCTCCAACTCTCAGAACTCCCAGCTGTGAAAGCTTTGGACCATGTCTGGCCACTTTGGTAGCTTCTGTTTGGTGTTTCTGCCTCCTAGGGGGGTGATGGGGAAAGGGTGTCATCTGAAGGCGCTCTTAGAGTTTGCAGAAACACCTAAGGAACTGTTATGTGGAAGAGGTACCAGGTCTGATTTGAATTGTTTAGAAGACAGAGTCTCTTTTCTTGCTTAGTAATATACCTGATGGATGAGATCATAGTGATGGTGTTGACATAGCAAAGGGAAAAAAAAAATGTGTCCATCAGAAGCGGGACGAGCTAACAGAGGGCCTAGAGAAAGCTAGCATCAGGAGAAGTGTGGATACCATGCCAGTCTGAACCCAGCACCACCCCAGAGGTGTGCCCTTCCATGAAGCATCCGGGTGTGCCACTGGGAAGCAACTTCTCTGTTGTGGAGATAAACATATTTAGTAAATAGATCTGATGCCATTAAGCGCTCAGTTCCTGTAGCTCATTTGTTTTTAGTTTTGGTTTGCCTGTCACGGACCATGCACTCTTCATCATGACTTGAGTATTTTTAGACATATGTCATTTTATTTGTCATCATGAATTATGAGTTACCAAGGAAGTTCACCATCAGTCTCCATAGGATTGGCTAATTATGAGGACTCCCCTAAGAACTGGACCTCACGCTGCTGAGAAAACCAGGGATTGAAGATTTCCATGCTGAAGACTCTAACCTGGACGATGGTGAATTCATCACGATGATATTGTTGGGAAGTACTTTTGCATGTCAGCAAGCAAAATTGTCTCATAACACTCCTGCATTGCTGAGCCTCAAGTAAACATCATGTCTGCACCTTAAAGATGAGGAACTGAGGCAGTGAGCTGTTAGTAACTCGCCCCAGTAATACCCTACTAAGTGCTGGATCCAGGATTCAGGCAGGGGACAGGTGACTCCAAAGTCCAGCTCTTGCACTGTAACAGGCTTACCCTTGTAGCTCTGCCATGAGAAACTGTTACCTCCTCCTCCTCTAACCTGGCCTTACTCATCTTTCTACTCCTATACATAGCACAGTGTCCAACAGAAAGTGGGCCCTCACATGTTTTGAATAAATGAACAATGAATGACATTTCTGTGTTCTGGCTTCACAACCTCCCAGCATTTGACCCTAGCTAACACCCTGAGCTTTGGTTGTCTTACTCATGTCATGGAGATGTTTATGCCTGCCCACATCCTCAAAGTGTTATTTAAGGAATCTAATGAGCTTGGGCTTGTGTGCATACTTTTATAAGTGGTGAAATATTATCTAAGTATAACTATTTAAAGTGATTCAACCCTGAGATGTGTATCCTTACTGCTGTATCCAAGAGCACAGAGATTTTCTTTGGTTCTAGATGCTGCGATACGTTCCTTCTGTCTTTCAGCTCTCCACAGTTTCAGGAAGTGGATGACTTTCTCAGCTGCATTATATAGATGGGGCAGCTGAAATTCAGAGAGGTCAAAGAACCTGCCCAAGACACATAGCTAGTAAGGGAAGGGATGGGATTTGAACCTAGGTAGTTAACCATTACACTATACTCCCTCCCACAGCAAATGGTCTTTCCTATGCTAAATGGTCTAATGGCTAAATGATCTTTCCTATGCTGTCAGGAAGAAAACAGATTAAAAAAATAATAATAAAATGATGGGACATCAGAGCTAGACTGATTATCTGGCCTAATCCTCTTCATTGAAGAAGTGATGAGACTGATATGCTCCAACAAAAAAGACTTGACCTTGAAATGTAGGAACTTGGTTGTGAGTTTGGTCCTTGGAAAGTGGTCTTTCTGCTATCACATGACTTGAAAGGTGGAGCAGATTCTCTCCTTCTCTGATAGGATCTCAGGGATAGCCAGGTCATCCCAGAGAACACCCCAATTCCAGCATGTGGGGCAGGTCTATTGCTTTAGATTCTCACTCTCTATGTTTCTAATACCTTAATGCCAAGGGTGTCTTTTTTTTTTAAATAATTTCAACTTATTTTAGATTCGAGGGTGCATGTGCAGGTTTGTTACAGGGGTATATTGCATGATGCTGAAGTTTGGGGTACGGTTGATCCCATTGCCCAGGTAAGGAGCATAGTATCTAATAGTTTTTCAACCTTTGCCCCCACCCGCCTTTCTTTCCTCCCTCTGGTAGTCCCCAGGGTCTATCGTTCCCATATTTATGCCCGTGTGTACCCAATGTTTCCCTCCCACTTATAAGTGAGAACATGCAATATTTGGTTTCCTGTTTCTTTTTTGTTTGTTTGTTTTTAAGAAAGAGCCTCACTCTGTCACCCAAGTAGAGTGCAGTTGCACAATCTTGGCTCCTGCAACCTCCACCTCCCAGGTTCAAGCGATTCTCCTGCCTCAGCCTCCTAGTAGCTGGGATTACAGATGCATGCCACCACAACTGGCTAATTTTTGTATTTTTAGTAGAGAAGGGGTTTCATCAAGTCGGCCAGGCTAGTCTTGAACTCCTGACCTCAAGTGATCTGCCTGCCTTGGCCTCCCACAGTGCTGGGATTACAGGCGTGAGCCACCATGTCCAGCCAGGTTTTCTTTTTCTACATTAATTCTCTTAGGATAATGTCCTTCAGCTGTATTCATGTTGCTGCAAAAAACATGATTTTGTTCTTTTTATGGCTGCATAGTATTCCATGCTGTATATGTACCACATTTTCTTTATTCAATCTACCGTTGATGGGCAGCCAAAGGTGATTCTTAAGTAAATATGGAGGTGGAGGTATGGGAGGCTGTCTCTGCTCAAATCAGTACAGCTAAGCATGAATTGGCTTGTTAGATTAGCTAGAGCACCCTTATAGGAAATCCCTTTACACTAGTAGTAAATGAGGGAAGAAAAATGATGGAGGGGAGGGTGGGGAAGGTAGGTCCTCGAGCACAAGGCTTGGCTGGGCAAGGCTTTCACTTTGAGTTTGTGAGAAAACTGGGCATGGGAAAGAACAGGGAGAAGTTGGAAATCGATGGACTGCAAAGTAGGAAGGAAGTTGGAAAGGGGGATGAAGAAGTAAAAAAGTCAATGATTCTCTCTTTAACCCATGTCCAGCCTACTGAACAGTTTCCCCAACACCATTTGAGGGTTCTAGTAGAGACAAGCTCTCTGCCCTCTCCTACATCCAGCCAATGCCCTTTCTTACCTGGAAACCCTGCTCAGTTGGCAGGAAGCCTCCCCAGGTATGCAAGAGTACAATCCTGTGGGGCTCATTTTTCTTAAGGTAGTGGAACAGTAAAGATGAAAAAGAGCATTCTCTTTCCCTGGGAACTTTAGTGTACAGAATTCCTGCAAGGTTCCCAGAACTGAAGATTAGCTTTCCTACAATAATGAGAAAGAATCAGGTGCAAGGAGAGGGTTTCTAGTATTTTCCACCTAGTATGTATATCACTAAGCGTGTATTTTAGTAGTGATTTTTCCCCTTTTACATATTATATAACAAATGTCCTAAATTTTGTATAAGTTAAAATTTATGCAATTATATACTGTGACATAAATACAGGCCCTTTATGAGAAATCAAGCAATATAAAAGATGGAATTAAAAAGTATAGTTCTACTTCTTTCATTCCACTCAGTCTTCAAAGATTAACCACTTAGCATTTTAAGACATATTCCTATCAGCCTCTTAATATGTGTTTACATTTAACTAAATCTATCTGTCTATCACCAGTATTTCTTTTTTTTTTTTAATTTTAATTTTTTTTTTGAGATGGAGTCTCACTCTGTTGCCCAGGTTAGAATGCAGTGGCATGATCTCAGCTCACTGCAACCTTCATCTCCCAGGTTCAAGTGATTCTCATGCCTCAGCCTCCTGAGTTGCTGGGATTACAGGCACATGCCACCACTCCTGGTTAATTTTTGTATTTTTAGTAGAGATGGGGTTTTGCCATGTTGGCCAGGCTGGTCTCGAACTCCTGACTTCAAGTGATCCACTGGCCTCAGCCTCTCAAAGTGCTAGGATTACAGGCATGAGCCACTGCGCCCCGCCTGTATTTCTTATATAATTTTAGTGTTTTGATTTTTCATTCTTTTTTTGATAAACCAGATAGACTATAAACATTGCTTTGCAACCTGCTTTTTTTTAAAAACTGTGTCCTGAAAATCTTGGCATATCAGTAAATTTGCCTTTATCATGTTCTTTATAACTTTTGGATAGTATTGTGTAGCATGGATATAATTTATTATTATTATTATTTGAGACAGAGGCTCACTCTGTCACCCAGGCTGCAGTGCAGTGGCATAATCTTGACTCACTGCAACCTCTGCCTCCCGGGTTCAAGTGATTCTTGTGCCTCAGCCTCTCAAGTAGCTGGGACTACAGGCATGTGCCACCAAGCCCAGCTAATTTTTGTGTTTTTAGTAGAGATAGGGTTTTGTCATGTTGGGCAGGCTGGTCTCAAACTTCTGGCCTCAAGTGATCCGCCCGCCTCGGCCTACCAAAGTGCTGGGATTGCAAGCTTGAGCCACCGTGCCCAGCCTGGACATTATTTCCTTAACCAGTTTTCTACTATGAGACATGTTTGTTGCCCAGCTTTTTTGTTTTTGCAAACTGTGCCAGAATGAGCATGCTTATACTTGCATCTTTGTGCACCTGCACGAGCACGTTTGTAGGGAAAATTCATAGAAGTGAAATTGCTGGGTCAGAAGCTATGTGTATTTAAAACATTTACCAATACTGTCAAACTGTCCTTCAAAAAAGTCTGTTACAATTTATACATTTTCTGCATAGCTTGTTCAATATTGGATATTATGAATATCTTGCTAGTATGATGAGTAAAACTGGTACATGGTTTTGGCTAATTTGCATTTTCTGATTACTAGTGAGACTGAGCTTCTTTTCACATATTAATGGCCATTTGCATCCTTTTTTTGTGGATGAAGTCCTAAGGTTTTACAAAGAAGCAAAACATACCTCTCTGTATAATAAGATATTACTATAGACTGAATGCTTGCATTCCTATAACTCATATGTTGAAGTCCTGACTGCCAAGGTGATGGTATTAGGAGGTGGGGCCTTTGGGAGGTGATTAGGACATGAGGGTAAAACCCTCATGAATGGGATTAGTGCCCTTATGAAAATGACCCCCGAGAGCTCTGTTAACTCTCTTTCTTGCCATGTGAGGATCCAACAAGAAATTGGCAGTCTGTAACTTGAAAAGTGGCCGTCACAAGAAACCAACCATGCTGGCACCTGGTTTTGGACTTCCCAGCCTCTGGCACTGTAAGAAATAATTTTCTGTTGTTTATAAGCCACCCAGACTGTGGCACTTTGTTATAGCAGCCTGGACTAAACAAGACAGATACCTGTATATTCTAAAGTATGAATAAAAGGCAAAAAAGAGGTAAAGTTATTGATGGAGTTGGACTGTCATATGCATTTGGTGACTTATTATGGAAATTATATTCTGAAGGTTGCATGGATACAGATAAATTCTAATTTGGACAGAGGATACATTTGTAGAGAGCACTTCCTTTAGTCAAATCTGATATAAAATATGAAAATCCAGACTTAGAGACAGATTTATTCAGGAAGTGATTATTTGCTTTACAAATGGTTTCACCGTAGCGTTCCCTTACATAGTCAGCTCTTCTGTGTGTATTTAAAAGAAAATGCCCTCTTATAGAAATGTGTTTGCACACACAGTGTTAAGAATACATCTGACACGTGAAGAAATGTAGGTCTCCTAAAATATGTGCTATGCTTACAGGTGAAGCTGTTCCTTTTTTAAAGATGTCTGTTGCGATGGGGAAGGGTATAGAGTGTGTTTTCTCCACTTTCCTCTCCCTTTTGAAACAGTAAAGAAAATAGATAAAGAGTGATGTTCTGCCCTCTGCTAGGCACAGGTTATTGCTAGGATCAACCTGGGTGTGATCCAACCTGGTTCCCAAAAACCTGGCACTCACCTGCCCTCAAATTCTCCAGGAAGACAACCGGTAGGCCTGTGGCTTCTTTGACGGTCTTGGTTAGTGATGGCCAGCTCCTCTTCCAGCCATAGCTCTACCACCAGAGCTGTCCTTGAGGTTCATGGTTACCCCTGAAATCTCTTAAGAGACATAATGTAGAAACATTGTGAACTTGAACTCCAGTTGCGTGACTTTCCTCTGAGGCCCACCTTGTTACCCACAGACAGATCCCTGTTTTCTACCTTCCTGAGCTCGTAAGAAATGTTGTTCTACAACCTCTTTGCTAATCTCCACCTTTTCCTGGGGGATAGCGGCCACTTTATCTTGGAACTCAAAGCCTCAAACACTGAGCTAGTCACCAACACTGTTTTAGATGCTGCTACCTGAGTTACACAGGATTTCCCATCACCAGAGGGAAGGTCCGCAGGAAGGTTTTTATCCACTTTGTATATACCCCACTTGCCTGAAAGTGAGTAGCTATGCCTCCCCAGGACCCAGAGGTATGACAATATCCAGAACTTTCCAGATCAGGAAATAACATGTTTTCTTATTTAAGAGGGACAAATAGAATAGGGTCTCTCCTGATCTGAGTTTGTTAAAAATGACCCCCGAGAGCTTTTCTTTGCAAGTACTTCCATTACTTACAAAATGTTCACCAATCATATCATTTTGCCAACTTCAGTATTATAATAAAATCAATTTCAGGTAAAGCTAGTTGTATCTCACTGTTCTTTGCATCAATATTCTCCTTATTTTTCTGAATGAATTTTAGATTTATTATATTAAGTTCGATAAAGTAAGTGATTAGAATTTTAACTGGAATAGTGTTAAAACTCTGACATGTAACTGGAGAGAATTATCATGTTTACTGTATTTCTCTCTCCTTTAAGGAACATGGTATTTTGCTCCAGTTGCATTAGATCAGTTCCCAAGCATTTTATATTTTTGCCTGCTTTTAAAAACATCATCTTATTTTAATTATATTTTCTTTTTCTTGGTATGGAACTGAAATTTGGAGATAGCTCTTGTAACCAGACATTTTATTGAACTTTTAGTCTTTACTAACTTTTGTGTTTACTTCTTTGGGTTTATTATAAACACATTTTTGCCATTTGAAAACTATATTTTTATTGCTTTTTTTAGAGCTTTAAACCCTCTTGGCACATCTTACCAGGTTCCACGGCTTTAACAACCAGCCATATGCAGAAGAAAACATGAAGGCTTATGAAGGCTTATGTTAGGAAGCATTTATCTAAGATAATGGGATCCTGGAGGAAAAGTGACTCACAAGTCAAAGGAAGGAAGACTTTCAAGGTGAGAGGATTCATCCAGGAATTCTACTTGTCAGAATCTCCCTTAAAGAAATAATTTAAAATGCGAACAAAATTTGATGTATAAGTGTTCAGAGTATTACTTACCCAAGCCAGCACTTGTAAACAATCCAAGTGTACTACAATTAGGAAATTGATAAATAAATTATGGCACTCCATGTAATGAAGTAGTATGTGAGCATTAAAAAATAACATTTGCAGCTGGGCATGATGGCTCATGCCTGTAATCCCAGCATTTTGGGAGGTTGAGGCAGGAGGATCGCTTGAGTCCAGGAGTTCAGCACCAGCAACATAGCAAGACCTTGTCTCTACTAAAAATTTAAATAACTAATTGGGCATGGTGACATGCACCTATAAAGTTCCAGCTACTCAGGAGGCTGAGGTGGAGAAAACACTTGAGCCCAGGAGTTCAAGGCTGTGGTGAGCCATGCTGGTGCCACTGCACTCCAGCCTGGGTGGCACAGCAAGACCCTATCTCAAAATAATAATAATAACAATAATGACAGTGTTTGCAAGGGATATTTGATCACTTAAGAAAATAGTCATTGATTGTTTATTTTAAAAGCAAGACATGAGCTAAATATCATCTAAACTTGAAATCTAAGTACACGAACACAGAAGAAAGAATGGAAAGACGTTACTTGTGGTTATTTCTAGATTGTGGCAGTATGAGTCATTTTCTTCCTTGTATTTTCTTTATTTTTAATTCTCTACAGTAAGCATGTAGTACTTTGTGATAAAAAGAACACCTGCTGTGGCCTGAATGTTTGTACCATCTGCCCCTCATTCACATGTTGGAGCCTAATCCCCAGTGTGACGGTATTAGGAGCTGGGGCCTTTGGGCATAAGAGCAGAGTCTTCTGATGACATTAGTGCCCTTATAAAGAAGAGACTAGAGAGATGACCTTTCTCTGAAATATATGAGGATGGAAATCTGGAGGTAAGCTCAAATTAAACACCGAATCTGCTGGCACCCTGATCTTGGACTTCTCAACCACCAGTACTGTGAGAAATAGATGTTTGCTGTTACGTCCCCCATGGTATACTACTTTTGTTATACAGCCCAAGCAGACGAGGATAGACATCATAATATTCATTATAAATACAAAAAGAAAAATGAGGAGAAGGAGGGAGAGGTTGGGGTAAGTAGCAAAGAGAAAATTCAAATAGGATTTGACTATTAGAGTTAAGCCACCAGGCCCCGGGTGCTCCAGGTGAGCTCAGCCTTTCAGCCATCCCTGGCAAGGCAGCAGACACACAGGATGAGCTATCTTGGGGTCTCCAGACCAGTTCATCCAGCAGTTACTAAATGACCTCTGTGGCTGACGTGTAGAATGGACAAATCGCCCAGCCACACTCAGACTGAATTCTTGATACACATAATTGGGAAATAAAATAAAAGGTTGCTGTTGGAAGCCAGTATATTTTGGGTTAGCTTTCTAGGCAGCCATAGATAACTGGAACAGTGGGGTATGGCTATTTTTGCATGAGCTGCTCTTCGTTTGCATAGAGAAGTAACTGGGCATCCTTGCTCGGTTAATTTCCTTGTGGCACCCGTAAAAATCATGGGAAACCTCTGGGAAGTGCATGGGCTCCCAGACGGGGGAATTCCAGAAAGAAAAATTCTACTTTTCACAGTCCTTGGTCTTTTATATTGCCCCTTAAAGAATTCTTCCAGGAAATTTTCCATGTCTTTCCTCCCCATCAACTGTCTGCTAGCTGCTTTAATTATTTTAATTGAACTTAGATATGAAACAAAGGTAATTGGATGAGGGAGTGAAGGTGCTCTAAGGAGGAAGGAGCCCTATGAAAATGCTGTGCGCTGGCCTGACAGGAGAGTGACAGTTCATCAGGAGGGGGGTTCGGGTTCTGAAATAAGCATTTTCATTGTTCTTACTGTAGAGACCACATGTCTGGGCTGCTTTTAATCCCCCTAAAGGAATTCTCCTCGAAGGTATGAGGTGCAGCCCCAGTTCCTGAGTTGTTAGAGCTGTGATGGTCCCCAGGGATCCTTTAATCCTGCCTCTTCATTTCACAAAAGAGGAAACTAAGCTCTCATATGTGTAGGGGACAGATTCTGAATCACAGTTTGTAACTGGCAGAGAAGTGGCGGAAAACCCATTCCCTGACATACCCTTGTATCATGTCAGTATAAGATGAGAAATGCGAGAAGAGGAACAAAAAATACTGATTTTTAGCACGTAATCAGCAGGTCCATTCACCTGCCAGTTTGTTAACTTCCTGTCCCTGCAATAAGTGCTGGAAATTTCTCCCTTATGAGAATGGATAATAGGTAGTGACGTATTTGACAAGTGTCAGCAGGTCCTGGGGTTAGCCACCTCTACGCTGAGTGGAGCTGAGCAACCAGGGAAGATGCAAGAATTCAGGGCAAGTTGGAAAGAGGCCAGTGGCCTCCCACCCTGGAGAGCCAAGGCAGGTGGAGGGCCCACCCCTGCAGCTCCCTGGCCCTGGACCCCAGGATGCCTTACTTTAAGCCTTTTGGAACTGCTAGCAGGACATTGTGTTTGCTGGGAACGTGCTCTTTGAAAAATCTTGCACTGGGTACACGCCTTTTGTCAGCCATATGCTGTTTTCTCTTTTTAGCTTCTGAATATGGATGTGTGGCTCTTTGTGTGATTAACAAAGTTACATAAGGACGGATTCACTAGGTAATATTTACAATCAGGCTAATTTTCTTAATGACGCTGTTGCAAGAATTCTCTTTTTGAAACTCTATTCTCCTAGGTATTTATCTTACAGCTTGTGGTGCATTTTGAGTTTTGTTCATCTTAATTCAATTACTAAGACAAGATAAAAATTAGCAACACTTCACCCTCCTTCTGGTCTTCAGGTTCTCTATGAAATTTTAGATTGAGGGAAAAAGGAAGTTAAATTTGTATCTACCAAGTATCTCTAAGGGGCATAAATGTATACAAAATGTTCAATTATGCTCCAAATTGATCTCTAAGGTGATTCCTATACACTATTCTTAAAAAGTAAATGATTCTGAGCTAATATAGTAATTTCAAACAAAAATAAAATGCTGGCTGGGCACAGTGGTTCACATCTGTTATCCCAACACTTTGGGAGGCTGAGGCAGGTGGATCACCTAAGGTCAGGAGTTCGAGATCAGCCTGGCCAACATGGCGAAAGCCCGTCTCTACTAAAAATACAAAAATTATCCAGGCATGGTGGCGCATGCCTATAATCCCAGCTACTCAGGAGGCTGAGGCAGGGAGAATTGCTTGAACCCAGGAGAGGAGGTTGCAGTGAGCCGAGATCGCACCACTGCACTCCAGCCTAGACGACAGAGTAAGACTCTGTCTCAAAAAAAATAAAAATGAAAATAAAAATAAAAAATAAAATGCTTCTGGTCCCAAAGCTAGATGAAGCTACCTCGTTCCCCCATGCTGTGCATATGGTAAAAATAATGTATGTTCTGTTTGTTCAAACCTTGCGTTTGTTTGGTAGCATACGCATTTTGTTTTACGTTCCAGACAACATCTGTCTGCTGCAAAATCTCAGCCAGTTCCTGTGTTACCTGAGCAAAGGAGACAGTGTTGAAGGCCCCTAGAGGCCCATAAATTAATTCTTAAAACACCAATGCAATCAGTTTTCTGGGGCTGAGCATGAGGATGTATGATCTTGGAAATCAATCCGTGTAAAAAGAATCAAATAAAGAGGTTTGGGTTGTCTAAAGCAACGATCTTTGCTAAATTTAATGCAGAGGAGGAGGCTATTGAGATAACTCTGATTATTCCTGCCCATCTTCCTCATTTCTTTAGGATTTCTCAACTGTGGTCAGTAGAGAAATTATTTCTTACCATGACCCATGAGGCTTCACTGTTGGAATAATTTGACAAAGCCACATTGGCCCAGTGGAAAAAAAAAATGGTCTTATAAATTACCACTTCACACCAGCATGTATTTGCATATGTGGGCTAAGCAGACTCTGCTCAATCTCAGAAACACTCATATAAGGCAAACTCATCATGCACTGTTCAGAACTCAGCATTCTCAAAAATTTAAAGCATCAAACATAAGAATTCCCAAGGCTAGAGAATATACAGTTGGCAGCTCCTTCTGGGGAAAAAATATGATATGACATTTGTACAACTATTTTAAAATTTAGTCAAAAATTCTAGAGTCCAACACTTGGAAGCAATGGCTGAGTCTTGGAAGAGCTCTCTGTAGTGATAGGAACTCAGCCAGAGACATGGGGGTCACTGCAGCCTAGTCAAGCCCGGGGAAGGATGCTGTGCTGAGCCAAGACATGCACATGATCTTTTGCCAAATGCAATCGCATTGACATTGAAGTGTTGCTGTAAAGGCAATGGCCTGGAATATGAAATGTGATCAGAACTGAGGAGAGGGAACCTAGACAGAAATTCAAACTGATAGGGCAGTCAACATAAGGTGAAGGTGGATGGGGAGCTGTGGGGTGCCGGTAAATGTTTAACAGCCAGCTCTCTGGAAAAAAGTATATGTGTTTGTTATACATTTTTCTGATATAAAGGATATGTAGGCCAGGTGCAGTGGCTCACGCCTGTAATCCCAGCACTTTGGGAGGCCGAGGCACGTGGATCACTTGAGGACAGGAGTTCGAGACCAGCCTGGCCAACATAGCAAAACCCCATCTCTGCTAAAAATACAAAAACTTAGCCGGGCGTGGTGGCTCATGCCTGTAATCCCAGCTATTCAGGAGGCTGAGGCAGGAGAACCACTTGAACCCAGGAGGAGAATGCTGCAATGAGCTGAGATCATGCCATTGCACTCCAGCCTGGGTGACAGAGCGAGACTCTGTCTCAAAAAAATAAAAAAAATTTTTAAAAAAGAATGTGTAGCAGAGAGTTTACAAGTAATAGTAACATATACAATGCTCTTTATTATAAATTCCATATAGCCATTTGATCCTCACAGAAAGTTTTGCTCTTTTTGTCAAATTCTTATATCCATAGTCAACCTATGGTTGTGTCAATGATCATTTGCAAAGGGAGTAAGTGGAGTTGTATCCCAATCTGATACCTATTTCCCCAATAAATTGCTTTCATTAAATCGAATATGTGATCTACCATTAGACTTTCTCACTCTCATATACATTATATCCATTAAACTGAAATCTCTTTCAGCTTTACCACAAGATCACTCTATCATTTTGGCATTTTAGGGATCTGAATCTAAAAAATAATTGTATGTTACATCAGTAAAAGTCACAAGACTGAGTGAGCATTAATGTAAAATTTTGTTAATTTCTTTATGTAATTATAGAAAAAAGTTTTAAGCTAACATATTTACCTTAGTTTTCAATTTATACCTCTATATTACTCTGAGTTGCAATTTCCTCAAAATCCGCTATCAGTTTTAATAATTCTGTCATTGACAACAGTGTCATAAAATCAGACTATGAATAGATGCTTAATAACTATCCAATTCGGTAAAGAAGTTGCTCATATCATTGACGGATGAGTGTGGTTAAGATATGAATGTTGGTTGATGTTTTCATGTACTTTAACATGTAAGATGAAAGTGAAACAATGAAGATGAATGTTGGAATGTCACTAATTCATCATGACAGGAGCAACTGCTTTCCCGAATTAGATAATAGTTTTCAATACTGGAATATTATTTCCTCAAATCTTTAATGCTATTCAGAATGGAACAGCTGCATTTGTGCTACACTTTTAATTTTAATCCACATTCTTGACATTTAATCATTTTCTTAAGTCTACATAATCAACAAAACAGTAAATCAAGCCCCATTTTATAACACTGGCCAATTTCTACGGTGTAAATACTTTCACTTCCATCGATTTCAAGCTACCACCCTGACATCACTGAACTTGGAGTTGAACAGTAGCACAACATTATGTATTTCCCCTGTACAGATTTGACAGATGGCAATGACAGTAAAGTGCAGTAAGATCACAAAGTGGTGAGTTTTGGGTATTTATTACCTTTGTTTTAATATAATTTATGTAGTGGAAGGGTTACATCATTTAATTGTTTAATAACTATATTTAACAATCGCCTCTGAAAATTCCTGAATGTTTAGCCACCAGCTCTTCACAAGCTGGTATAGGCCATACCCCTGGTGGAGGGACAGACAATAAGGGAGAAACGGAAGGGAGGCCAGTGGAAACTACTGGACGCTCTCCCTTATCCCTGAGCAATGGATTCTGAATCTGGTTGGAAATGGAGGTGATTCAAGATGTGATATGGAGACGTCGCTTTATTTTGGGGCTCACTGGTTCCTCGGCATGGAAGTGGGCCTTCATTCCAGGCTTACTTCCAATGGAACAGGAAGTGTTTATATCCCTTTTGTTCTTGCTTGATGGGCTTAAAACAGAAGTGAGACTAGGCCCTTGGTTGTTGTAGGGTTGTCAGTAGGTTGTGCCAACAGGACCTATAGAAAAGGAAGAGGAAAGAGAAATCAGGCAGAGCTGTCAGAAAGACGCCTGTGGTGCTGTTCTACAGGGAGCAGGTCTGTGCAAACCTAATCCAAAAGGCTGAGGGAGCTGGGAGTCTGAAGAAGGAGGCCGAAGAAGAAGGCCGATAAATCCACTTTTTTCGAAAGAAACATTTAATAGGGACTTATGAGTAGAAGTCATGTCTCTGGTGGCCATGAGAGAGTGGATCCCTGCCCTGGCCCTCCAGGAGGTATTCTTTCCATGGCAAGTTTTTAGGGCAAAGCATGCAGCTGGTCATGTCTCAGATCCTCCTGCGAAACTTAAGACCACTGGGGAAGTGAGATAAGCATCTTCGTGAGGAGTTATCTATGCTACAGGTATTGTTTCTTGACCTAGCTGCAGGAACGCCTTGGTGTGCTGGAGTCAAACATTGGTCATTATGGTGGTTTCGCTTCAAGATGGCGTCACTCTTGCCATGCAACAGGCTGTTTTCCTACAGGTGCCTACCTCTACTCTGCACCTTTAAGCTAGCCCAGCACACCTAGGCACACATCAGCCTGCTGGCCCATGAAACAACTCAGTGGACATGCGGCATATTATAGTACCTGTGGGAATGATTTCAAACCTTTCTGTGCCTGCAGCCTGTTTTTCTCTCTCAGGTGCCCTTCGCAACCTCATTTGGACCCACTGATATGGGCACTGAATCTCTGAAGCTCTGATTCTTGGATCCATCTTGAGGTTCTGGCTTGAAAAATATTTTAAAAATCGTATTTGTTGATGGCAAGGGTGCAGTAAAATAGACATCTTATAAACTGCTGGTAGGAAAGTCAATTAGGACATCTTGTATAGAATTCAATTTGGCCATAACTGTTAAGAGTATGTTAAAAGAAAAGCTTTAGCTGAATTAAATGTAAAACAGTTTAATTGAGCAAAGAACAATTCATGAATCAGGCAGTCTCCCGAGCTAGAGAAGGCTCAGAGACCCCAGCACAGCCACGTGGTGGAAGAAGATTTATGAACAGAAAAAAGAAAATGATGTTCAGAAAGCAGAAGTGAGGTACAGAAACAGCCTGATTAGTTACAGATTGGTGTTTGCTGTATTTGAACACGGTTTGAACAGTTGGTCACATTCCATTGGCCAAAACTCAGTGTGATTGACACAAGAGTAGGCTACAGTTTGTTTATAACTCCATTTAGGTTATAGTTCACGAGGTACAGAAGAACCTTTAGGTGGAACTTAAAACATATAAAGAAGCAGCATTAGGCTAAACTTGGTTTAACAAGTCTTTAAAATGTCCATAGTGTCTGTCTCTATAATCCCACTTCTAGACATGTATGTTACAGAAATATTCAGAGATGCTGCAAAGATATTTATGTAAAGGAAATGCCTTATCTGTTTAGTAAATAGGAACAACCTAAATATCCAATAATACAGTTATATTTAAATTAATTATAAGTCCATACTAGAAAATATTATACAGACACTGAAAAATCACACTTTTAAATAATATTTAATAATATAGGTAATGATTAGGACATAATAAAAAGTGGAAAAAGCAGGAAACAAAACTGCACATGCAATAGGATCCCAATTTTATTAAAAATTTACATATATAATTGGAAGAACTAAAAGGAAATAAACTAAAATGCTACCAGTGGTTATCCATATTCATTGTGAGTGATTTCTGTTTTCTTTTTTAAAAACTTCCATATTGTCAATTTTTCTAGAATCACCATGTATCATTTTTAATACAAAAAAAATTTGGTGGCTCACATCTGTAATCCCAGCACTTTGGGAGGCCGGGGTGGGCGGGTCACTTGAGCCCAGGAGTTTGAGACCAACCTAGGCAACATGGCGAAATCCCATCTCTACAGAAAATTTAAAAAATTAGTCAGGCATGGTGGTGCATGCCTGTAGTCCCAGCCAGTTGGGAGGCTGAGGTGTGAGGACTGTTTGAGCCCAGAATGTCAAGGTTACAGTGAGCCAAGATGGCACCACTGCATGCCAGCCTGGGTGACAGAGTGAGACCTGTCAAATAATAAATAAATAAATAAATAAATAAATAAATAAATAAATAAAAAAAATGCTAATTTAAAAGACATTGGCTTGCAACAGCCTGTAGCTCCTTAGCTTCTCATGCTACACATAAAGTTTGCAAATCAATATATTGATAGCATTTTCCCAAATAAATGCTCCTCTAATTTCATCAAGAGAAGTAATAAAAAATATTGAATTTACTGAAATTTACTTTACGGTCAAATTGAGAACATAAACAAAAAATAGCTATACATAAAACTTTGCTTCCATCACAGCAAAAGAAGCTGCTAATGGGGAAGAATTAAAATTAGAGGATATGTTGATATTTGGATTCTTCTGAAAATGTCCTAGGAGAGCCTTTTAAAATATAAAAGATGGCTTCCTGATACCTACTTGAAAGTATACATGTAAAAGAAGCAAATGCACTATGGAGAGAAATTTGTTGTTTTAGTGACTCTACAATTCTGTTCAGCATTGATTCAAGTGATACTGAAGGCTTCACTCTGTCATGCTGAAGTTGTGTCCAAGACTGTGAGAACATTTTACCAAATAATATTTGGAAGCCAGGCTCAGTATCTCAAGAATAATAGCATTTTAATTTTTAATTACATTTTCTGCCATTACAATCGATATTTATTAAGTGGTCTAAAAACGAAAATGACACTCTGTCGAGTGCTGTGTGAATTATTCAAAGGAAAGTTTTTAGAAAAGTGAAACCCAGCCTAGAGGATGACTTTCATCATTCTTTACTGTCTTCCTCTCACTTTGCTGCATCTCTGCTCTGCCATTATTCTCTCGTATCCTGATGTCACCCCAGTTCACTCTTTTCTTACTTCCTTTGGCTCTCAGATATTCCCCCACGCAATTTCAAGTTTGATTATGGTCTATCTCTTATTATTCTCTTTTAAAAATATTTTCATTTTAATTCATATGTCAATCCTCTGAAAACTGGTGCTTTCAGCAAAATAAAGTATCATCAGAGTGAACAGACAACCTACAGAATGGAAGAAAATTTTTGCAACCTATCCATGTGACAAAGGTCTAATATGTAGAGTCTATAAGGAACTTAAACAAATTTTTAAGAAAAAAAACCCAACCCATTAAAAAGTGGGCAAAGGATATGAACAGACGCTTCTCAAAAGAAGACATTCATGCGCCCAAGAAACATGAAAAAAAGCTCAACATCACTGATCATTAGAGAAATGCAAATCAAAACCACAATGAGATACCATCTCATGCCAGTCAGAATGGCAATTTTTAAAAAGTCAAGAAACAACAGATGTTGGTGAGGCTGCAGAGAAATAGGAGCACTTTTACACTGTTGGTGTTAATGTAAATTAGTTCAACCATTGTGGAAGAGAGTGTGGCAATTCCTTAAAGACCTAGAACCAGAAATAATAACGTTTGACCCAGCAATCCCATTACTGGGTATATACCCAAAGGAATATGAATAATTCTATTATAAAGATACATGCATGTTCACTGCAGCACTATTCACAAGAGCAAATACCCAAATGCCCATTTAATGATAGACTGGATAAAGAAAATGTGGTACATATTCACCATGGAATACTATACAGCCATAAAAAGGAATGAGATTATGTCCTTTGCAGGGACATGGATGGAGCTGGAAGCCATTATCCTTAGTAAACTAATGCGGGAACAGAAAACCAAACATCACATGTCCTCACTTGTAAGTGGGAGCTGAACAATGAGAATACATGGACACAGGGAGGGGAACAGCACGCTCTGGGGACTGGGAGGGGTTAAGGGGGGGGAGAGCATCAGGAAAATAGCTAATGCATGCTGGGCTTAATACCTAGGTGATGGGTTGATAGGTGCAGCACACCACCATGCCACACACATTTACCTATGTAACAAACCTGCCCATCCTGCACATGTACCCTGGAATGTAAAATAAAGTAATAAAAAAAAATTTTTTTAGGCTAGGCGCGGTGGCTTACGCTTGTAATCCCAGCACTTTGGGAGGCCGAGGTGGGTGGGTCATGAGGTCAGGAGATCGAGACCATCCTGGCTAACACGGTGAAACCCCGTCTCTACTAAAAATACAAAAAAAAAAATTAGCCGGGCGTGGTGGTGGGCGCCTGCAGTCCCAGCTACTCGGGAGGCTGAGGCAGGAGAATGGCGTGAACCCAGGAGGTGGAGCTTGCAGTGAGCTGAGATCTCGCCACTGCACTCTAGCTTGGGCACAGAGCGAGACTCTGTCTCAAAAAAAAAAAAAAAAAATTTACGTGGCACTTTGCCATTTTCTTGTATCCCCCCTAGGCACTTGAACCAGCATTGAGCAAACAATTTACACTGGAAAAATCTTGTGGGCTTAAATTGACTTCACTCTCCTTTCAGAGGCTAATTTAGGGTTATAAATTCAGTCTTTGACCTTAAGCAAAATGGGCAATACTTGGGGGCTCGACGGACCTGTCAAAAGGACCCTTCAACTGTAACCCAAGTTGTTGTTTCTTTTTAAATTAAATTTAGACTATTTGCAACTTGATCAGATACCCTAATAAGCCACATCTTGAATAACTGACTCTCAGGGTCCATAGGGGGTCTTTAAGAAGTTCACAGAAAATGTGTATTCTGAAAAAGCAATGCATGGATTTCAATTTTTTTTTTTGCACCAAAATAAACACACACTAACTTGTAACATGGCTGGACAGGATCTGGTTTGAGGCGCATCAGTTTGAAAAGAGTTCCTATCACAGCAACGTGAATCCTGCTATAATTGAAGCAAGAATAAACATCGAGTTTATGGTGGAGCTTGGGTGGAAGAATGGTGAAATCATTGATGCTTTATGAGAAGTTTATGGGGACAGCATTCTGAAGAAATCAGCAGTTTACAAATGGATAACTCACTTTAGGAAGGGATGAGACAACATTGAAGATGAAGTCCATGGTGGCAGGCCATCCACATCAATTTGCAAGGAAAAAATTCATCTTGTTCATGCCCTAATTGAAGAGGATTGATGATTAAGAGTACAAACAATAGCCAACACCACAGATATCTGAACTGGTTCAGCTTACACAATTATGACTGAAAAATTAAAGTTGAGCTAACTTTCTATTCCATAAGTGCCAAAAACCATTGTGCCCAGATCAGCCGCAGACAAGGGCAGAGCTCTCAATGGACATATGAAACGAGTGAGATCCAGATCCTGAAGCATTTATTTGAAGAATTGTAGCAAGAGATGAAACATGGCTTTGTCAGTACAATCCTGAAGATAAAGCACAGTCAAACCAATGGCTACCAAGAGGTGGAAGTGGCCCAGTCAAAGCCAAAATGGATCCATCAAAAGCAAATGTCACAGCAAGAGTTTCTTGGAATGCTCAAGCCATTTCTCCTGTTGACTTTCTGGAGGGCCAAAGAATGATGACATCTGCTTGTTAGGAGATGTTTTGAGAAGGTTAGTCAAAGCTTTAGCAGAAAAACACCTGGGAGAGCTTCACCAGAGAGCCCTTCCCCACCATGACAGTGCTCCTGCTCATTCCTCTCATCAAACAAAGACAATTTTGTGAGAGTTTTGATGGGAAACCATTAGGCATCCACCTTACTGTCCTGATTTGGCTTCTTCTGCCTTCTTTTTGTTAAAAGACAACCATTTTTCTTCAATTACTAATGTAAAAAAGACTAGACTGACATGCTTAAATTCCCTCAGTTTTTTTTTTTTTTTTTTTTTTTTTGAGATGAAGTCTCTCTCTATCACCCAGGCTGGAGTGCAGTGACATGATCATAGCTCACTGCACCCTCAAACTCCTAGGCTCAAGTGATCTTCCTGTCTTAGCTTCCCAAGTAGCTGGGACTATAGGTACGCACCAACTCATCTGGCTATTCATTTTATTGTTTTTAGAGATGGGGGTCTTGCTATGTAGTTCAGGTTGGTCTTGAATTCCTGGCTTCAAGCAATATTGCCTCAGCATTCCAAAGTACTGGAATTACAGGCAGGACCCACCATGCCTGGCACTGACCCTCAGTTTTTTAGGGACGAACTAAATGGTTAGTATCATCGCTTACAAGTGTCTTCAACTTGATGGAGCAAATGTTGAGAAATAAAGTTTATATATTTTTTTACTTTTAGCTTTTAATTCCATTTTTCCATGAATTTTGTGAAGTCCCTTTGTATTTCCTTTCATTCAAAAAGCACAGAGTCCCCAAAAGAAATGGAAAGAAGGAAATGGCAATGAATATAATACCATTTCCCCAGCCCCTCAGCCATTAAGTGGAGCAAAAATACAAAAACATTTCTGGGAAAATATAAATGATGATAATTACCTCTGAGGGTACAAGAAAGAGGAGGGGCAGGGGTTCTTTAGTTGTATCTACAATGTTTGAAGCAATAAGGTGAAGTGTTAACACATTAAATCTGGGTAGTGTGTACAAGAATGGCTGTCATGTAAATTACTTTTAATTAAGAAGAAAAGAAAGAGGGAGAAGGGGACTGGACATGGTGACTCACAACTATAATCTCAGCACTTTGGGAGGCCAAGGTGAGATCACTTGAGCCCAGGAGTTCAAGACCAGCCTAGGCAATATAGCAAGACCCCATCACTACAAAAACAAAAAACAAACAAACAAAAACATAAAACAATTAGATGGGTGTGGTGGCAGGTGCCTATAGTCCCAGCTACTTAGGAGACTGACGTAGGAGGATCGCTTGAGCCCAGGAGTCCAATGTTGCAGTGAGCTATGATCACACCATGCACTCCAGCCTGGGTGACAAGGCGAGACCTCTTCTCAAAAAAAAAAAAAAAGAAGAAGAAGAAAGAAGGTACTAATACTTACATTTTAAACAATGAGAGAACTAGGTGCCTGGACCCTGCATCCTTCCTGGAAACCAGCCCAACAGGTAGGAATCTATTTATAGTCTTCAGAGTGTAAGCAGACCTTAAATTATATATAGATACAGGATAAATGCAAATCTTTAGAAAGTGTTACAGTAATCGGTGGTTACAGGATAAATGCACATGTTTAGAAAGTATTGCAGTAATCTGTGGGGTGTGTCCTGAGCCCAGATCTTCCCAATAGACTGGTAGCAAATGTGAACCACCCTTCTGGATAGAGAAAGTGAAAGTACTTGATTCATTCAAAAGGTAACTCACCAGCAAAAGCATTATAAAGGAGTTTAGAAAATTCAGCATAAAAAATGGGCAAGAGAAAAATATATCCCAGTGGAGAAAAAAGATAAGCAACTGCAACCTACAAGAAGCTAAAAAATAGGATGAGGGTCTTTCCTTCTCAACGTTTCTGAACGTTGAGAAGGGGAAAGCACCATATAATGGTCTAAAGAATGCTGCACATTTAGGGGCCGCAGCAAGCAGAAATGTTCCTGTTACTGCCTCTTGGAATAAAACAGCAAACTCTCTTGAGAGGTGTGGAAGCTGGCTCAGTCAACTGTTGTTCTCTCAGAGTGTGAGTTGAAGCAGTATTGAGAGCCAGCTGTGGCCCCAAACCACTTAACACTGTTCTGTCTGATTCATGTGGAAATGAGTGATACTTAGGAGTAATCTGATGTTGACATTCTTGGCAGAAAACTAGAAAGCATCTGTTTCTTGAGGAGCGTCTATAGGTAGTGAATGGCTGTCTACACAGATGACTTTGATGAGTGGATTGAATATTGAATCTCCTGGACCTGACTTTAATACCCCAATAAAGGGATTTGTCATCTCACGAGCTCTGGAAAGACTGTGTCCACATGCTGGCCTGGTCAAGATCTATGTATTTTGTGTGCATGTGTTCCAAATGAATCAAGTTCATTGAAAAAAAAATCATTGTGTCTGTAACTTAAAAACAATAATAGCAACGCTACGTATAAGCATTTTTGAGGGGCCAGACCCCTCCATGTTGCACCACACCTTGGTTTTATATAATTCTCGCAGCAACACTTTGAGATGAAACTATTATTGTTCTAGGTTTAAAGATGAGAAAACTGATCCCCAGAGAAGCAATGTCCCCAAGGTCACACAGATGGTAAGTGAGGGAGCTGGCACCTAACCCCAAGTCTATCAGACCCAAGCCTCTGCTCTAATTGCTGATCTGACAGTAAAAGACACCCTCGTGTGATGCAAATTCCT
Organism: Gorilla gorilla gorilla; assembly: GCF_029281585.2. NCBI lineage: Eukaryota > Metazoa > Chordata > Mammalia > Primates > Hominidae > Gorilla > Gorilla gorilla. The sequence continues at coordinate 87,255,256 of NC_073241.2, read as the reverse complement.
ACTAATTCTCTAAATTTAGTAACTTAAAATTCAGCTTTTTTTCCACCACTGTTTGCCCTTGAAAATAATGTGATGTACTCCTTCATACCTCCTTCCACAAGAACTAAGGTTATCATTGTATATTAGAATTAGTAGTATCAGAATTATGTATTAGTATTATTATGTATTATATATTCGTTTCCTTGGTTTGCCATTAAGTGGCACAAGAAGGTGGGTGGCTTAAAATAACAGCAGTTTATTTTCCTTTTTCTTTTCTTTTCTTTTTTTTTTTTTTTTTTGAGACAGAGCCTTGCTCTGTCACCCAGGCTGGAGTGCAGTGGCGCTTAACTGCAGTCTCTGTCTCCTGGATTCAAGTGATTCTTGTGCCTCAGCCTCCCGAGTAGCTGGGATTACAGGTGTGCACCGCCGTGCCCGGCTAATTTTTGTATTTTTAGTAGAGACAGAGTTTCACCATGTTGGCCAGGCTGGTCTTGTACTCCTGGCCTGAAGTGATACACCCACCTCAGCCTCCCAAAGTGCTGGGATTGCAAGAGTGAGCCACCACACCCAGCCATATTTCCTCACTGTTCTGAAGGCTAGAAATCTGAACTCAAGGGGCCAACCAGTCCAGGCACTCTCTTAAGACACTTGGAATGGATCCTTCCTTGCCCCTTTCAATGTCTGCTGGAACCAACCATCCATGGACTTCCTTGTCTTGCAGACACGTCACTCCAATCTCTGCCTCTGTTGTCCCGTTGCCTTCTCTGTGTGTCTCTGTGTTTGTGTCTCCAAATCTCTCTTTCCTCATAAGGACACCAGACCTTGGCTTTAGAGCCCACACTAATCCAATATGATGTTACCTTAACTTGACCACATCTGCAAAGATGTTTCCAAATAAAGTCACATTCTGAGGTTCTAGATGAATGTGAATTTTGAGGGAGTCACTATTTAACGTAGTACACCATCCAAGAAGTTTGCCAGCTCTGCTGACGCCAGTTAGTGCTCCAGCCAAGGATAACTGCTTTTAGGAACATCCCAAGGACTCTGGGGTCAAATTACAGTGTCTGTCCTACCTACAGGCCAGAGCAGCCTCTAGAACTCAAATCAACAAACAGCAGCTCCTGGAAATCTCTGAAAGTCACAGACCAAGGATAAGCATTGGCTTGATATCACTTTTCTACTTTTCCTTCCAAAAAATTTCTGGACTCTCTTCCAGCACCAAGACCATTAATCCAGTGGCATGTGTTACTGCTTCTCCATGACCCTTATGACTAAGGACACCTTCCTAGTGATGACAACTTGATCCCAACAACACAAACCGTCACTTTCCATGCAAATGAAGGGCACAGAGGACTTTGAAATACAGACCTCCTCCCCTCCCTGGTTCCAGAGCCTCATGACTATAGGACCAGGCCTGGAAGCCCAGAGGACGAGGCCTGGAAGAGACCGCACCATCCTTCCTCATCATGCAATGATTCGTTGCTTGCTCTGCACTCAGCCTGGGCCTTCCCCATCAAGAGGAGATGGGGAAGAGAGGGGAGATGGAGAGAGGGGAGATGAGTCTGGCCCCAATCCCGTTTCTGTTGCAGGGAATCTATCCCTCAAGAGATGAAGACATTCTGACCCTGGGGACTTGGGAAACGGATTCCTTCATCCAGCATGTTAGTTCTGCTTTTGCTTCCTTTGCTCTTTCCCACCTCTCCAACTGCTGCTGAAATGCTGAGGTCTTGGAGGTCTGCCCCCTGGATGAGACCTGCTGGAGCCGATGACAACCTGGATAGGAACCAAGCAGGCCAAACCTCTGGTGCTCATTGCCTTCACCTGAACCAACCTTGTTTGGCTCCACCTGCACAAGTCCCAGGTCCAGTGAGTAGGGCATGGACCCTTTTCCCTTTCTGACAGCCATGTGTTGCTGTGGTTCTCTGAGGCCCCTGTCACAGGGCACTGCAGTGGACTAAACCCCTCTATGGCGGGACACTTAGCCCTCACTCGTCTGCATCTGAACACTTCCTTTGATTTCCCTGCAGCAAACAGCAGCTCATCCTGTTTCAACTCTCCCAGGGATGTCTCAGCCTCACCCGAGAACAAAGTCTTCCTACAAGACCCTCAGTCTTCTCACATAATCCTAAAGACACCAAATTAATTCGGGCTCTAACATAAATAGTTCCATTCTAGGTGGGTTCATCTATTCCTAAAAGTTAAAAGTTGATTTTTTTTTTCCCTAATATACCTTGACTCCCTTTCCACATCCCTGCATAAAGTATGCCCAGCACTGTGTGAGGTCTGGAGACACAGCCCCCTTGGAGTTTACAGGACAGGCTATAACAGCTCTTTCACCTTTGGTTGTTTATCTACTGCCCTCTTGGTGGATAGTTTGGCCATTTTCAATGGTTGCACAACTACAAACTGTCATGCAATGCACATCCTTACGCCTGCATATTTGCACAGTTGTGTGAGTATCTATGTATGGTAAATTCCTGGAAGTGGAATCGCTGGATCAAAGAGAATGCATTCTTTAACTTTTTAAATCATTTTTTTCCATTTTTAAAAATTTTGTATAGATTGAGGGGTACAAGTGCAATTTTGTTACCTGGATATATTGCATAGTGGTAAAATCTGGGCTTCTAGTGTAACCATCACCTGAATAGTGTATTTACATTGTATTCATTATGTAATTTCTCATCCCTCACCCCCTCCCACCCTCCCACCCTTTCAAGTCTCCAATGTCTATTATTCCAAACTCTGTGTCCATATATACACATTATTTAGCTCCCACTTATATGTGAGAACATGTGGTATTTGACTTTCCATTTCTGAGTTATTTCATGTAAGATAAGGGCCTTCAGTTCCACATATGTTGCTGTAAAATACATGATTTCATTCTTTTTTATGGCTGAGTAGTATTCCAGGGTGTATATGCACCACATTTTCTTTATCCAATCATCCATTGATCGACACTTAGGTTGATTCCATCTCTTTGCTATTGTGAAGAGTGCTGCGATAAACATAGCAATACAGGTATCTTTTTGATGTAATTATAAAATCAATTTTGTTGAGATATAATTTACATAAATGGGCCTATATAAAATGTACAATTTAATGAGTCTTAACATATATATAATACCTGTGTTTGTGTATACACATTTGTGAATATATATTAATATATACACCTGTAAGGCCACTAGCATTATCAACATACAGAATATTTCCATTCTTCTTTTCCATTCGTAGTCTATCCCCCCATTTATATCCTGCTCCAGGCAAACACTGATCTGCTTTCTGCCACTATACATTGGCCTACGTTTTCTAGATTTTTATTTTTATTTTTATGAGGCAGGGTCTTGCTCTGTTGCCGAAGCTGGAGTGCAGTGGTGCAATTACGGCTCACTGTAGCCTTGACTTCCTGGGCTCAAGCCATCCTCCCGCCTCAGTCTCCCAAGTAGTTGGGACTACAGGTGCATGCCAAATCACCTGGCTAAATTTTTTAAGTTTATAGTGGAGATGAGGTCTTGCTATGTTGCCCAGGCTGGTCTCCTAAAGCACTGGGATTACAGGTATGAGCCAGTGTGCCTGGCCCATTTTCTAGATCTTCTATAAAGAAGAGTTCTACACCCAGCATGGGCTCTGGCTTCTGGCTTCCCTTGAGATTCATGTGTTGTTGTACATATTAGTACTTCCTTCATTTTTACTGATGAATAGTATCCGGTGGTTGGAATGGACAGTATAGGTAGGCCACAATTTGTTTATGCATTTTTTGGTGGACAGATCTCTGGGTTGTTTTCAGTTTTAAGCTACAGTGAATAAAGCTGCTACAAATATCTTTGTACGTGGTATTGTGTGGATATTTGTTTCCATGGACCTTGAGCACCTATAAGTGTAATGACTGGTTGGTTCATACAGTAGGTGCATATTTAACTTTATAAGAAAGTATCTAGTTCCCAAAATGGTTGTACCATTTTTTAATTCCTACCAGCAATGTACCCTTAAACTTCTGATAGTTTCAACCAAACTCCTCTTCAAGATAACTTTACTAACATTCTCCAAAAGTAAATAAGAATTTCTACGTACCACACTCTCACTAACATTGTAGATTCTCAATGTTTTTCATCTTTGCCAATCTAATCATTGAAACATGCTGAGTCACTGTTTAGAAATGCATTTACGTAATCACTTGAGAATGACAGTATCTCTTCATGCATGTACTCGCACTTGTATTTTGCCCTCTTTGAATTTTTCATATCCTTTGCCCATTTTTCAGAAGTGTTACTCATGCTTTTCTCAGAGCTTTCTCTACATTAGTACTATTATTGCCAATATTCATTATATATATATAAATCTTTGGTCTGGCTGGAAGGTATTCTGATATAAGGGGTGAGATAGGAGAATAGAGGAAGCACTCTCCAGCAGGCCTGAGGCCTGGTCCTGCCAGAAGACAGTCACATCCTGAGAAGTTGAGCTTCAATTTACCTTGCCTTGCAGCAAACATTTAAGAAAGTCCTGGAGCTGTTTTGAACAAGTTGCTTAGACCTGATGAATACTAGGCACATAGCCAGGGTCTCCAGAACAGGTAGGAGAGTCCAGGTAGGGCACAAAGACCCCCAAGAACAGGCGGGTGTACGCTTCTCTTACTAGGAGATTGGTATTCCAGGCACCTGTGTTCTCATGGGACGTGCAGGGGCCTGGGAGCCGCCACCTGGGCGCCCTCAATCCACTTTGTGTGGGCATGATTTTCAGACACTTTTCAGTATCCCCTGCTGTTAAAGAAACTTTATATCCTTGGCTACATTTGTTGGCATCTTTATATCAAGCATATCACCCTCCCACGTTGGAGCCCGCTGAACTTTTTTCTCCAAATAGCTAGTTAACTGTCCATTGATGCCATGTATTAAAGAAGATATCTTTCCCTCCTGGTTCTAATACCCATTCTGAAGCTCTATTCCATTGGCCTGTTTATTACCACAATACCCCTATTTTTATATGAGTTTGCTTTCTAATAAATTGTAATTGCTAGTAGGGCAAGTCCTTTCCATTACCCTTTTTTCAGAATATTCCTGAATGTATTGTTCTTGCATGTTTGCTCTTCCAGATATACCCTACTGTAAAAGCAATACTTGGAGAACCTTTCCCTGGAGGACACAGGAAACATCTATATTTGGTTGGTAATAAACTCGTAAGCTCTGGAACACAGCGGACTCTTTGGTCAATGCTGCTGTGCTAGGCTTGGGCAAAACTAGGTCATGGCTGACAAGGTCAGGCCTAAGACCTGGCATGCAGATAGGGAGGACACTTTGTGGAAGGAGATCAGTTCTGCATTTGATGGTTTCTCTGAGAAATCATCGTGGGCTGGAAAGAATAGGAATTCTATGTTCTAAGTCCCGGGCGAGGGTCCGGTAGAGGAGTCAGGAAGCTAAGTTTATAGAAGTGAAGAACTTGAGCACAGAGTTCTTGGCAAGAAGGATGTGGACACAAAGATGTCGCAAGGTTTGGGTTTTTTTTAAAGAGTAAATCTCGAAATGTGGGCTGTGTAAAAAAACATGAAGACAGAATGGGATTTAGTATTGACAAAAGGCAGTGAAGACAAGTGCTTCCAGTTCACAAATGGGCTGTGTTTATGCCAGATTATGATCCTTAACAAGGTGCTTTGGGGCCCATCTTATTTTCCCATAAAAATGGTATTTGCAGCTGGGTGCGGCGGCTCACACGTGTAATCCCAGCACTTTGGAAGGCTGAGTAGATCACCTGAGGTCAGGCGTTCGAGACCAGCCTGGCCAAAATGGCAAAACCCCATCTCTACTAAAAATACAAAAATTAATGGGGCATGATGGCACAGACCTGTAGTCCCAGCTACTCGGGAGGCTGAGGCATGAGAATCACTTGAACCTGGGAGGCGGAGGTTGCAGTGAGCCGAGATTTGTACCACTGCACTCCAGCCTGGGCAACAGAGTGAGACTCTGTCTCACACACACAAAAAAAAGAAATACAGGTCCTGACCAATTCTTCACACTCAGTTTTAGAAACAAATTAAAATAAACACCATAATTGACAAGGAGCAGAGTCCGGGTTTCTTGGTGACAACAAACACAAGTCAACTCTGGCAAACTGAAGTAGGAAACACTATGTATGGAAAGGGTGTATGAAATTAATGAGAACATTGAAGAGCATGGCTTGGAAATGGGTTGAGAATAAAAGGAGCACCAGCAGCCGAGAACACTGCCAAAATCCACAGAGAGGGACCATCTGCTAGGCCACTGCCACTGCCTCACAGCCCCACCCCCAGACGTTCCCCCACGGGCCACTGAACACCTGCTGCCTTGGCAGGGGTCAATCTTCACTGTATCTTTGTATCACTTCTTGAGAGTCAGAGTCCTGGGTGGAGAACATGATTGGCCAGGTCTAAGCTCATCTCTCATCACCAGGGAGTAGTGAGAGGGAACCTCTGCCTCCCTTCTCCTCACATCATGGGGTGCAGCACCTACTTGCCTGATATTTCGACATTGCTGCTGAGGAGGAGGGGTATTTGGATGCAAGATAACAAAAACAAATGAGGGAACAACAACAACAAAATGCAACTGCAAAAAAAAAAAAAAAAAGAAAAAAAGAAAGAAAGAAAGAGAAAAAGAAGAAAAACCTACTTATTACCACACAGTGCAAAGCTTTCTAAAGTGTTCATAAAGCAAAGAAGGCAACACAGTACCCAACCGTCACAAGCCATTTCTAAACTGCACTGAACAAAGTGTGTTTGGGCACAGTTCAGCCCAGCCACACATCCTGCAGGTTTCCTTACAAACACTGAAGATCCTGCTCATAACATCCTGATTTCTTCTGTCATTGATCATTTACAGTATTAACTACGGGGATGATGGCAAAGTCATAGATGGGTTTTTAAAAATCCATATTTCAAAACTTTTATATCCAGGTGTCTGTGGTTTTCTTTAAAATAGCCACCTTGTGAAGTTACATACTCTTAGTTCCAACACATTAGGCCATTACTCAAAACTCCTCTCTGAGACATGCCTTTAAAAAATTGCCTTCAGGCAAGGCAAGGTGGCTTCCACCTGTAATCCTAGCACTTTGGGAGGCTGAGGTGGGAGGGTCTCTTGAGTCCAGGAGTTTAAGACCAGCCTGAGCAACATAGCGAGACTTCATCTCTACAAAAAAATCAAAAAAGAAAAATTAGCCTGGTGAGGTGGTACACACCAGGTGGTTTCAATTACTCAGGAGGCCGAGGTGGGAGGATCACTTGGTCCCAGGAGGTGGAGGCTGCAGTGAGCTGTGATCTTACCTCTGCACTCCAGCCTGGGTGACAGGAGTGAAACCCTTTCTCAAAATAAATAAATAAAAATTATAAATTATAAATTGCTTATGAAATTATCCAAAAATTTTTTAAAAATTTATACCAATGCTAAAAGAGACAAGGTCACAGGGTACTGTCTTACACTGCAGCGGGGGTGCAAGGCTGTGCCAGTAAATTATTGATAAATTGAAAAAATAGAAACAAATTTACACATCTCTGAATGGGAGAATTGTTAAATTACTGTTCACATGTTGCATAATAAGCTGCTATTCGAAAAGGTCTTCAAGAAACTTCAATAAAATGGGAATATACTAATTTAACACTGTTGTTAAATGAAAAAGGCTGCCTATCATCTTAGCTTTGATAAAGGTAGATGTACAAGAGTACACAGTAACAACAACAACAACAACAACAAAGGCTGAAAGGAAACACAATCTTTACAGTGACTATCATTGGGTACTGATGAATTTTCTTTTCTTTTTTTTTCTTTTATTTTTTTGACAGAGGGTCTCACTCTGTCACCCAGGCTGGAGTGCAGGTGTGCGATCTCGGCTCACTGCAGCCTCGACCTCCCAGGCTCAAAGGGTCCTCTCACCTCAGCCTCCCAACTAGCTGGGACCACAGGCATACACCACGATACCCGGCTGGGTCTTCATTTTTAAAGGCTTCTGTGTCATGTGAAACTTATACTAAACAAATGTGTATGGTTTAATCTGTCTTGTTATAAAGGCCTCAGCCATAAACCTTGTGGTGAGTGAGGAAAAAAATCTTTTCCTCCCCTACAGTATTCATGATGCAATCTAGAGTCCAACACATTGCCTGGCACACAGTAATGACTCAGCAAATGGTGTCATCAGTGTTACAGTAATTCTTACAGAGAGATTAGCGGGGCCAGCTTCATGGCTGTGCAACCTGTGTAGTCACTCATGCTGCAGGCTGCATACTCAGGAGAGCACTGCTGTGGGTTTGTTTTTTTGTTTGTTTTGAAACAGAGTCTTGCTCTGTCACCCAGGCTGGTGTGTAGTGGTGTGATCTTGGCTCACTGAAACCCCCGCCTCCCTGGTTCAAGCAGTTCTCCTGCTTCAGCCTCCCAGTAGCTGGGACTACAAGCACGTGCCACCATGCCCGGCTAATTTTTTGTATTTTTAGTAGAGACGGGGTTTCACCATGTTGGTCAGGCTGGTCTCAAACTCCTAGCCTCAAGTCATCTGCCCGCTTCAGCCTCCCAAAGTCCTGGGATGACAGGCGTGAGCCCCCATGCCTGGCTTCTGCCCATGGTTTAAGGCTCTGCTGTCATCATCTTGAAAGTCTTAGTGCTTTCCTAACCAGGGACTCCCCATTTTCACTTTGTACTTAGCTCTGTGAGTGGCAAAGCTGATCCTGAGGATTACAGTATTGGAAATCCATTCGCAGGCAAACTTCTGGCTTCACAGCTCTGGTCGAGCTTCCTGGTATGCTCTTTTCTTGTAAGTATGGTCTTAGTTTGCATTTCCCCAAAAGAAGGTCCGGAAGGAAGGATGTGGGTATAAATAATTTATTTGGGAGATAATCTCAGAAAGCATAATGAGGAAGTAGGGCAGGGATAGAGGGCAGGAGGGAAGTTCATGAAGGGTACATTAACGAGAGAGTCACTGGGGTGGGCAACTGGGGATCAGATCTGCTGAGGAGCCTCTGAGTCACCAGGGAACACATACCCCAGAATCATGACATCAAGGAAGCAGTGAAGAATCAGGAGCATTTATCCACCCATTCCCGACCCACACTCCTTAAGCATTGCTCCTGGGGAATGAAGCCCCCAGTGCTTTTGGCCTGCCCCAGGTGTGGTTCTGAAGCCCTCTGGCAAAAAAAAGTCTCAGAAGCCAGGCCCAGCACAGTGGCTCATGCCTGTAATCCTAGCACTTTAAGAGACCAAAACAAGCAGATCGTTTGAGTCCAGGAGTTCAAGAACAGCCTAGGCAACATGGTGAAACCTCATCTCTACTAAAAATACAAAAATTAGCCAGGCATGGTGGCATGTGCCTGTAGTCCATGCTACTTGGGGGGCCGATGCAGGAGGATCACTTGAACCTGGGACGTCAAGGCTACAGTGAGTGGAGATCGCACCACTGCACTTCAGCCTTGGTGACAAAGTGAGACCATGTCTCAAAAAAACAAAAACAAACAAAAAGACTCAGAAGCTGGAGAATGGAAGCCACTGAGATGATGGAAAATACACCCCAATACATGTTTGGTCTTGGATTTCTTCTCCAACTTCAAAACACACTACGTATCCAAATATCGTGATCTGGTAGAAGTTACTCTCAGTTGAAAGGTAGGATGGTTGGGTCTTAGTTCTGATTCTGCTGTGTGAGCAAGTCAGGTCCTCCATTTCCCTGGGCCTCTTGTCCCATCTGTGAAAACAGAATTGAATGACATCTAAATTCCTTCTACTCTCAATGTTCTATTCTAATTCATTTCTGTAACCAAGAATGTTGAGCTTGGGGGAGGAAAAGTGCCAATCCACCAAACAAGTAACTCATTAAAATAGAAGAGTCTCATTAATTTTTTTCTGAAGAACTGAATTCTTTAAAATAGGGAAGCATATTGAATAGGAGAGCAGGAGCAGCTGTTCTGTTTTTCTCTGAGGATAGAATGAAAGGGACTGGACTTAAACTGTGCCAAAAGGGATTTATTTAAATTAGACATTAAGCAAGTTGTGAGACAATGCAACGTGTTACCCAAGGAGACGTTGGAACCAGCTCACTAGAGACAATTTTTAAAGAATTGTTTTATTTTTGTTCTTCAAACTGTACATGTATGTTTCTATCCAGTGTTTTGTATGTACATTTCATCTCATCATAAAATGAGAAGGTACAGTGAGGTCTTTCTAGGAGAAAATGGCAGATAGGAGGCACTTGTTCACCACCAACCACCATCTCCAACCTATAGCCATGGCAGACATTACTAATTAATTGCTGCTTTCTTCCTGTCCCAGCTCAAGCAAAGCCTCATCATTTATCTCAACACCGTGATCCAGGTATCCACTATCAATCAATCAAAGTTGGCCAGTGTGGTAGAAACCTTCATGTCTCACATGACTATGGGGTCTCTCCCCATGACGGTTATGACTATTTCACTTGCATTCATGGCTGACTCCAAACCATTTGTACATATGAAAAGATTATGCTCCTAAGTCTCCTCAAATGTAACAGTTACAGTGCTCCTGCCTGGGAACTTTAGCATGTTAAGAATTATCTGTTCTTATTAAAACATAGATTCCAGAATCCCACCCCTAGAGAGTTTGATGATTATGGGAAGAGGCCCAGAACCTCCATTCTCCAGAATGATTCTGTGTGACTGATGGATCCAGTGATTACTCTCTGGGAGGCAATGCCACCAAAGGAAGGCAGGAGTTGCTGTACAGGTTCAGGGACCTGTGTGGGAAATAAATGTCCTACATTTGCATCTCAGTTCTAGCTCATTCTGTTCAGTCTCATCCGGAGTCCAGCTTCCAGGCTGGCCCTAGGCTCTAACATATCTTTCTTGCACAGAAACAAGCCCTTCTTGGTTGGCTCCAGGCTGTCTCTCCACGTGGGATTCAGGTTAAATTGAAACTGCAGGAAGCTCTCTGTTGTTTATTACCTGCTCAGCAGGCCAAGACACTTTGCTCTTCACTTTTCTGTGGCTTTTCTCTTAACCATCTCAGATATTTCAGATCCATATGACTGACCTGTCCCTGGACTTTTCTATTGTATGATTTTCCTTTTCTTTACTCACACTTGCCTTTTTTACAGAAGGACAACAATCAGTTTCACACTTTGTTTCCCCAGGCTTCTACAGATTCATGTCTACTCATCTCTTTAACAAAGAAGGCTGACAACAAGGATCATATTCAAAATATTTGAAAACTGCTCAGAGCGAAGTAAAATATAGACACCTGGCACAGACCCTAACCAGTCAGAACAGGCATCAGCTCTGATTAGCCAGTACAGCTGCACGCATCCCACCTGGTGTGGAAAGCTGACTAATGCCCTGTTGTCCTAGTCCCCAGAAGCTGTGAGTGTTACCTTATATAGCAAAGGGACTTTGCAGGTGTGATTAAGTTGAGCTTGAGGTCAAGCCATCATCCTGGATTATCCAAGTCTTAAATGTAATCATAAGTGTCCTTACAAGAGGAGGGCAGAGGGAGATTTGACCATATAAGACAGAAGACATACAACTATAGAAGCAAGATGCTTCACGGCCACTTTGAATATGGAGGAAGGGGACCTGAGCCAAGGGATGTAGGTGGCATCTAGAAGTAAAAAAGGCAAGGAAATAGATTCTCCCTTAGAGCTTCCAGAAAGAACCAGCCCTACCAACACTTTGACTTTCATCCAATAAAACTAATTTCAAACTGACTTCCAGAACTGTGAGAGAATAAATGTGTGTTGTTTTAAGCCACTAAGTTTGTGATAATTTGTAACAGCAGCCCCAGGAAACCAGTGCCTCTGGGAATATCAGAGTGGAGACGGTCAAGGGAGGGCTGGAGGCATGAGGACAGTTGGCCATCACACACCCTGGCTGAGCTGAACTGTGGACCCCAGAGCAACATGGAGCCAGGGAGAGGCAGGCATACAGAGTCTGAGATCTGCTGGGAAGACAAGGCAAGACAAGTCCAAGAGTAAGATGCAGCCAGAAAAGTACTTATGGCCAGAGTCAAAGCAAAACTGTAATCAAGTCCTATACATATCCTCTATGTCACTAAACAACGCTTTAGAATGTCTAGGGCAAAACTCATGTGCTCAAGTTACTGCTGAGTGCAAAGGCTTGCCCCCACCTTGTTGGTAATGGGGAGTAAAGAAAAAAAGTCTACTCTATTCCCCTCTAAGAGTCCTGTCCCCTTCTCATGGTGCATCCAGAAATCCTCTAGCACCTGTAGGGTCCTTCACTGGTACCATGTGAGCTGGCTTTGCACTCTCTGAAACGACTGTGTCTATTGGGTGCCTTGTGGGCTCTTCTGGGATTCCCACTGCTAAAAGCCACCCTGATGATCTTTTGCCTCTGGAAGATACTGGCCTAAGGATAGATATATAGATCAATGGAATAGGATTGAGAGTCCAGAAACAAATCTTTATATTTATGGTTAATTAATTTTTGACAAGGTCACAAAGACAATTCAATGGAGAAAGAAGAGTCTTTGCAACAAATGGTGCTAGGACAACTGCATAACCACATGCTAAAGAATGAATTTTCAACTCCATCTCACGCTGTATACAAAAATTAACACAAAATGGATCATAGACCTGTATGTAAAAGATAAAACTATAAAACACTTAAAAGAAAACATGAGCATAAATCTTCATGACTTTGGAGTAGCCAATGGTTTCTTAGATGTGATGCCTAAAGCACAAGCAACCGAAGAAAAATAGTTAAGTTGGACTCCTTCAAAATTAAAAATGTGTGTGCTTCAAAGGACACTACCAAGAAAGTGAAAGGACACCCCACAGAATGGAAGAAAATATTTGCACATTGTCTACTGACTAGGAATTTGTATCCAGAACATACATGGAATTCTTACAATTTAACAATTTTTAAAAAACAATTTAAAAATGAGCAAGGGATTTAAACAGACATTTCTTCTAAGAAGATATATAAATAGCCTGTAAGCACATGAAAAGATGCTCAGCATCATTAGTCATTAGAAAAATATAAATTAAACTCACAATTTTACACTCATGAGGATAGCTAAGATGAAAAAGACAGAAAATAAAAAGTATTGGTGAGGATGGGGATAAATTGTACTCTTATACATTGCTAGTGGGAATGTAAATGGTGCAGCCATGGTGGAGAACAGCTGAGCAGTTCCTCAAATGACTTTCCCTCTTACTCCATGTTCCCACGTGGGGGACAACCATCACTGTAATACTTCCGGTATCTTTCTCCATTCACTTCCCCCCAAGACACACACACACACAAATGAGACAGACAGACATGGGCTGGGGATGGAGGCTTCTTCCCTTCTGACCGGGGGCTTTGCCTCTCTTATCGTGGGAGTGAACCTGGCCTGGGAAGGAGATGAATTATAATGGAAAACGGAGAGGGAAAAAATACAGAAGACCACCCAATAGTGGCCTCCCCAGGCCTGTTTTCTATTTAGGCATTCACTTTCCTCCCAAGGGCCTCTGTGTCGTGGGGCCAAATTCTGTTCTTTGCTAAATGGCCTAGGATTTCCTCTTGGTATCACAGGCTTCAAAGTCTCCTGGTGCGTCACACTCAACTTCCTGTCCCCCGGCCAGATTTCTGTCCTGACAGCAGGGTGTTTCCTGGGCCCTCTCACTGCCTGCCTCCCTCAGCTTTGAGAGGCTGACTGGCCTGTGGACCATTTCCTCGACCTGTACTTCCTCTCCAGTGTCTCTGAGCCCACCTACTCACCTGGTCACAGTTCCTGCTTCCTGCCAGTGCCCTGAGTCTAGTGACTGCAGCCCCTCCTCTGGTCACTTCCTCCCACGAGGTTCTGCCTTGGAACCAGTGGTCCTGGCCTCTCCCTGTGTCTCCCCAGTCCCCTTCTCTGCAAAGCCCTGGCAGGAGGAACTAGGACAAAGGGACTAAATGGGAAGAGCTAAGAACTCTGGGAGACAAAAGGAACCTTTGTTTTCATCTGCTCCCTGCTTCTGGCCAGCCCCTTTGCAGAGCTGTGCCATCCACCATCATGTTCACATTCACCCCCTGATCCACAGCACATGGCCTGGCCTTCCCTGCCATCTGTCCAGCAGCAGAACTGCCTGGCTGTGCTCATTGCAGACTGTAAATAAACCAGTAGTCTCCACTTCTGAGGGAAAACCAGAGCACAGAAATTATGTTAATTCCATTCCTAACCCATTTACATGCATATATTAATATGAATCATGTTACTGCTCCAGCTGTTTCATTATTACAAATACTCTTTGGTGATAAAACCATCAGGTACAAAAAACAAACAGCTCTCCTTCTAGCCTCCGCCCTTTCACAACTGCCAACTCAATCTTGTTTAACTCTACCAGAAAATCTGCTATAGCCATTAGGAATTTAAAGCCCCCCAATAATTTAGTTTCTTTCAAATGGATATTAACTGTCATGTTCCAAGGAAAATGTCAGAAACAACAGGCTATGGTAGCTGGTTGGTGCTGGAAGTTATTTTAGAAGAACTTGAATCCCAAGCACACAAGTTCATATGCTCACTAAGATCAATGCATGTCACACTCTAATGAGTGTTGGATCTTACATAATCGTTGAGCAGATGGGCTGTAGCCATGATTTTGTGCAAATGTAAATTATCCTCTAAATGAGATGTGCTTGAAAAAGATACACCAGGCTCAAATTTCCAAACACAGAAGGGAAAAAACAACTCACCAAAGCCCCATTATTTACTCAGCTGGTTTTGAATGCAAGTCTTCTAGCCAATGTTTTGAAAAATCTATCCCACAGTCTTAAGAAAAGGGAGAAGTCAAGGGCTCTGCACATTTCATCTTCCTTTCCCAGCCTCCAACAGCAAGGCATCTGCGGAGAGAGAGGAATTTTGCTATTTACTGGGTACAGTCCAGGAAGGTTCACATTCTAATCCTTTTTTTTCTTTAATATATTTTAAATGGAGGTGTAATTAACACACAATGAAACGTGTAGCCCTTAGATGTTTCAAACAAATAAACTTTGACAATTGTAAATGTCCATGTAACCAACACTCAAAACAAGATATAGAACATTTTCATCATGCCAGAAAAGTTTCCATCCCTACCCTCAACCGGGAAACTGCTGATTTTCTTTCTGTTACTATAGAATCAGTTGTGTCTGTTTTAGAATTTCATGTATGTAGAAGCATACAGTAAGAACTCTTTTGCTTTTAGCTCCTTTCATTCAAATAATGTCTTTGAGATTCATTCAGCTTGTTGCATGTATTTATAGTTTGCTTTTTTAAAAAAATTGCTGAATATATTTCATTGTTCCATGAATGTATTCTATTACTGGAATTAGAATCCAATGATGGAATGTATTTCATTATTCCATTATTCCACTGAATAGACTAAAATGTGTTTATCCATTTACCTATATCTGGACATTTGGATTATTTCCAGTTGTTGGTGCTAATTCAATGGGGAAAGGAAAGCCTTTTTAACAATATTGCTGGAACAACTGGATATATGTGTGGAAAAAAATGAGCTCCAATCCCTATCTCACTCCGTTTATCAAAGTTAATTCAAAATAGATCATACACCTAAATGTAATAACCACAGCCACAAAATTACTCAAATAAAGCATAATAACTTCATGACCTTGGGGTGGGCAGAGTCCTTGGACAGAACACAAAAAGCACTAACCATAAGAAAAATTGGATTTTATCAAAATGTAAAATTTCAGCTCATGAAAAGAGGTGACAAACCACTGGCTGGGAAAAAATGCTTGGAACATATATATTTGACAAATGACTTGTATCTAAAATATATAAAGAATGCTTTTAGGCTTTAATTACATCTCAATTTTTAAAGAATGCATACACGCCAACAATAAAAAGACGAACAACGCAATTTAAAATGGCAAAAAAAACCTCAACAGACACTTCACAAAGATGCACAAATGGCCAATAAATCCACAAGAAAATGCTCAAAATCTCTAATAGTCCAATTTTTACCAATTCTTGTTTAAAATTCATCTGGTCAGCTGTTCAAAGCGTTCCCATTTCCCCATCACACTGGAAGATATAAAATGCCATATAGAAGCAGATTTTGTTATGTGAAGACTTAGTTCTCCAGCCCCCTCAGATTGCGTGCTTTCTGCTTAGTAATTGCAAGGCATTTTCTAGAATTGCTGAGGTGAACGTACCTGCAGCTGCCAGAACCTATCTTCGTGTCATCTCGTGCTGCAAGAAGGAAAAACTCTGAGAGCTGGTAGCTTCGGGCCATGCGTGGGAAAAGAAGGGGGTGGCTTGTGGGCTGTAGGCAGGGCAGGTCAGCCTAGAAGGGAGGGAAATTGCGTAGGGATTTTATCAGGTACCTGCATACAATCCGCCCTATCCAGTGAAGTTCAAGTTTAGTGCAGCTTTTATAAGCAGAATAAAATCAGAATCTCCAAAGGGTTCAGTTTTCATCACTAACCATTTGAAAGAGAAAACATTAGCCTCCAGGCTTCTTTCAGGGGCTGGACTTTAGCTTTTCTAAAGAATAGCAACGTTTAGGCCGGGCGCGGTGGCTCACGCCTGTAATCCCAGCACTTTGGGAGGCTGAGGCGGGCGATCACGAGATCAGGAGATCGAGACCATCCTGGCTAACACGGTGAAACCCCGTCTCTGCTAAAAATACAAAAAATTAGCCAGGTGTGGTGGCTGGCGCCTGTAGTCCCAGCTACTTGAGAGGTTGAGCCAGGAGAATGGCGTGAACCCAGGAGGCGGAGCTTGCAGTGAGCCAAGATCACGCCACTGCACTCCAGCCTGGGCGACAGAGCGAGACTCCATCTCAAAAAAAAAAGGAGACTCTTTAAAAAAAGAAAAAAAAGAATAGCAACGTTTAGAATTTATCAATACAACTACTTGTGGGGCAGCCACTACATACACAACAGGTGCTCTTGTAAGCACGGTGAAGGTATGACTGAGTGGTACACATCCTCAGGAAGCTTCAAAGACGCTAACCAGACTATTGACTGTTTTTCAACCAGTTAGTCAACCGTCCATACCAGGTAGCTAAGGAGAAGGAGTTTTCATTGGTGGCTGAAACTGAATAGTGACAAAAGTGTCCCTGGCCCAGGGCATTCAAAACATTAGAATTCTGCTATTGCTAGGCAGGTGTTTTATGTTACTCCCTGAATCTGGGAAACTAGCTGCTAAGATAAGTAACAAGCATTTTATCTGGATCTTGATTGGAATCAGATTTAGATTAAATTCAGGTGAAAACAGAGTCGCTGCCTTCTAACTACATTTTGAGAACTGCCGCTAAAGAGGAAGAAGAGACGTGCTAAGAAGGAGGCTCTTGGCAGTGGTGCTAAACTCCACAGAATTGAATTTAACAGGAGCACAACAACATCTAATTAAAGCTTATTTGGGTAGGAGGATCCCACATAAATAAATTTATCAGATAACTGATGTTTAATGAAAAGCATTTTTTTAAAAAAAACTTACTAATATTTTTTATCTGACCCAATATACTAAAAATATCACTCCAACATGTAATCAGTGTGAAATTGATTAATGAGACATTTTACATTCTCTTTTTTTGTACCAAGCTTTTGGACTCTGGAGTGTATTTTACATGTGCAGCACCTCTCAAAGTGGCCTGAATTTCTAGAGTTCATTGGCCATATGTGGCTCATGGCCTGCTCCCATATTGGATGGTACAGGTGTAGGATCTCATGGCTCATGTTTGGCCTGTTGCTGCTCTTGCACATGTCAATTTTTCTCCCTCAAAAATTGCAGCTCCTCCTGTAATCCCAGTGCTTTGGGAGGCTGAGGCAGGAGGATCATTTGAGGCCAGGAGTTCGAGACCAATCTGGGCAACATAGCAAGACTCTGTCTCTACAAAAATTTTAAAAATTAATTGGGGGTGATGGTACACACCTGTAGTCACAGCTACTTGGGAGGCTGAGGTAGGAAGATTGCTTGAGCCCACAAGTTCGAGGCTGCAGTGAGCTATAATGATGCCATTGCACTCCAGCCTGGATGACAGAGCAAGACCCAGTCTCTTAAAACAAAAACAAAAACAAATATATATATGGTTCCTTAAGGGCAAAGCTGACATCTATTTCTGTTTAACATTATAACTTCCATCGTGCCCTGCCTAAAACAGCTGCCTATCAGATACTAGCCAATTAAAGTTAATTGAGTAAGAACTTGTGGATTCATCAATTGTCTCCTGAATTTTCCCTCAGAATGTTGATATTCCTTAAACTGTCAATTTGTGACTTAAATATTTTTCTCCGCTTGGTTATCTTGGTTATATGCTGAGCTGCATTTTCTGCATTTTATTTGCTTTAGAGACAGTTTCTGTTTTTCCTGTAAGTCAGAGATGAGTGTGCCACCCCACACCTCCTCCCTATATCCATGGGCTGCTTCCTAGGGACTGTCCTTCCCCTCCATGGGAGGCCAGTGGACCAGGAGAGATGCCAGCTGTGTTTCCCACACTTGCCAGATAGAATCCCCCGGAGTGCCTATTAGGATCACAGGTAAAAGTCAAAAAATGTTTAACCTGGTTCATCATTTCAGTTGGAAAAACTTTCCAAGATAAAATAGTGTGTTAAGTCTGCAAAGTATTTTACCATTTACAAAATGTACGTGAGCTTTATTGCCTTTGCTACTTAAAACAACAACCTCAAGAGGTCTGTAGGGTAAATGTCAGGCACCTGTTTGTCGTATGAGGCACCGAGACTGGGTGGCGCAGGGGAACTGCCTGAAGTCCCATGGCTGGGAGCTGGTAGAATTTCTGAACACAAGTGTTCAATTCCCAGTGTTTCCCACATGTTGAAGACCCAGCTGTTTGTAGTTAGATATTGTTTCCATGAAATACTCGAATTATGTTGGCTTCGATCCTGACTTGCTAAGTGTCAGGGATTGGTGCCCTTCAGTGTATCCTCTAAAGAGTTCTGTGAGCGCCATGATGCCGTTGCCCACATGCCCAGGTCCCCCTCAGCCTGCATTTTGACTGCGACCCCACTGCACCCTTTGCCGCCCATGGCCATTGAGCACTCTCTGCTCCGTTGGGCACCTCTGCCGTCTGCCCTCTGCTGGTGACCCCTGCTCATAGCAACTCTCTTGCCATCTTTTGTGCTCCCTTCCAGACCTGCCTTCCCCATTCTCCCCAAAGCATCTCAGGGACCAGGCAGTTACTTGCAGCCAAACTTCCTTGATATATTGTTCAGGGGACAGAAAAAAGAAAATACAACCCAAAGAACAGCTGATACTTCCAAATAGATGTGGCTCTGAGCTTCCAGCCTTGACCCAGCCTTGACCCAGCCCCAGAGTTCCTCACCATGTTTGGCTCTTAACTGTCTTCCCGATGTCAGGGCCAGCCCCACATTACCATACACTGCCATTGGGCCGAGAAAAACGGACTTGAGTCCCTTTCCCCGCTGCCTTCTCCAGTCTGAAATTCATCTTTCAAGTTTTCATTTACTGACCTAGAATCAGGTTAGTAGGATTATCAGCAGGGATGGTCTCTTTTCTCAGGGGAGTTCCTCCTCCCCAAGCTTGCATTATGGCCTTGAGTGGGACAAATGAAATGGCACCAGAAAGTAGCCACCCAACATCCCTGTGTTCTGGGGGCACTCAGACTTAAATGACTGCCTCTAAGATAGTCCTCTTCCTTCGCACAGGCTTTCCTTTAGTGTGAGGTCAAGTTCAAGTCTGCAGAGGCCTCCTGTTCCCACGGAAATACAGATCTAGGTCTCCAGCTTGTTGGAGAACATACCCAACTCCCCACAACAGGCAATATCTTAAGGACACAGAGCAATGTCACTCCCTGCTGAGAAAGTACAGATCTCTTCTAATAACAAATGTCTGCCAAAAGAGACACTGAATTTGCAAAACCAAGAAAAAGCTTAACTCCTCAGTCTGAGAAATCTGTAAGAGGACCACTTTGCCAAATTCAGGTTTTCTCTCCACAGAGGTCTATGCACCCCTAGCTCCACCTTTGCTTTCCCCCAGAGAGAGGCTTTCCCTGACAAAGGGACAGAAGGGGACAGCCTGCCTCAATGAGAAATTTCATATTCCCCTCTTAGGAAGTGATTCTCTTAGGAGGCAGTTTCTGCTGCCAACTTTAACATGCTGCTTTTACCAACTATTAAACCCACCCAGGCTTTCAAAAACAGACGCAGTTCTAGTAAGGGTAGTCTGTGATAGCCAGTGCTGAGGAAGTCGAGTGCTCTGCCCATCCTCCTGTGAGTTCTTACACAGTGTA
This sequence comes from Gorilla gorilla gorilla, assembly GCF_029281585.2. Classification (NCBI taxonomy): domain Eukaryota; kingdom Metazoa; phylum Chordata; class Mammalia; order Primates; family Hominidae; genus Gorilla; species Gorilla gorilla. The sequence goes on along the minus strand of NC_073241.2, from coordinate 87,235,111 downwards.
GAGAGAACAGAACTTCGCCTCCGCTGGGTGACTCAGGCACCCAAACACCAATTAACTGCACTGTTCTGCTAATACAATGACGCCTCCAGGGAAACTGGGCTGGGCAGGTCAGTTTACCCTGGTATTAAAGGGCCCCAGACAACTCTTCACTGAGTTCTGTCTCCTGCTTTATAGGTGTCTTAGTCTGTGTTGTTATAATAGAATACCAAAGACTCGGTAATTTATAAATTACAAAGATTTATCTCTTACATTCTGAAGGCTGGGAAGTCCCAGGTCAAGGTGGCTACAATCTGGTGAGGGCCTTACTGGTCATCCCATGGTGGAAGGTGGAAGGACAATAGAGTACATGTGAGAAAGAGAAAGGGGAAGGATGCCAAATTCATCCTTTTTATCAGGAACCCACTCTTGTGATAACTAACCCTCTCCCACCCTAACGACATTAATCCATTTATAAGGGCGGAGCCTCATGACCTAATTGCCTCTTAAAGGTGATTAACACCACCCACCTCTCAAAACTAGCATTGGGGATTCAGTTGCCAACACATGAATTTAGGGGGACACATTCAACCATAGAAGTAGGATTTGCATTTCTTACTTGTCTTTCAGGCTGTCACATTTGTCCTTCCTGCTATTGTTGGTGACTCTGCTCCACAGAGAACCATCTTCTCTTCTCGTCCCTGCTGTGAGCTGAGAATCTTGACATCCAAACTTCATAGAACTGCTTCTGCGTGAACAGCATACGCATTTTGGGTTAGGACCTCAGGGTCTTCCATCTGAGTAAATAACATCAAATTTAGTTTCTTAATTGTTTCTTCTTTTTTCAATTCTGTTGCTGATATTCATTCATCCGTCTATTCATTCAACTTATGTGTTAGGTCCTAGAGCCATGGTTTTTAACCTTGGCTACACATTGGAGTCAGCTGGGGAGCCTTAAAGACTTCCGAACACCAGGCTTCCATCGCTGGAAGATTCTGATATAAATGGTCCTGGGTATGTCTTGGGTATTGGGAGTTTCAGAAGCTTCCCAGGTGATTCTAATGTGCAGCCAGGGTTGAGAACTCCAGGTCCAAAGGCTAAGGGACTTCCTCATGGTTTCTTAATAGCATGTGGGAACCCATCAGCTCCCTTCTCTATAACATCTGACAGCTATTTCCACTGTTAGGAGTCTTTGGAGCTTTGTCTTATCTATATTTTTTGCTCCTTGGAATATTTGAGTCTTTAGGGATGCTTTTCTGGACCTTTCTTTCTCGAATAATGTATAGAATATGTGATTAGTTAAACTCTTGGGCCAGAGTCTGACATGGTTGCAGATAATAAGCTTTTATTGGTCATTGACTTGGGATCAAATCTTGGTATTTAAGAAATCTGAGCTGCTTCCTATAACAGAATTTTATCTTGAGCTATAGAAGGCACACTCTGTCTCCAAACATCATGGCTTCCTTCCTCATCTTCCAGACTTGAAACTCAGGATTCTTTTTCAGCATAGAGGTCTGATCCAAAAGGCCAAAGAGTTGTAGTTCCAGCTTTCCTAATCACTTCCTGTGTGACCTTGGGTAAGTTGCTTAATCACTCTGGGCTCTAGATGCCTCATTTTAAAGTTTTCAGTAATACATGTCATAAACTTAATTTTATTATCAAGGGGTTGTTGTGATCATCAAGGATTATAAATGCATGCTTTTTTTTTGTAAAGAAAGAAATTCAGCAGTATTATTACAAAGTAAAATACCTACTGTGAATTGGTGTTAACCATTCACTTCTTCCTTTCTTTTCCACAAGTTTAACTCTAGTTTAGGGTTTTAAAACTTTATACAGAGATTATTGAAAGTAATTTCTGAGACTCCTATAAAGCACAAATAATATACTATTTTAATCTGGGGTGGGGTTTATTTTGTATTAAATCTATTTAGGGTTAGAATCGGGAATGTGTGAAAAGAAACAAAGTTGAGTGATGCAAAGTCCAGCCTTCCGAATGGAAGACAGAGTTTCAGGAGTTGCTTGGGAGCTGGACAGCCCTTCCCTCTTCTGCCTGCTACATACAAGCAAAAATATACCCAGCAAGTGGGCAGGGCACTTCCCAAGGCTAATTTACCGGAGCTGTTTTGTAATGCAATTCAGGTTACTGACTCTCTATTAGCAACATGTTGTCCCACTGTTGTGCCTGCAGGAAGGACATCTCTTGCAGGCCAGGGGAGGTTAATGGCAGAGATTAACCCTCATGGTGCCAGAGGACCAGTTTATTTTCAGATGTCCAAGGCTGACAAAGGAAAATCAGAAAGAGAAAAGAAAAGTGAGCTGTCACTTTGAGTCAAGACCATCCTAATTTCTTTTCTCCATGCCTCCATCCTCAGGGCTCAGGGCTCTCCCCTCCACCTCCACAGCAGAGTGGGCAGGAGAGAGCCTGGCTGTGACTTTTGTGTACCTGGATGGGGCCCATAGATTTTTCAAGACACAAATGGAGACTGAGGTGGGGGAGAGTCGGACAGACCAGGGAGAGGGGAAGCTGAGGCCTGAAGGAGAAGAGACTAAGGAGCTACACAGTGTGGGGAGAGGGAGAAGGAGGCAATGGGAGGAAAGAGATGTCCCCAAGAGGGAATACTGTGCAGCCACAAAGTACGCTGCTCTGATCTCCCTTCAAGGCAACCTGCCGCATAGAGAGAAACTAGTGCACTGCGTTCTGCATATTCTGATCTGTTTCAGCCCTCACAGGGAGCCCCCAGCACCCCCACTGCACTCCTCAAGCTGCTCCCAGTCCGTCACTGAGCAGAGTGAATGCTCCTTTGCCTTGAAGATCCCCATCTGCTGGGCTTCCCTGAGATTCCTCCTCCCCAGGCCTCCTTCCTCCCCTCACTCCTCCCACAGGTATCAGGTCTGAGCTGTACTCTGAAGGCGTTCTCTTCACCTTTCACAGATGTGTCCCCCAGTCAATCAATCTCTTGCGTGTCTAATTCCATCTTAGTGTCTGCTTCTTAAGAAGTAGACTGACCCAAACTGACACTGCCCCTCTGGGATGTCCATGGGAACCTCTACACAGGGATGTCCTAGTTTATGTACAAGGAGTCCTTTCCCTTCTGCCCATTTATAATCTCCCCGTCCCACTGTGCAAAATGAAGAGATCCCTTTCACCTCTCCAGCGTCTGAGTATGAACATTGCCCCAGGAGTATTAAAAACATCCCAGGTGCCAAACAATAACAATGTGAAACATTGGCATTAGCCTTCTTTAATCAAGATACTACGAGCCCATGATTGGTTCCATCTTAAGTACATTGTGGCTAATGGACAAACCACGGTGTTTTGTCCATGTCGTCATGCTCTTGTTTCACATCTGTTAAAGACCAGGGTGGCAGAAGTGATGACAAGTTTCATGCAAACATTTCCTGGAGTGGCCATGAGAAGGCTCCTCACAGAATTCCAGCTCCAGGGGGCTAAGTTGACTCAGGGTCCCCAGTTCCTGCCTTCTGAAATCCACTGGCACAAATGTGCATGATTCCATCACCATGAGCTGCTCTCAGCCAACCGCTGAATGCGACTGGGAAACCGAGGCAGATCTGCTCCTGGGAGATTCGGGACTCCTCCGATGGCCAGACTTGACTCGCGAATTCCCTGGTGGCCTTGCTGAAACTTCCTGAGGGTGCACAGCAGCCTGGGATGCTTCCACCCTCTCTCCTTCATGCAGCCTCGCCCTCACACTGCCATCTGACCGGTCCCGGCCTTCCTCAGCACCACCACCCCACCTTTGCTTTCTCTCATCCTTGATTCCTCTAACAAAATCTTTGCATGCCAAGTCCCTGCATGTGTAAGCTCATCGTGGGTCTGTTTCTTGGAGAACTCACCCAAACACGGGTCCCTTCTTCCACCATAAGCCACCCCCTGCCCTGGCTGTCAAAGACGGCAGCCCTCCTAAGGTGGAGCCCATGGGCACAAAGCAGATGCCCTGACAGAGCTGAGCCTTTCTTCACCTGGACCCCATTACATTGTCACCCAGACATTCATGGTGGGTGGGGCTCCATGGCCCAGCTGTCCATGTCTCAGTCAGAAATGCAAGGATGCCATCATGGAGGACGCAAGTCAACAGAAAGATTTGCACTAAAAAATAAAGTTGAACATTTTTTTTTTCTTTTTTGAGACAGGGTCTCACTTTGTCACCCAGGCTGGAGTGCAGTGGCAAGATCTCAGCTCACTACAGCCTTGACCTCCTGGGCTCAAGGGATCCTCCCACATCAGCCTCCTGAGTAGCTGGGACTACAAGCACACACCACCACACCTGGCTAAATGTTATTTTTGTAGAAATTGGGAGGCCGAGGTGGGCAGATCACGAGGTCAGGAGTTGGAGACCAGACTGGCCAACATGGTGAAACCCCATCCCTACTAAAAATACAAAAATTAGCCGAGTGTGGTGGCAGGTGCCTGTAATCCTAGCTACTTGGAGGCAGAGGCAGGAGAATTGCTTGAACCCAGGAAGTGGAACTTGCAGTGAGCCAAGATTGTGCCACTGCACACCAGCCTGAGTGACAGAGCAAGATTCTGTCTCAAAAAAGAAAGAAAGAAAGAAAGAAAGAAATGGGGTCTTACTATGTTGCCCAGGCTGGTCTCAAACTCCTGGGCTCAAACAATCTGCTCACTTCAACCTCCCAAAGTGCTGGGACTACAGACATGAGCAACTGTGCCTGGCAAAGCTGGACATTTTCTAACAGAAAGTAAGCCTGTTTTGACAGTGAGACCTGGCCTTGCTATTTTGATTACACGGCAGACATTTTCTGTATGTTGAATGACTGAAACTGGGGGGCAGGGTGGGGCGAGCCCACATGTTCAAGCACGTAGTTTAAAAAGTATAGATTTTCAAATTACGTTGATAAACAAGAATTGAAATTAATGATATTTCAGGATTTTCAATCTTTTCTGAATATACCAGCTATGAAAATATGCTTCCAAAGAAACTTATAATTAAGAATCACTTGGTAAGTCTTGGTAAAGCTTTTTGGTGTACTTCCTAGAGAGTAAGAGAAATTAGTGGTTCTAATGACTGAGTAACAAATCCTTCTGCAAGTCAAATGGTTTCTAGTTCCTTGCCTTGAGCAAAATTGAAGGAGTACTTAATTGAGCTGTCAACTGACAGATGGAAAATATGATTTTTGGCAGATACCTTGGAAGGAGCTTAGAGAATTGAGTGCTACTAATATAAGAGAAATTTTTCTCTTTCCTCCTACTTATTTATGTAAGCCAATGTTTACCAACACCTGAATCTATAAAATTAAGGATAAAAATAAAATTGTTGCTAACTGTCTCATTCATTCCCATATACATGAGCTTATTGGAAAACACGAACAAATACTCATCTAGCTCACTGAGAAATTCATTTAAAATGCAATTTTACCTTTCCTATTTAAAAATTGTATTCATGTTTAATAACGTGATATTTTTATGTAATGCTGATTAATGGGTACTACTAGTGACATTCATGATAACCAAGAAGAAATATTTTAACACTTAGGGCTTAAGAATGCAGAATAAAAGTCTTATGTATAAAATTTTCAATTTATGTAGATATTTTTGTGGCAGAGAAATAAAACAGGATGATCAACAGGCATTGGAGTATAAAAATATATTACATTAGAAAAATACATTAGGGAAAGGCAATGAAAATATGAGTTCAAGGAGAAAAAAAGTAGTGTAAAATTTTAGACTACTATAAAGGAGCTTGTTTATGTATTTTTTCTTTCTTTCTTTCTTTTTTTTTTTTTGAGACGAAGTCTCGCTCTGTCACCCAGGCTGGAGCACAGTGGCCTGATCTCGGCTCACTGCAACCTGGGTTCAAACGTCCCCTGGGTTCAAACGATTCTCCTGCCTCAGCCTCCCAAGTATTTGGGATTACAGGCGCCCGCCACCATGCCCAGCTAATTTTTGTATTTTTAATAGAGATGCGGTTTCACCATGTTGGCCAGGCTGGTCTCGAACTCCTGACCTCAAGTAATCCACTTGCCTCAGCCTCCCAAAGTACTGGAAACACAGGCGTGAGCCACTGCACCCGGCTTGTTTATGTATTTTCAAATGGATAATAGATATCAAATCACTATGATGTTTAGATATCATTGGATATGTTTATTAATACATTTAAAATGGCTTTGTTTAAAAATGTTCATAGTTATGTATAATAGGTCAGAAATAATATTCCATGCAACTACTTTAACTTATTTCAGCTATGATGCCAGGGGACAAGGCTTTTCATGATTTGCTGAGAGGGGATGCAAAATAAAAAGTCTGAAGGCCAGGCAGCTCAAGAGTTCTCAATCTTGGTTGCACATTAGAATCTCCTGGAGTGGCCTGTAATCCCAGCACTTTGGGAGGCTGAGGTGGACAGATCACTTGGGGTCAGGAGTTCGAGACCAGCCTGGCCAACATGGCGAAACCCCGTATCTACCAAAAATACAAAAAAATTAGCTGGCCATAGTTGCAGGCACCTGTAATCCCAGCTACTCGGGAGACTGAGGCAGGAGAATCGCTTGAACATCGGAGGTGGAGGTTGCAGTGAGCCATGATCACGCCACTGCACTCCAGCCTGGGTGACAGAGCGAGACCCTCTCTGGAAATAAATAAATAAATAAATAAATAAATAAATAAATAAATAAAGTACAAAAAAAAAAAAGAGAGAGAGAATATCCTGGAGTGATTTTTCAAAAATATATGGATTCCTGGGCCCCACTCCAGACCAAATAAATCAGAGTCTGTAGGAGAGGGACTCAGGCATTGGGATTATTTAAAAATACTCAGGTATTTTTAATGTGTCTAGGCTTGAGAACCCTTGGGGGCCTAGAAGAATAAGGACTCCTCCAGGGTGGCTGAGAGTTATCTGGATCTTGTGGGAGGAGCACTGAAGCTCTGCGGCCCTGGGGCAAGAACAGTGAGAACTCCAAAACTTCTGATGCTTCTCTTGATTTTAGTCTCTGGTGAAGAAGAGCCGAGGTGTCCTGCCAGCTGTGTTCTAAAACAGCACATGGCCACTCCATGGCTCGGTTCTCAGGGTCTGAGAAGCCCCGTCCTGGGCTGCTCCTGCTTCTCCTGGAGCTGGGACTTCTCTTTCTCATGATTGAGGTGAGACACCCTTTCGCTAGACCTGCAGAATGTGAGGCTGACCTCAGGGAAGAAGAGAGAAGGGAAGGGAGAGAAGAATTTGGAGACAACAATATAGGGTGGCAGTGCACACTCCCAACTCCTGTAGGGCATGTGGAGGGGCCGTGTCAGGGGCATTGATTATGTTGATTCCGACCTACTCTAAGTCCTTTGGGATGATTTGAACTTGTCTAGACTCTACACAGCTCCCGAGAAACAGAGGCACCCAATTTGCGTGAATGACAGGTCCATAGCAGATAGGCAGAGCCAGAAAGAAAGCCAACAGGAAACTAAGAGTCATGAGACTCATGGGCGCCAGGGGAGGCTCCCTCCTGGCTGGCTGTGTAACCCTGGGACTTTGTCACACAGATGGGCAGAAGGAAGTGAGCACTAACCTCTGTTGCAGCTCTGTGATTACATTAGATTGGTGCAAAAGTAATTGTGATTTTGCCATAACTTTTAAATGGCAGTAACTGTAATTACTTTTGCACCAACCTAATATCTCAGTGGTCTCCTGCTTTGTAGGAGTTTGTAGACCTAGGAGATCACATCTTCTAGGTCTGTCTGGACTGTTTGTATGAAGCACGTGTTCTCACAGAAGTGTTAGCTTAACCCGGTCATGGTCACAGCTTACCTAGACGTCTCCACAGCCAACCGCCTGCCCCTGGTTGACTCATTGGATTTATAAAGCCTCTCACGTCATTCTCGCGTGTGTTATGCAATCAATATCCGACATCAAGCACTGAGATTTACCAGCCACACCTAATTCTGGGAAAGGCCAAATGAGAAAGGCGTGTCTCTCACACATGACGCCTCTCTTTATGTTCTGTACCTGGTGTGTTAGTTTCCTGTGCCTGCCCTAACAAAGCACCACAAACCAGGTGAGTTAAAACAACAAAAATTTATTCCCTTTCAATTCCAGAAGGCAGCAGTCTGAAATCATTATCACTGGGCCACAATCAAGGGTTGGCAGGGCCATGCTGTCTCTGGAGGTTCCAGAGAGAATCTGTTCTTGCCTCCTTTGGTTTCTAGGAGCTGCAAGCATTCCTTGACTTGTGGACACATCATTCTAATCTCTGCCTCCATCTTCATATCACCCTCTCCTCTGTGTGTGTGTGTGTGTGTGTGTGTATGTGTGTGTGTAAAATCTACCTCGGTCTTCTCTTTCAGGGATAAATGTGATTGCATTGAGGGCCCGGCTAATCCAGATAATCTCCCTCATCTCAGTATAATTAATGTAATCTCATCTGCAAAGATATTTTTTCCAAATGATGTAATATTTACAGGTTTCAGAGATTAGGACCTGATATCTTTGAAAGCCATTATTCAGTCCACTACACCTGGTGAAGAGATGTCATTTGGTTATAATGAGCTTTCCATCAGTCACTGAAACTTATCCGCTGTGTGGTCCCTGGTCACAGCTTTCCCTTGTGGGTTTGGCTTCTGGGTTCCTAAACGTCTAGTGCCACCTCTAACAACAATACAACTTGATGTTTTCTAAAATTCTAGGTGTCTGCCTGAGATAGGAATCTAGGCCAAAATATTTCAGATACTTGTTGTCAGAGGGCAGTACGGATGGGGGAATAGGATGATGTGTTCCAGAACTTGGCCTGGGAAGCAATGCTGTGAGTCTACAGGGGAGTCACAGAGACTCATTCATCAAATTACTGCTCTGTGCAGATGTGTCATTTTATGGTAAGGGAGTCCTTGAGTCCTAGGTGTCCTCCAGGGACTCTGTGTAGTGGAGGGACAACTTTCTAGGCCACAAGACAACTTATTTTTTTTGAGACGGAGTCTTGCTCTGTCACCCAGGCTGGAGTACAGTGGCACGATCTTGGCTCACTGTAACCTCTGTTTCCTGGGTTCCAGCGATTCTCCTGCCTCAGCCTCCTGAGTAGCTGGGATTACAGGCGTGTGCCACCACACCCGGCTAATTTTTGTATTTTTAGTAGAGATGCGGTTTCACCATGTTGGCCAGGCTGGTCTCGAACTCCCGACCTCAGGTGATCCACTCACCTCGGCCTCCTAAAGTGCTACGATTATAGGCGAAAGCCAACATGCCCGGCTTGACAACTTTTTTTTTTTTTTTTTTTTTTTTTTAGGGACAGGGTCTCACTCTGTTGCCCAGGATGGCGTGCAGTGGTGCAATCAAAGCTCACTGTGACCTCAAACTCCCAGGCTTAAGCAATCCTCCTGCCTCAGATTCCTGAGTTGCTGAGACTACAGGTGCATGCCACCATGCCCAGCTAATTTTTAAAATGTGTTTTAGAGATGGGGTCTCCTATGTTGCTCAGGCAGAAGACAACTCTTTTTTTAAATTTTTTTATTTTATTTTAATTTCTGGGGTCCATGGGCAAGCTTGTTATATAGGTAAACGTGTGCCATGGTGGTTTGCTGCACCTATCAACCCATTACCTAGGCATTAAGTCCAGCATGCATCAGCTATTTTTCCTAATGTTCTCCCACCCACTGAGAGGCCCCAGTGTGCATTGTTTCCATCCCCGTGTCCATGTGTTCTCACTGTTCAGCTCCTACTTATAAGTGAGAATATGCAGTGTTTGGTTTTCTGTTCCTGCGTTAGTTTGCTGAGGATAATGGCTTCCAGCTCCATCCATGTCCCTGCAAAGGACATGATCTTTTTCCTTTTCATGGCCACATAGTATTCCATGGTGTATATGTACCACATTTTCTTTATCCAGTCTGTCACTGATGGGCATTTGGGTTGATTCCATGTCTTTGCTATTGTGCATAGTGCTGTAATGAACATATGCGTGCATGTATCTTTGTAATAGAATGATTTATATTTCTTTTGGTATATACCCAGTAATGGGATTGCTGGGTAAAATTGTATTTTTCCGGTTCTAGGTCTTTGGGGAATCACCACACTGTCTTCCACAATGGTTGAACTAATTTACTTTCCCACCAACGGTGTAAAAAGGTGAGAAGAACTCTTAAAGGGGTCCAATTGGGCTGAACAATCTGTAGCCAGATCACCTAAACCTGCCCTTGAATGGTGGTAGGAAAGAGGGAAGAAAGGAACAAGGGGCAGCAGAGGGGAACATGAGCTCATGCCCCATTTTTGGATGCCATTGGAAAAGAAAGCCAAATAGCAAGAGGGAGGGGGTGTAAAATCTTGATAAAAGATCTCCATCTGCATGGTGCTTTTCATCAACAAATGGATCTGAGGTGCAATTAGTAAATGTGAAAGGATCTCTCAGGACAGCCACAAAAGGGGTTGCTAAGTTTGGAAGCTTCTCTGAGTACTTCACACATGGTAAGTCCCATTAAATATTTGTTAATGCGTTGGTGTTTCCACTTGGGAAAGAAGGGTTTCAGCCATGCATGCACAGCATTTTTTTAGCTTTGGGTGGATGGTGGATTCTTGTTATTCTGTCCTGGCGTTTGCTGTACTAAGAACCCTTTAATTCAAATTTGGGTAGCTTCATATCATATTTGGATTAACACTGAACCAACACTGCCAACACTATGGATAAAGTGTTTTCTTTTGGGTTTTAAGAGCATCAGCTCTATCCATTTGTGGTGTTTAATCTATTCTGAATCAATTATATAATTCAGATAAATGACTCAATTGTTTTCTTATTTACTAATCTTTTTACTTGTTTATTTTCTCAACTATTCTAAGCCATTCTGCATTATCTTAGTATCCACTTTTTGACTCTCTCTCTCTCTCTCACACACACACACACACACGAGTGTGCTGTCTTTCATAATTTGGTACCAGCTGCAAAATGACTAATAGGCAATTATGGTTTCCTCTTGAGAGTCTATGGAATATCAAACAGTTGGAGTCCTCTGATTGGGTCCAAGTGTTTGGTGATGATTTTAACCACATTGGAGTTCAAGAAAGCATCAACCTACTATAATCCTTCTGGAATGGAACCAAACCAGGGACTCTTCTGGCTGTGACAGCGAGTGTGGAGAGTCAAAATCTAGGCCTGGCTCTGCCACTAATTTCCTTCCCTGTCCAGGGGGCTGCTGCAAGCTGTTCACCACTGGCTGTGTTTGTGCTACCAGCTTGCAGCAGGTCCCTGGGCAGAGAAGGAGAAAGGAGAGTCCCTGGAGCTCTGTGCTTATCCTCCTCCCAGACTATTCTCACCCTAGCATCAGGCCCTAGCTTTAATGCCATTTCTTGGGGATGCCTTTCCTGACTCTGGGTCTAGTATAGATTCCCCTGCTACCTTCCTCCAGGCCCTGATCACCCATTACCCTATTCATGTATTCAACTACCTACTATATGCCAGGCAGTGAGCTAGATGACAGGCATGCGGTGTGAAAAAGACTGCCTGCCCTTATGGAGCTTATGATAGGTGGCAGGGAGGCGCTTGAGATAGACAGCAACCCTGTACACAGTAAAGGTAGAATTCAGCCATGGGAAGTCACCAAAGGAGAAGAAAGGGATATGTTGAGAAAGTTCACCAAGGGCCATCACGGGGACTGAGCTCAGGCCCAGGTCCCAGCTGGAGAGGTGAGAGCCCTGTGATCGTGCCTGCCCAGGTGCCTGCTTCAGGACTCTGGCTCAGAACCTTTCATTCAACACAATGTACTGATGCCTACTGAGTGCCCAGCTGTGATATGCCTCTTTCTTCAAACCCTGCTCTTGGCCAAACCTAGACTGTTTAGCCTGTGGTGGGCACAAGCCCCGACCTGTAGAGGGTGGTCTGGCTTTGTCACAGAATTGGGCATTTCTGAGAGTTTGAGAGATTCCTTAGCAGGGATCAGTATAAAGTACAACATGGTTAATTCCTGAGTGCAGGCTGTGATGAGTGACAAAGGAATCAACTAAGAAGCAGGAACAGGAAGCCAAGAAAAAGGAAGAGTCTGCATAAATAGTGATGGGTTTCTAGTTTTTCTTTCAATGAATTTTAAAACAATGGTGCCTGGTGGCCATGTCTATGCTATAGAGTGTCCCCTTGACCACAGCTAATAAAGCCAGAGTAAACACCCAACTACACTGGGCAAGAGTACACTGTCATCAGGCTACAGTTGATGGGACCAGAGAGAGCATCCATCCCAAGGGAGACCAATCAAAATGTTTCTCCAGGTCGCACCCAAGTTGGAGCTAAGGAAAGAATCCAATAGCCAGGTCCCAGCCACATAGAGGACGCCACTGTGCAGCACGACACAGTAGGAAAGAAAGAAGTTGCTATGAAGAAAGAAGCACATATAGAATTCAGACAGAGATAGATAGATAGATAGATAGATAGATAGATAGAGAGAGAGAGAGAGAAAGAGAGAGAGAGAGAGATTTGTGGTGCTATTTTAATCCCTGATTCTAGGCCAGACACGGTGGCTCACGCCTGTAATTCCAGCACTTTGGGAGGCTGAGGCAGGCAGATCACATGAAGTCAGGAGTTTGAGACCAGCCTGGACAACATGATGAAACCCCTTCTCTACTAAAGATACAAAAATTAGCTGGGCGTGATGGCAGATGCCTGTAATCTCAGCTACTCAGAGGGCTGAGGCAGGAGAATCACTTGAGCCCAGGAGGCAGAGGTTACAGTGAGCTGAGATCATGCCAGTGCACTCCAGCCTGGGTGGCAGATCAAGACTCTGTCTCAAAATAAAATAAAATAAAATAAAATAAATAAATATCTCTGCTTCTAGTTGTTTCTGTGGCCCAGAAGGACCCCCTACACTTACCATGATTTGTTGTTAACTCCTTAGGGGAAAAAGAAATCCTTCCATTCTCTAAACTAGCTTGAGTTGATTTATATCACAGCATCTCCAAGAGCATAGATCTTCTGCTACACGACAGGGCCAGGGCCAGGACCACTTTCAGCTCCAGGCAATTGCACTGAGGACTCAGTGACACAAGTAAGTAGAGCTTCTCCCACATCGGCAATTATTATTTCAGAGAAATTATTTGAAGACATTATTTTGAAGAAACTAACATCACACAGATAGCCAAAGTTGACCTTAATTATGTTATTTATAAGATTAACTCAACATAATCTAGCAAATATTTCTTAAGTGTCTAGAACATAATCCTGTTCTGGGAACCAGGGAGAAAGCAATGACTGAAAAGTGCAAAAATCTCTATTCCTCATAGATATGGCTTGATCTGTGTCGCTGCCCAAATTTCATGTCAAATTGCTATCCCCAGTGTTGGAGGTGGGGCCTGGTGGGAGGTGATTGGATCATGAGGGCAGATTCCCCCTTGGTGCTGTTCTTGCCATAGTGAGTTCTCATGAGATCTGGTCGTTTGAAAGTGTGTATCACCTCGCCCTTCTCTATCTCTTTCTCTTGCTCCAGCCTTGTAAAGTGCCTGCTTCCCCTTCGCCTTCTGCCATGATTGGAAGCTTCCTGAGGCCTCTACAGAAGCAGAAGCCGCTATGCTTCCTGTACAGCTTGCAGAACCATGAGCCAATTAAACCTCTTTTCTTTATTAATTACCCAGTCTCAGGTATTTCTTTAGAGCAGTGTGAGAACGGATTAATACACCCATTCTAAGCCAGCTGGTTTGCTAGGGCTCCTGTAACTAAGTACCACAGATTTGGTGGCTTAAGCAACAGAAATTGCTTGTCTCGCAGTTGTAGAAGTTAGAAGTCTGAGGTCAAAGTGTCCATAGCATTGGTTCCTTCTGAGGGCTATGAGGGAAGGATCCATTCCAGGCCTCTCTCCTTGACTTACAGATGGGCATTGTCTCCTTTTATCTTCATATCGTCTTCCCTCTGTGTCTGTGTCCACATTTTCTCCTCTAAGAACACCAGTCATATTGGATAAAAGCCCACCCTAATGACCTCATTTGAATTTAATTACCTCTTAAAGATCTGTGTTCCCTCAATGACCAATGTCCCCTTAAAAAACTGTGTCCCCTCAAAAATCCATATGCACCTCAGAATGTGACCACATCTGAAGATGCAGTTCAGCCTACAACAACCTTCATTGTTTTAAAACACTGAGATTTGGGCACTGCCTGTTACCACAGAATAACCCAGACTACCCTGACTGATACAAAGAAACAATCACAGGTAGATGCAAAAAGACAGTTTCTTCGAGTTACATTTATGACCCTATTAAAAATTACACCAGGGACTTTATTTTAAAGAAAGCTATGTGTGTCACAGCCATGAATAAATTAGCCCGCAGCAGTATTCTTAGAGTGGAACAACATTATTTTTTTCAGTTTAGGAGGCTGAGGCCAGAGAAAATGAATGTTTCTTCCTGAGCAAACAGGAAGACGCTGGCCTGGGATGACTCCCAGTCAGGGGCGTTGCCTGGTGCCTTCCTGCCTCCCTGGGATCCAACATGGCGCTCGTCACCCAGGCCAGCTTCCTCCCCTCAGGCTTCTCCGTGAGTGTCAGACTTGTCAGGGACCACCAGAGCTGTCAGGCGTCCTTGTCTGCTATGAACTCGGGATGCCTCTTGCTCACTGAGGCATTATCCTCCAACTAGTGACGGGTTAATTCCTTAATCACCTGTTCGAGTCGTCCCTCTGCGTACCAGGCCTCACTTCCTATTTCCTCGTGGTTCTGAGACGGTCAGAAAGGTAAGAGGTGGTTTACTTCTTCCCCTGGGCAGGTCCTTCAGACTGTGAGGAGGAAAATACCCTCTGTGTTAGTTTCTGTGGCTGCTGTAACAAATTATCAAAAACCAATTTGGTGACTTAAAAGTTTATTCTCCCTGGAGGCCAGAAGTTCCACATCAAGGTGTCAGCAAGGCCCTGCATCCTCTGGGAGTGCTAGGGGAGAATCCTTCCTGGCCTCTCCCAGCTTCTGGTGGCGGCTCCAGGCAGTCCTTGGCTTTCCTCCCTGCATCACCCTAAACTCTGTCTCCATCTTCACATGGCTTCTCCTCTCGATCTCAAACCTCCCTCTGCTTTTCTCTTAAAAGGACACTTGTTAAGGTCAGGTGGGCAGATCACGTTTATAATCCCAGCACTTTGGGAGACCAAGGCGGGAGGATCCCTTGAGCCCAGGAGTTCAAGACCAGCCTGGGCAACATGGCAAGACCCCATCTCTACTAAAAATACAAAAATTAGCCATGGCGTGGTGGTGTGGGCCTATAGTCCCAGCTACCCAGGAGGCTGAAGTAGAGGATCACCTGAGCCCAGGAGGTCGAGGCTGGAGTGAGCTGTGATCATGCCACTGCCCTTCAGCCTGGACAACAGAGTAAGACCTTGTCTCAAAAAAAAAAAAAAAAGACACTTGTTGTTGGATTTATGCTCACTCGGATGATCCAGGATGGTCTCATTTCAGGATCCTTAATTTACATCTACAAAGATCCTTTTTCCAAGTAAGGTCCTACCCACAGCTTCCAGGGATTAGGATGTGGGTATATATTTTGGGGTGGGTGCCACCATTCAACTCACTACAATCTCTGCGTGTAAAATTTTGCCCTTCTCTGCAAGGGCAAAATAACCTCAACAAACTAAATTGGTGAAACCAGGAAAATGAAACCTAACAAGGATAATAATACCAATAATAAAATAGCTGCCATTCTCTTGGTGTGTAGCTTCATGAAAACTTCTCAAGACAAGTGTGGGATGTAAATAAAGTCTGTGCTTGGCCTGTTCATCCCTTTCTTCACAGGTTTATCTCCTTTTACACTCTGTATGGGAAAACTCACTGCTTTTCCTTCTTTTTTTTTTTTTTTTTGAGATGGAGTCTTGCTCTGTCACCTAGGCTGGAGTGCAGTGGCATGATCTCAGCTGAATGCAACCTCTGCCTCCTGAGTTCAAGCAATTCTCTGCCTCCACCTCCCAAGTAGCTGGGATTACAGGTGCCCATCACGAAGCCTGGCCAATTTTTGTATTTTTAGTAGAGACAGAGTTTCACCATCTTGGCCAGGCTGGTCTTGAACTCCTGACCTCGTGATCCACCCGCCTCAGCCTCCCAAGGTGCTGGGATTACAGGCGTGAGCCATGCACCCAGCCACTGCTTTTCCTCTACACTCACTCATAACACTCTCTTTTTGGCACCAGATGTATATGGGTTTTTCCCACACCAGGCAATTTTCCAGTTCTCTGCAGACACCAACTGGGTGTCCTACAATTCAATTCTGACACTATCTGCCTGAAATCAGTGCAGACCCCACAGGTTAGGAGCTCAGTCCCACAAAACAGGCCCCTCTTCAGATGCCAAAGGCAAGTCCAAGTTGTCACCTGTGCTTCTGACCCCAACCACCTCCTTGGGTTTGATAATTTTCTAGATTGTCTTACAGACTTCAGGGAAACACTTTGTTACTTGATTACCAATTTATTACAAAAGTATACAACTCAACTCAGGAAAAGCCAGATAGAAGAGACACCTAGAGCAAGGTATAGGGGAGAAGGGGCATGCAGCTTCCATGCCTTCTGGGGTGCACCAATCTCCCAGCACCTCCACCTGTTCAGCAACCTGGAGGCTCTCTGAACTGTGTTGTTCAGGGATTTTTAGGGAGGCTTTCTCACATAGACATGACCAATTATGAACTCAACTCCATCTCCAGCCCCTCGCTCCTTCCTAGAAGATGGGGGCATGAGGCTGAAAGTTCTATGCTTCTAATCATGGTATCGTCTTTCTAGTAACCAGCTGCCATCCAGGAGCCACCAGGAGTCACCTCATTAGAACAAAAGATGCTCTCATCACCCAGAAAACCTCAAGGACTAGAAGCTCTGTGTCAGGAGACAGGGTTAAAAACCAAATAGTAGGCCGGGCATGGTGGCTCACACCTGTAATCCCAGCACTTTCGGAGGCCAAGGCTAGAGGATCACCTGAGGTCAGGAGTTCAAGACCAGCCTGGCCAACATGGTGAAACCCCGTCTCTACAAAAATACCAAAAGCAGCTGGGCATGATGGCAGGTGCCTGTAATCCCAGCTACTCGGGAGGCTGAGGTGGGAGAATCGCTTGAACCTGTGAGGTGGAGGTTGCAGTGAGTTGAGGTCGTGCCATTGCACTCCAACCTGGGCAACAGAGTGAAACTCTGTCTCAAAAAAAAAAAAAAATAGTAGAACAAAATATACCTAGCACCCCTATTGCTCAGGAATTTACAGGTTTTAGGAACTCTATGCCAGGAACCAGAGACAGAGACCAAAAAATATATATATACATATAATTTTGTTATGATGTCACACCTCCTTCTACTTCCACTGTCTCTCCATAACCCAGGATCCTCATATTTATTAACTAATTCTGACTAAGTTCCTAGGTGGTTAATAAGTAGTTCCTCCACAGACATTTGTATTTTACATTTGAATAATAGAGAGAAGGACAATGCTAAAGCCAGGGAAGAAATTTTCTCATTGTAAAATTTTGGACATTGATGAGGGATCTGTTTCGGGATGAAAAGAAGGAGTGAAGTGGTAGCACTGCTTCTAATTGTGCATGCTCTGTGTCTCAGGCTGTATCAGATTCTATCATTAAGTTAAGCCCCAAGATAGACTCAGATAGCACCCTGGTCAGACTGGAGCCTAGCTGGAGGCTGGGAGGAGAGAGGCGGGTGGGGAGAGAGAGAGAGAAACAAAATTGGTACTCAAAATAACCTCAATGAGCAAAGCTGCTGAAACCAGGGAAATGAAACCTAACGAGGATAATATTAATACTACTACTGCTAATAAAATAGCTACCATTCTTTTAGTGCTTACAACAAGCTAGACACTGTGCTGGCAGCTTATAAATTTCCCTATTTGATTTCCAAAGTCAGCTATACACATTCAGCATGGAAAAAACTTTGCAGGTGGTTCTCATGAAAAAAAAATGTAAAGGTTTTAGCGACCACAAGCTCAGTAAGTGAGTAATAACATCATTAGCATGTTACTAATGGGGCATGAATTTAGGCAGTTTTTGTGATATTGCAGTGCCCAGATCAAGGGTGATAAATAAACCTAATTTAGCAAGAGGCTACCTCTTGCACCCCATTAACTGAGCTCAGGGTCTTGAGGGTCATAAGATAAAGCAAGTACATTTCAATGTCATAGTTTCTTATTTGTGGACAGATCTTCACTGAATCCTGACTGGCTTCTTGCTCCTTGGAGATGGCTTGAACATTCTGGGAGAAAAGCTGAACTCTCCCCTTTAGCTTTCTCTCTGCCCACACACCACAACCCTGGAGCAGCCACCTGTGGGTTCATGCCTTGACATGACTTCCTCATGGGGCACCCCAAAGGCCTCCTCCCCACTAGAATGTCTCAGCCCCTAAAGTTAGAATCTTTTCACTCCTTCTTCAGGAGCCAGCTGCACCTGTTCTGACTTGAGTCCCCCTTCACTGAGGGTCTCTTTTTATTGGACAAGGACTGATGATGATGGGACAAGTGGAGGGAGAAGTTAAACCTTCAATTAAGCAATCCAAGAGAGCAACCAGAATGGGGTGGGGGTTGGCCACCAGGCCAGGTAGGAACAGCTGGAGTGCATTAGTCTGTTCTCACAATAAAGACATACCCGAGACTGGGTAATTTATAAAGGAAAGAGGTTTAATTGACTCACAGTTCCACGTGGCTGGGGAGTCCTCATAATCATGGTGGAAGGTGAATGAGGAGCAGAGTCATGTCTTACATGGTGGCAGGCAAGAGACCATGTGCAGGGGAATTCCTCTTTATAAAACCATCAGATCTCGTGAGACTTATTCACTGTTACGAGAACAGCATGGGAAAGACCTGCCCCCACGATTCAATTACCTCCCACTGGGTCCCTCCCATGAGATGTAGGAATTGTGGGAACTACAGTTCAAAGTGAGATTTGGGTGGGGACACAGCCAAACCATATCATAGAGGAAATGGGATATTTAGCTTAGAGAAGGCTTTGGGAGTCCCAAGAGCTGAATTCACATAGTGATAATTTTAACCATCATCTATTGGATAAATAGTAACAGGCTTTCTCCTCCATGTTTTATCTACATCATGCTTATTCACCTGAACCTTCACAAGCCTCTTATGAAAATAAGGTAAAGCAAAGCAAGGCAAGGCATTGAGAGCTTAAGCAACTTGTTTGAGGTCTCATAGCTAAGTTAATGTCAGGACCAGCATTCTACCAGAAGTTCTAATGCCAGTCTCCACCATCAAGAAGGAGAAAGCAAGATTTATTTTCTTTTACACCAAAAGATAAATGTAGGGATAATCGGCCAATATTCAGTAAAGCAGATTACTGGCCCAGTCTAGGAAAGAATTCTCTAACAGTTAGAGCTGTCTGGTAACCAGTGGGTGGCCCATGGTGCCCTGAGCCTCCCATTAGGAGAGCATCCAAGCAGAAGTCGGCCAACCATCTGCTGTGGATATATTAAGGAGATCTGCCACCAAATGAAGGTTGGGGCAGGAGAACTTGAGAGGATATATGTGCTTGGTTCAATGAAGCCCTCTTGAGTTCTAGGCAGTTCTCTAAAAGCCTGACATTCTAGGATTCCCCAAACCTGATAAACTTCTTTGTAATATTAAATCCACAACAATCAATGTCTTTGGAATCTTACCAGAGAAAAGCAATATCTGACCATGTTTGTTTTCTGGGCTGCTTCTCATATTCCATTCTCTCTCATCCAGGATTAATTTTACACTCATATTTTCTTTTCCTTCCTACAGTTAAGAACAATGGTGCACTTATACTGTCCTTAGCCCATTCCTGAGACATGAATAAGGCCTGAATTCTCTACTCTTAATGAATAACTCCATGTGTGCCAAATATCAATTCACACTTTATTTTATAACAAATTCTGGTTTCTTAGGCTGTGTGTTCTGAGAACTTGGTATAAGAGTTCCTGGCATCCTCTGATTCACTGTGGCTTTCCATTTTCTATGATGTTTAATATCTTTATTCTGAAGCTTAAGAACGGTGACACAGGAAAGGGGCAATTTGAATTCATTAATAATAATCACTATAATGTAACCACAACCACTAACACTTACATGGTACTTATTACACACCAGGTCCCATCCTGAGCACCTTAAATATATTAACTCATTTAATCTTCATGACATGGCCATGAAGTAGGAACTATTCCAATTATCCCCATTTTAAAGGTAAGGAAACAAGTGTAGGAGAGTTAAGTAATTTGCAAGAAGCAGAGATAGGATTTGATTCCAGGCAACTGATAGTGACAGGAGGCAGCCAAATGCCTTGGCAGATAGGGGAGGGTCCCCGGTGAAACCCCACCTTCAAGCCAAAAACAGCCTGAAGGTTGAAAGACTGGATGAAACCCACGTCCCAGAGTGAGAACTTCTGTTCCTGTTTGCCCACCCTTTCCCAATTTATTCTTTCTGAATGATGACTTTTAACCAATCAAATATTGCCTTTTTCAATACTACCTACAGCCTGCCCTTCCCCTATTCTGAACCCATAAAAGCCTCAGACTTAGCCATATTAGGGGGGACATTCCTGCCTTTGGGTAGGGGGACCACTCCCACATCCCCTTTCTGCTGAAAGCTGTTTCATCACTCAGTAAAACTCCCCACTTTGCTCTCTTTTTAATTGTCAGTGCATCCTCATTCTTCTTGGGCATGGGACAGGAACTTGGGAACCAGTGTGCAAGCCACACTCAGCCCAGGTGGGCCAAACGGGTGGTCCCATCTGGAGATGGTCCCATCTCCTGTAGCAGGTAGCGTGGTTGAGTGAGGCCCGAGTGGTGTGTCACTGGCTGAAGATCCCTGGCTTGCAAAGTGACCTAGAAAAAAATCCAGCTTAGCAACTGGGTTCCACTGTCCCCACCCTTAATCCACACCGTCCTGCCTAGAGTGTGGGCCTGCTGATGACCAAGGGACCCTGGGCGAGTTGTCCATTTCCCCGGCTTTGGCATCCTCATCTGTGACATGAAGAACAGGCCAGGTGCTGTATGACCACTTCCAGCTCTGACGTACAGGAGACAGCATTTCAAGGCAATGACACAGTATATGGACATGGCTCTATGTCCACACCCACAAGCCAGCAAAGAACCCTAAATTCACCTAATAGAGGAGCTCCTTACTCTGTTTTCTGAGCTCTCCATGCATTAAAATGACCTCATTTGATTCAGAAATCCGTTCCTGGCTGTGGCTGTCTCTTCATAGAAATTACAATTCATTTCCCCTCATTTATTTCTGAGTGCAGCCGGGAAAACCAGGGGTCAGCATGTAGCAAAATACACTCTGCAGCCGAAAAGTCATTTATTAGCATTCTTTAACTTCCTTTTGACTAAATAAACCATTAATCACATCCTTGAGATTCATTCATTTACTCACCAACACATTTATTGAATGCTGTTAGTGTAGCAGGCACCATGTTAGCCTCTGTGTCTCTGTTTAGGTTTTGGTAAAATCTGACTTGGGCGGCCACATTAGGGCTATGCTACCTGCTGTAAAACCTCCATAGTTCAAAGGTTTAAGAGATAAAAGTTTATTTCTTGTTCAGCTAAAGTATAAAACTGGTTCTGACCCAGGTTCTTTCCCTCTTGTGGCACTCGCTCCCTGGGGCATAGGAGGTATTTGCATGCAGCTCCTTGATGGGAAATGAGCAGGAGAAGAGAAGGTGCACCTTTCTCCTACTCACCTTTGCCCCAGAAGTCACGTGCAGCCCTTCTACTCATTGGTTACACTGCTGGAAACCTAGATGCAAGATCTGAGTGGGGGTGGGGTGCTGAGAAATGTCACCCCAGCTTGGCAGCTTCTTCCCAGAGGAGAGCTTCTCTCTTGGGGGCAGCTTCTGTGAAAGCTGTTCAGTGGCTGATTTGTGGCACGCATACCAGAATGCACCCAGCAGGGCCTGCTGGACTCTCCAGTGAAGTTGCCCTGGGCAGGTGGGCAGGAATGCCCTGTCCATGACACTGATGTGCACAACAGCTCCTTGGCAACTCTTCTTTGGAAATTACTTTTCAAGCAATTTGGAAGCAAAAGTTCTTTCTTTGTCAATCCCTCAGTGGTGACAATCTGCATTCTTTCTGGGCTGATTTAATTGTTGCAGATAGCCACAAGTCATTCAGAGTTAAGTCTGGAACATAAAAAGGGTGCAGAGTGCTCAGTAATGTTGTTTTGAATCAAAGTCAAAATGTACCACTAAGTGAAGGGATTGATTCTCTCCGGTGCCTGCCGCATGGACTCTGAGATGAGCCGAGCCCCAGCACTGTTTTGAGTAAGGGTAGGACTGTTTGATTAAGGCAGCAAAAGGAAGAACACCATTTTCTAAATATTAAATACATAGTCCAGGACAAGTCTCCAGACCCTTTCTGGACTTGTTTCTTCATCTGTAAATTGGGAGATGGGTGTGGACTAGATCATCCCTTGCCTTCCTTGGAGCCCTGACATGCCAGATTCTAAGGATCAAGTTTTCTAAGGAGACTGCTTTGAATCCCACCTCTCATCTGCATAGGTCACTGCTGGAGGATTTGGTTTAAATACAACCTCATTTTTGTGAAAACTCGGCCTCACATTTTCAGTTATTTACACATTGTATTTTCTAGAATCAGAGGAGCCCAGCCTGGAAAACCATTCATCAAACAATTTGGAAGCAAAAGTTCCTTCTTCATAAATCCCTCAGTGTTGGCAATATGCATTCTCTGTGGACAGATTTAATTCTTGCAAATGGGTCCTAGCTCTGCCACCACACATGAACCAGGACAAGCCTCAGAACCTCTGCTTCCTCAAATATGACCTGGAAAAATCATAGCCCCCTCCCCGTGGAAATGGTGTGAACTCACAAGTCAGAAAACGCAGTGTCTGGGCATGGTGCCTGGCACGAGAAAGCACCAATAAATACGCACCATTGGGATTGGGCTATCTTGACCATTACTATGAGGCGTTCCACTCCCGGACCTGCTCCATGGGACCCCTGTTGGTGATCTGGGGGATGGGTGGACCCTCTGGCACTATCCCTCTTTGGATTGTACTGTTTTCAAAGAACATAATAATAGCGGGGCAGTTCTACTCCCTGCTCCCAGCTTGTATCCTTGGGTCATGTCATACAAAGCAGTCAGGCCCCTCTTCTATGAGGCAGCCCTCAAATGCAGAATGCCAGCTAGAAACATCTCACTCCAGGATCCTCACACTTGTACTTTCTGCAATTGTTCCTCTTATAAAAACGAATTCCTGTTTTTTTCCCCCCTAACAATTCTGACTCCTCCTCCTTGAAAAAGAACCAGCTTGTCTTTATTTCCTTTAAAATGGGACACAGCCATGCATGGTGGTTCACGCCTATAATCCCAGCACTTTGGGAAACCAAGGCAAGAGGGTTGCTCGAGACCAGGAGTTCAAGATCAGCTTGGGCAACATAGTGAGATCTCATCTCTACAAAAATTCAAAAAAATTAGCCAGGCATGGTGGCGCACACCTGTGGTCTCAGCTACTCGGGAAGCTGAGGTGGGGGCCCTGGAAGTCAAGGCTATAGTGAGCTATGATTGCACCACTGCACTCCAGCCTGGGCAACAGTGTGAGACGCTGTCTCAAAAAATAAAAATAAAAAATAAATAAAATGGGACATATGGAATGAAGCTGTAGGTGAGACTGGGCCTGAGTCTAGCAGAGGGGGAATGTCACAACTGCACACTGAGTCACTTGAGAAGCTTTAAAATCTCTGATACCCAGGCCACACCCAGACCGTTTACATCAGATTCCCCAGGGATTTGACATCAGTATTTTTAAATCTTCTAGGTGATTTCCATGTGCAGCCAAAGTTGAGAATCACTGTTATAGGCGCTTAATCCTGTTAATGTGGTATAAAATTACAATCAACACTAAAGTCAATATTGAGTCATATTTAGTCTACTGTTAAAAAACAAAACAAAACACCATGTCTCTTTTTACATGATAGAAAGCCATTGACTCTCTTTTTTTTTTTTAGAGATGAGGTCTCAATACGTTGCCCAGGCTGGTATCAAACTTCTGAGCTCAAGCAATCCTCCTCCCTCAGCCTTCCAAAATGCTACAATTATAGGCGTGAGCCACTGCGTCCAGCTAGTTCCCAATTCTTTGTTGTTTTAATTACTTACATACAAATATTTTATACTTATAGAGATTAAATATTTTCCGGTTAAATTTGTCTCTTTCATATAACCCAGACTGAGCATGTTGGCTCATGCCTGTAATTCTAGCACTTTGGGAGGCCGAGATGGGTGCATCACCTGAGGTCAGGAGTTAGAGACCAGCCTGGCCAACATGGTGAAACCCCGTCTCTACTAAAAATACAAAAATTAGGTAGGCGTGGTGGTGACCCGTAGTCTCATCTACCTGGGAGGCTGAGGCAGGAGAATTGCTTGAACCTGGGAGGCGGAGGTGGCAGTGAGCTGAGATCGTGCCACTGCACTCCAGCCTGGGTAACAGAGCAAGACTCCATCTCAAAATAGAGAAATAAAATAAAATAAAATAAAATAAAAAATAAATAAATAGAATTTTAAAAGACATATAATCCAGAAGTCAACAAACTTTTTCTGAAAAGGGCCAAATAATAAATATTTTAGGCTTTATAGGTCATGCAGTCTCTGTCTCAAGTAATCAATTCTTCCATTACAGTGCAAAGCAGCCATAGACATCCATGAACAAATGAAGGTAGATATGTTCCAATAAAACTTTGTTTCTAAAAACAGGCAGCGAGCCAGATTCTCCCATAGGCTATAGTTTGTCAACCCCTGTGTAAGTGAGCAACTTTATTTTGGTTCCTAGTTCTGTCATATAACACATTGGCTTCTACCTTCCTTTGCTCAACAAATCAGATAAGCAACTTTTCTTTGTTTCCATCTAAATCACTGATAAAACTGTTGAACAAGACAAATCACACCCATTAGGATGGCTATTTCACACCCAGTAGGATGGCTATTCTGAAAAAGAGAAAATAAGAAAACAATAAGTGTTGGCAAGGATGTGGAAAAATTGGAACCCTTGTGCATTGCTAGTGGGAATGCAGAATGGTGCAGTCACTGAGGAAAACAGTATGGTAGTTTCTCAAAAAAATTCAACACAGAATTATCAGGTGCTATATTTCTGGGTATACACCCAAAAGAATTGAAAGCAGGGACTGGAACAGATATTTGTACATTAATATTCATCGCAGCATTACTCACAATAGCCAAAAGCCAGAAGCAACCCAAATGTCTATCAAAGAATGAATGGATAAACAAAATGTGGTGTATACTGCTATGATTTTGATGTGATTTATCCCTACCTAAAATTCATGTTGAAATTTGATTCCCAACATGGCAGTGTTGGGAGGTGGAGCCTAGTGGGAGGTGTTTGGTTCATGGGTCCCCATCGTCATGAATAGATTAATGTTGTCTCACTCACAGGTATGAGAGAGAGTTCTCACCTGCTCAGGAATGGATTAGCTCCTGGAAGTGGGAGTTCTTTTTTTTTTTTTTTTTTTTTAGATGGAGTCTTGCTCTGTCACCCAGGCTGGAGTGCAATGGTGCGATCTCGGCTCACTGCAACCTCCACCTCCCGGGTTCAAGCGATTCTCCTGCCTTAGCCTCCTGAATAGCTGGGACTACAGGTGTGTGCCACCATGCCTGGCTAATTTTTGTTTTTTTGTATTTTTAGTAGAGATAGGGTTTCACCATATTGGCCAGGCTGCTCTTGAACTCCTGACCTCATGCTTCGGCCTCGCAAAGTGCTGAGATTACAGGCATGAGCCACTGTGCCCCGGCCTGGGAGTTCTTATAAAGTGATATCACTGCTCTTGTGATATTGAACATACCTGCTCCCCCTTTGACCTTCTGCCATGTTATGACACAGCATGGAAGCCATCACCAAAAATCAGCACCATGCCCTTGAACTTCCTGATCCATAGAACTATGAGCTAAATAAACCTTTTTAGAATAAATTACCCAGAATCAGGTATTCTGTTATAACACTAAACACATTAAGACATACATACAGTGGAATATTATTCGCCTTAAAAATGAACAACCATTTTTTTTTTGCTTAAACAACAGAGACTTTTTTTTAAGTTTATGGATACATAATAGATGTACATATTTTTGGAGTACATGTCTATATACATTATATATTATATACACACATTATATGCAGTCATATAATGTGTAAAGATCAAATCAGGGTAATTGGTACATTCACCACTTTAAATATTTATCTTTTCTTTTTTTTTTTTTTGAGATGGAGTCTCGCTCTGTCACCTAGGCTGGAGTGCAGTGGCGATCTTGGCTCACTGCAAGCTCCGCCTCCCGGGTTCACGCCATTCTTCTACCTCAGCCTCCCGAGTAGCTGGGACTACAGGCACCCGCCACCATGCCCGGCTAATTTTTTTGTATTTTTAGTAGAGATGGGGTTTCACCGTGTTAGCCAGGATGGCCTCGATCTCTTGACCTCGTGATCTGCCCGCCTCAGCCTCCCAAAATGCTGGGATTACAGGTGTGAGCCACTGCAACAGGCCTTATCTTTTCTTTATGCTAGGAACACTTGAATTATTCTCTTACAGCTATTTTGAAATATACAACAGATTATTGTTAAGTATCATCACCCTACTGCTCTATTGAACACTAAGCCTTACTTCTTCTATTTAACTAAACATTCGTACCAATTAATCAACTTCTCTTCATCCTCATCTTTCTCCTACTCTTTCCAGCATTTGGTAACCACCAATCTACTCTCTGTCTTTATGAGATCCAGGATTTTTAGTTCCCATATATGTGTAAGAACATGCCACACTTGCTTTTCTGTGCTTGGCTTATTTCACTGAACATAATGACCTCCAGTTCCTTCAATGTGGCTGCAAAGGACAGGATTTCTTTTTTTTATGGCTAATATCCCATTGTGTGGAATATATACAATATAAATAATAACTCCTTACATATATACCACATTTAGGAGTGACATTTTGATATATGCCACATGGATGAATCTTGAAGACATGCTGAGTGAAATCTCCCAGATTTAAAAAGACAAATATTGCATGATTCCCTTTATAAGGGGTACCTAGAATAGAAAAGGTGAATTCATAGAGTCAGAGACAGAAAGTAGAACAGAAGTTACCAAGGACTGGGAGGAGAGGAGAATGGGGAGTTGTTGGTTTATGGGTACCGCGTTTCCATCTGAGAAGATGAAAAGGGTTTGTAGATAAACTGTAGTGATGGGTGCACAATAACGTGAATGTACACAGTGCCACAGAGCTGCACGTTTAAAAGGGGTTATTTTTATGTATATTTGACCACAATTAAAAACAATAAAAACCAAAAGAGCCTGAAGGCCAGCCTCCAAGGATCTCCCTCCAGCTGTCATCAATACCTGAGACCATATATTTCAAATACAATCACCAGCACAGAGCTGGTGATAGAAAATTGTGAATAAAAATAAATGAACCTGATGTCAGCTTCTCATCTATAGCATCACTTTCCTATCATTCACAGATCATAATAGATCTCACAAATGCTTTAGCATGTCTACTCACTTATTAGCTCATCGATTACTCTACCTGCTTTGTCACCTGTAGAGGAAGGAACTGAGTTTCACTTTGTCATCCTAGAAAAGATGAGTTGGTGGAGGCCTCAGGACCTGCCCCGCAGCAGCACGGAGGCTGCACATCAGGGCGTGGTTAGGAGCTGCTGTGTCTCGGGTCAGCTGCAGCTTCTTGACCTGAACACAGAGCTGAGGTCTGCTGGGGCCCCTCATGACATGTATACCAATCAGCAAGGCCCTCTTCTTCCATGATTTTGCTGACCTCTGTGCATACGTTGCGAAATGTTCACGACATAGCGGACCATTAAGACAGCTATGCAGGCAGTGAAGGGAGCTGTCCCTGTGGTGTGGCGCTCCCTCTCGTGGTGAATGAGGGAAAGTTCAGACAGACAAGAATTGCACACTTTCCATCTGCGTTTGGCATTTTTGTAACACAGTTAAGTTTGTCCTGTAATTTTCATGTTGTAACTATAACTCTAGTGAATACTTTTGCCTGTTAATCTGGAAATAACTAGGCCTAAGATTAACCAGAAAGAAAGAGAGAGGGAGGGAGTGAGGATGGGAGGAAAAAAAGAACAAAGAAAGAAAAGAGAATTTTTAAAAAAGAAAAATTATGATGTTTTTCTTCTTTTTAGTTTTCGGTTTCCAAGACAGTGTTCTATGGAGGTTAAAATTCTCTTATGACATAGATTTATTAAGGTACAAAATTAATTTCCTTTTGTTCCATATACCAGCCCCCTTTTATTATTATCCCACAAAATTCCATAATACAGTATTTCTTATATCACCACAAAGACAAAGGGACCTTTCTTTTAATCTAAAATGGAGACTTACCAGCCTGGGAAACATAGGGAGATTCCATCTCTACAGAAAATAATTTAAAAATTAGCTGGGCATGATGGTGTACACCTGTGGTCCCAGCTACTTGGGAGGCTGATATGGGAGGATCACTTCTGCCTGGGAGGTTGAGGCTGCAGTGAGCCATGATGGCACCACTGCACTCCAGCCTGGGTGACAGAGTGTGCCCCTGTCTAAACTAAAATATAAAATAAAGTAGAATAATAATATTAAAATTAAAATGGATAACTACAACAACAGATACCCTTTAAAGGCAGTTTTTCACCTAGACACCCTATAAAGGCTTGAGTATTTTTCTCTTAAAAAAAAAAAGTGACTGGGCTGGGTGGGGTGGCTCACATCTGTAATCCTAGCACTTTGAGAGGCCGAGGTGGGTGGATCACTTGAGGTCAGGAGTTCAAAACCAGTCTGACCAACACAGTGAAACCCTGTCTCTACTAAAAATACAAAAAAATTAGCCGGGAATGGTGGTGGGCGCCTGTAATCCCAGGTACTCGGGAGGCTGAGGCAAGAGAATTGCTTGAACCCAGCAGGCACAGGTTGCAGTGAGCCAAGGTTGTGCCACTGCACTCCAGCCTGGGCAACAGAGCAAGACTCATCTGAAAAAAAAAAAAAAGACTGACTCAATATTTTTTGAGGTCACAAACTTGAGAAATAATAAAAAACTATGGACCCCATCCCTTTTTATGCCCCTAACATGTCATAAACATACAAAAATGACAAAAAAAAACTGTGTTGCAAATTGTATACAAAAAAATTGTGTGAAGAAATGTACACATAATTCCAGGAGATTTAGCCTCCCTCGAATCCATTCATGGATCTTGAATTTCAGGATAAAAATCCAAAAGGGACCCAACGTTCCCTTCAGAATGGAAGTGTGTGGAGCTCAGGAGACTGGAGCACACTCCTTTCCTCAGGTGCCCGTAGCCATGCATGAGGTGGAGATGGAATAAGGACTCTGCATGGGAGAGCAGCTTACTGTTGTTAAAGGAGCTTGGGGCTTTATCTCATGGTCCCTCACAACTACCTAGTGCAGTCAGTAGGGAAAGAACCACTCATTGTGGGTTGACAGCCACTAGGGGAAATGTTAGAGAAAGGCAGGCAGAAAACAAAGACTTTGTCACAGAAAGCAAACCGTTATAAAGTATTTGCCTCTCTCCTCAATATCCATGAAGTCATCCATCTATTTTCTGAAGGCCATGGGAAAGGAAATTGTATCAGTCTGTTCTCATGCTGCTAATAAAGATATACCTGAGACTGCATAATTTATAAAGAAAAAGAGGTTTAATGGACTCACAGTTCCATGTGGTTGACGAGCCCTCACAATCATGGTGGAAGGCAAAGGAGGAGCAAAGTTACATCTTACATGGTGGCAGGCAAGAGAGAGGGCATGTGCAGGGAAACTCCCCTTTATAAAACCATCAGATCTCATGAGACTTATTCACTATCATGAGAACAGCATGGGAAAAAACTGCCCTCGTGATTCAATTACCTCCCACTGGGTCCCTCCTGTGACATGTGGGGATTATGGGAGCTACAGTTGGAGATTTGGGTGGGGACACAGCCAAACCATATCAGGAATAATGATAGAAATTGTCTTATCATGCCTGTAGGAAACAATGACATTCATTGAGACTATATCCTTTCAGTGTAGTCATTGAGCTATACTTACACAGGTGTTTGTGGGGACAACTCTTTGAGAGGCTAGCAACTGAACACCAGGTCTTTCCCTAAACTAATGGGTGTGTTATCAGTTGGCAGGATATCCACCCTACCAACAGTATCATCATCTTTCCACCATCCCTAAGCATGCCCATGTCAACTCCAGCAGCTGGGACTGCCCCATGAAGCCTTACTATGCTGTCCTGCAGTGACTGGTTATACATCTGTATTCCTCAGTGGTGCTCTGGCAAGGCAGAGACCACCCTACCATACTCCATGCATAGCACAGTACCTGACACACAATCTCATTTTCAAACTCTACTCAGGAAACTTCCATATTAGTCTACATTCTCCCAAGAAGCAGATGCCAAAAATATTAAAAGGGGAAGTGCCTCTGTGAGAAAAAAATTAGGGACGGAGTTGGGTAAATATGGCAGTGCTGTTGAACTGTGATACAAGTCTAACCATGAGTGAAGGAGAATGAGAGAGAAGGTTAGATGGAAGATTCTTAGAACACCATGCAGGGCCGGGCATGGGGGCTCACACCTGTAATCCAGCACTTTGGGAGGCAGATCACCTGAGGTCAGGAGTTTGAGACCAGCCTGGCCAACATGGTGAAACCCCATCTCTACTAAAAATACAAAATGTAACTTGGTGTGGTGGAGGATGCCTGTAATCCCAGCAGGAGGCTGAGGCAGGAGAATTGCTTGAAGCTGGGAGGTAGAGGTTGTAGTGAGCAGAGATCATGCCACTGCACTTCAGTCTGGGTGACAGAGTGAGACTCTGTTTCCAAAAACAAACAAACAAAGAAACAGAACATGCAGTCTAAAGAAGGCTCATCAAAGTCAGGTGATGGGGAGTTGGTGGTGGTCCTTGAGCCAAAGTCCATCTGAAGAGCGTGTGACCCTGAATGGAGGTTAGGCCTTAGCATTCTTGCCACCCTCATTTGTTGGCTGAGAGCAGTGAATGGTCAGTGTGACCTTGGTTCAGACATGCAGTTGGAGTTCTGTGAGTTCATCTGTATGGCCATCACGTCTTCTATCCTGCTAGCTCATTGCAATTCTCCAGCTTCATTGTGATCACCAGTCTACTAATTTCACCACTTTTACTGGATCCATTGTTCCTCTGTGTCTTCATTTTTCTTCTAACCCTTGTTTTGGAGCCCTTCCCTAGAACATCTGCATCGCAGACACCCTGAACTCTGTGAGCCTTCTCTCAGGTGCCCACGTAGTCTAGTAGACACTAGTAGATGTTTATTGCCATATCCTCCTTCCTCAAAGATCCCTCATTTTGTTCATGGCATTCACTGTCTTATCCTAAGCCATTAGTTCTCAAGCTTTGCCGTGCATCAGAATTGCTTGGGGGGCTTGTTAAAATACTGACCGTAGGGCCCCACCCCCCAGAATTTCTGATATAATAGATCTAGAATGAGGCCCAAGAATTTGAATTTTAAACAAACAAG
This sequence comes from Gorilla gorilla gorilla, assembly GCF_029281585.2. Taxonomy (NCBI): domain Eukaryota; kingdom Metazoa; phylum Chordata; class Mammalia; order Primates; family Hominidae; genus Gorilla; species Gorilla gorilla. The sequence continues at coordinate 87,203,730 of NC_073241.2, read as the reverse complement.
TTCCCAGGTGAGGCGGATGCTGCTGGTCCAAAAATCACACTTTGAGAACCACTGGTCTAAATCCATCCTAGAAATCCCTTGGTGCTTGCCAATGACTGATTCAGGAGGACCATATTGAAGCCACCAGCACATGGCATTCCCATGGTAACTGTTGATGCCTGAAGGAAATGCCCTGTCTTCCCTGGCTGGTGAGAGCGTGAGAGGGTTTCCCTCTCTTTTGCTCCACATGAGTGAGGAAGCGGGTAGAGGTAGACTGACTGCCCCCAGCCACTGCATCACAAGAGCAGGGTGCAAGCCACGAGAAGCAGCCAATTCCATAGACAGCCAAGTAGAGGGAAAAAGAACCTGAGTCCTTGATGAACTCACGGGGCCACTGAATCAACAAACCTGGAGCTTGACCTACGTCTGAACCTTCTTTTAAGTTCAATAATTCATTTTCTTATTGTTGAAGGTGGCTTGAGAGAGGTTTTCTGTTACTCACAATGAAAAACATCCTAATTGATACACCTAGGAAACACCAAACCCTGATCTAGCTCGACTGTTTCTTGACTCTACCCACACCTAAACAGATGAATACTTTTAAAAAATCATACAAACCAATCCAACTTGGTTTACTTCAAAATTATGACCACAACTCTCACATGACACCTAGGAATGTCTGTCACTCCACTTACAATTCCTGAAAACATTCCCCTCTTACTTTCTGGGATGCTTATTCCACACTTCCTTAAAGACATATGAAATCTAAACATGTTTATCACCCTCACCTGCCCCCCCACCACCCATCTCAGCCAACAGCATTGCCCAATATATCATAGAAAGGTGGACAGTCAAAAAAGAACCATTCCATCCCTACCATCGCATCTATCACCTTACCTGGGCTTGTACCTGCAAAATCCACCTTCTCTCTTGGTAGGGATGAAGAAGGCCACTCCTCCACTTGTGCTTTGACTTTCAATCTCCTTCTGCTCTCAAGAACTCTGCCCTTGCAAATATCCCCTTCATTCATGCCATATTGATTGTCCCCTCAACCAAATTATTCCCATTGGCAAATAAACATGATTTGATTTCATATGTCTTTAAAAAGTATTCTCTCTTGATTCACTCCAGCCACTCCCTCTTTTGCCTGCCCACTTTCCACCTCCCATGGGCTCTTGAACCCTCTCCAACTGAGCTTTTGCAGTGTCCACCATTCAATCAAAATGGCACTTCTTAGAGTTATTATCATGCTACAGGGTGACCCATGTCAAAGACAGTTCTCCATCTTCACCTAACTAGATCTGCCAGCAGCGATAGACACACTTGAGTTCTCCTTCATTCTCAAAACACTTTCAGGACCTGTGACTCTCCTCCCACCACACTGGCCTTTTTTCCTTGACTAATTCCTCTGTGGCTCCTCAACCTCTAAATATTGATGTTCTTGAGGACTTTTGTCTTCATGCTTCTCCTCTATAACCACACTCCTCCTCTAAGTGATCTCTTCCAGTCCCAGGAAGATATAGAATTGACTGCAGTCATACTCATAGTTTCCTCTCTGGCAAGCACCAGACTGACATCCTACTGTCCACCAGATATCACCGCTTGGATATCTGACAGACTTCTCAAATTTGGGGTCATATGTGAAGGGATTAAAAGACCTGGAACCGCACTAAACAAGCCAACAATCATTACAAATAATATGTAGCAATGACTTACGTTGTCTATAAAAGCATATGATTATCACACAGTTTGCTTGAGCAAGCTTTACATATTGTGTGGTTGTTGAGTAGAACTGTTTGTTGACCTAAATGCACTTACTGATATACCCATGCAGTAAAATCCTTTTATGTTACAGGGAGCAGAAAATCTTTCTTTAGCATCAGTTTGATGAGATGCTGGATGTCTTACCTCTCACAGGCAGCAGGGGTTACCTACTTTTCACCCCATTGAATGTCCAGTCCAGCTCTGTGGTCCAGTTGACAACCATCACCATAGCAACTTATATACTCATTTCTAGCAAGAATAAATAAATATGTCTTGAAGGGCAGGCTGTCACCATTCTACTTGATATTGATTCTGCTGCTCATGGTCTTAAAAAAGCTACCTTTTTTGTTTTGAAATAAGTGTAGCTGGCCGGGAACAATGGCTCACGTCTGTAATCCCAACACTTTGCAAGACCAAGACGGGTGGATCACCTGAAGTCAGGAGTTCGAGACCAACCTGGAAAACATGGTGAAACCCCATTTCTACTAATAGTACAAAAAAATTAGCCAGGTGTGCTGGTGCATGCCTGTAAGTCCAGCTACTCGGGAGGCTGAGGCAGAGAATTGCTTGACCCTGGGAGGTGGAGGTTGCAGTAGGCCGAGATCGCTCCACTGCACTCCAGCCTGGGCGACAGAGCGAGACTCCATCTCAAAATAAATAAATAAATGAATAAAATTAAAAAAAGAAAAAGAAAACGTCCTTCTAGTCCTACTTTTCTAATAGCCTTATTAATTTTTTAAAAATATTGTTGTAAGAACAAACATATAGATCTATGGAACGGTATAGGAACTCAGGAATAGACCTATTTACATATTGAAACTTAATTTATGATAAAGAGGGGTCCGTACAACAATGGGGAAATGATTATATGGTATACACTTTGAGGGAAACAAATTCAGTGTATAGAGAAAAATGAATCTGGATCCCTAAATGAAAATACATGTAAAGGTGGATTTTAGATGGATTATTGGCCTGAACATGAAAGATAAAACCGCCAACTTAACAGAAGGAAATATAGAAAAATATATTTGTCACCTAAGGATGAAAAAAGACACTTTTAGCAAAACTTTAAAAGCATAAGCCACAAGGCAAAGATAAATATTTAAGATCAAAAAAGGATAATCATGGACAAAATTAATGAGAGATAACAGAACGGTCGAAGATATTTGCAATTCCTAAAACTGAGAAAAGGATTGTTTCCCTAGATACATGGGCCCCCCACAAATCAATGAGAAAATAAACTAGCAGTCCTTCTTTTTCCATGGTTGCTTATGCTTTAGGTGTTGTAGCTAAGAAGCCATTACCTAATTCAAGGTTACAAATATTCATACCTGTTTTCTTCAAAAGGTTTTGTAGTTTCAGCTCTTTTATTTAGGTCTATGCTTCATTTTGAGTTTATTTAAAATGGCATAAGGAAGAAGTCCAACTTGATTCTTTTTGCATGTGGATAGCCAGTTGTCCCAGCACCATTTGTTAAAAGCCTATTCTTTTCCCACTGGATTGTCTTGGTACAAATCAAATTCATAAATGTATGAATTTGGCCAGGCATGCTGGCTCTCACCTGTAATCCCAGCACTTTGAGAGGCCAAGGCAGGTGGATCACCTGAAGTCAGGAGTTTGAAACCAGCCTGGCCAACATGGTGAAACCCCGTTTCTACTAAAAATACAACAATTAGCCAGGCTTGGTGGTGGGTCCCTGTAATCCCAGCTACCTGGGAGGCTGAGGCAGGAGAATAGCTTGAACCTGGGAGGCAGAGGTTGCAGTGAGCTGAGATCACACCATTGCACTCCAGCCTGGGTGACAAGAATGAAACTCCATCTCAATAAATAAATAAATATGAATTTGCTTATGAATTCTCAACTCTATTCCATTGACCCATATGCCTATCCTTATGCTAGTACCACACTGTCTTGATAACTGTGACTTTGTAAGATTTGAAATCTGAAGGTGTGAGTTTTCCAACTTTGTTTCTTTTTCAAGATTGTTTTGGCTATTCTGGATCCTTTGCATTTTTTATTAGTCCATTTTCACACTGCTATGAAGAACTGCCTGAGACTGGGGACTGGGTAATTTATAAAGGAAAGAGGTTTTTTGTTTTTTTTTTTTATACTTTAAGTTCTAGGGTACATGTGCACAACGTGCAGGTTTGTTACATATGTATACATGTGCCGTTTTGGTGTGCTGCACCCATTAACTCGTAATTTACATTAGGTATATCTCCTAATGCTATCCCTCCCCCCTCTCCCCACCCCATGACAGGCCCTGGTGTGTGATGTTCCCCTTCCTGTGTCCAAGAGTTCTCATTGTTCAATTCCCACCTATGAGTGAGAACATGCGGTGTTTGGTTTTTTGTCCTTGCGATAGTTTGCTGAGAATGATGGTTTCCGGCTTCATCCATTTCCCTACAAAGGACATCAACCCATACAAAGGAAGGAGTTTTCATTGACTCACAGTTCTGCATGGCTGGGGAGGCCTCAAGAAACTCATAATAATGGCATGAGGCAAAGGGAAAGCAAGACATCTTCACAAAGCAGCAGCAAGGAGAAGTGCTGAGTGAAGGGGGAAGAGCTCATTATAAAACCATCAAATCTTGTGAGAACTCATTCACTATCACAAGAATAGCAGGGGAGAAGCCACTCCCATGATTCAGTTACTGCCACCTGGTCTCTCCCTTGACACGTGGGGATTATGGGGATTACAATTCAAGATAAGATTTGGGTGGGGACACAAAGCCTAACCATATCACATTTTCATATGAATCTTAGACTCAGCTTGTCATTTTCTGCAAGGAAAAGAAAAAAACAGCCAACTGGAATTTTGATAGGCATTGCATTGAATCTGTAGATCAATTTAGGGAGGATTGCCATCTTAACAATATTGAGTCTTTCAATCCACAAATATGGGTTTCTTTCCATTTATTTAGGCCTTCTTTAATTTCTTTCTATGACGTGTTACAGTTTTCAATGTCCAAGTTAAGCACTTCTTTTGTTAAATTTATCACTAAGTATATTATTCTTTTTTGATGCTATTGTAAATTAAATTTTTTCCTTAGTTTTATTTTTTTGAGTTATTTATTGTTAATGTATAGCAATATATTTTCTTTTTGCGTATTGACCCTGTATCTTGTAACCCTGCTTAACAGTTTATTAGTTCTAATAAGTTCTTTTTTAGGTTTCTTAGGATTTTCTATATACAAAATCTTATTATCTGTAAATAGAGATCATTTTATTTCCTTTGTAATCTAGGTTCCTTTATTTATTTTTCTTGACCAAGTGCCCTGACTAGAAACTTCAGTACAATGTTAAATAGAAGTGTCGAGAGTGTACATCCTGGTGTTATTCCTAGTCTTAAGGGGAAAACGTTTAGTCTTTCATTCTTAAATTTGTGTGCCATTTTGCTATTCTTTTTCTATGTCTTATATATTTTTTATTTCCTATTCCTACATTACTGCTTTCTTTTGTTTAATGGCTATTATCTAGTATACAATTTTAATCCCTTTGTTTCTTTTACTATATGTTTTTAGTTATTGTTTTGGTGGTTTCCCTGTGGAATACAATTAATATATTAATTTAAAATAATATAGTTTGGATTAATACCAACTTAATTTCAACAGTATACAAACATTTTGCTACAATATAGCTTCATTCTCTCATACCACTTTTGTGCGATTTTTGTCATACTAACTATACATTATAAACCAACATAGTTGGTTTATAGTTGGTTCATAATCATTACAAATCAACATAGTTTTATAATTATTACTGTATGCAGCTGTCTTTTAAATAAGAGAGGAAAAGAAAGGGGTTACAAATAAAAACACTTTTCTGCTGTCTTTTACATTTACCTATGTAGTTACCTTTACCATACTTTTTATTTCTTCATGTGGATTTAACATGTAGGGTTCTCTCATTTTATGCTGAAGGATTCCTTTCAGAATTTCTTGTAGGGCAAGTCTGCTAAAGATGACTTCTCTCAGTTTTTGTTCATTTGTAAATGTCTTAATTACTCCTTTGTTTTTTGAAGGTTTGCTGATATAGAATTCTTGGTTGACAATCTTTCTTTTAACATTTTGAATGTCATCTCATTGCCTTGTGTAGTGCACAGACTGGTACCAAAACAGACATCTCACTGCACTGAGTGCAGTGATGTGATCTCGAGTCCCTGCAACCTGCACCTCCCAGGTTCAAGCGATTCTCCTGCCTCAGCCACCCAAGTAGCTGGGATTATAGGAGTGCACCACCATGCCCGGCTATTCTTTTCTTTTCTTTTCTTTTCTTTTTTTCTTTTCTTTTCCTTTCTTTTCTTTTCTTTCTTTCTCTCTCTCTTTCTCTCTTTCTTTCTCTCTTTCTTCCCTCCCTTCCTTCCTTCCTTCCTTCTTTCCTTCCTTCCTTCTCTTTCTTTTTTGTATTTTTAGTAGAGACTGAGTTTCACCATGTTGGCCAAGCTGGTCTTAAACTCCTGGCCTCAAGTAAACCACCTACCTTAGCCTCCCAAACTGCTGGGATTACAGGCGTGAGCCACCACACCCAGCCTCAGCCATTTTTCTTAAATAAGTGCTTCTCAATGTTTTCAGTTCTCAGCATGTTGCAAGCCTTTAGTTAATTTCCACAGTTGTAAAAGTTTATTTTGACAATGTTCTCATTGCTTTAATGGAGTAGTGAATTTTTGGAGTTCCTTGCTTTGCTGTTTTGAAGATGTTCCTTCTTGACTCTTTCTTATAATTTCCATCTCTTTGCTGAAATTACCCATCAGTTCATGTTTGTTGTTCATTTTTAATTATCAGATATTTTAACCCATTAATCCTAATTATTTTTAATTCCTTGCTTGATAGTTTCAGAATGTTGCTCATAGATCAATCTCTTGCTATTGATTGCTTTATCTCTTGGGATTTTGTTTGTTGCTTTTTGTTTTTAATGTTTCCTTGATATGTCATAATTTTTTATTGAATACCTGGCATCATTTGTAGGACAGTAGACACTGAAGTAAGTGGTATTTATGTCTGAAATGGGCACACTTTTTATGACAGGTCATTAATGTGGAGGGTTGAGTCAGTCTAGTCAAGAGTTGAGTAGGTTTGGGTTTGTTGTTGCTATGGTTTCTTTCAGTGCACAAACCAGTTTCAAATTCTCCTAGCTTGTGTTGTGATTCAGGTGGGAGGTGAGGGGATATTCTTGCCCCACCTTCATCTTGTAGCTATCTCTGCCAACTGAACCACAGAGATGACCTTTCTGCTTGCCTTTGTCCTTCCCCTAGTCGTAGACTATTATTGCTTGGTACATGCTGTTAGGCTTATGGTGGGGGTTAGGAGAGGTTCTCTGTTGCCCTGGTCTAGCTTCAATCTTAGGCTGGCTCTGTGATCCTGGGCTCTGTAAGCTGGGCTTTTAACAATGTTCCTGGCCAGGCGTGGGGGCTCACAACTGTAATCCCAGCACTTTGAGAGGCCAAGGCAGGTGGATCACTTGAGGCCAGGAGTTTGAGACCAGCCTGGCCAACATGGCAAAATCTTGTCTTTACTAAAAATATTTTTTTAAATTAGCTGGGTGTCATGGCAGGTGCCTATAGTCTCAGCTACTCGGGAGGCTGAGGCACAAGAGTTGCTTAACCCGGGAGGCAGAGGTTGCAGTGAGCTGAGATGGCACCACTGCACTCCAGCCTGGGCAACAAAGCGAGACTCTGTCTCAAAAAAAAAAAAAAACAAACAACAAGCAAAACAACAACAACAACAAAACACACAAAACAAAACAAAAGAAACGAGAGGAGCAAGAAAGCACAGAGAGCAGATTAGCAAGGTTGAGAGGGTAGGATGTGAGTTTCAGAGGAAGCTGGTCACTGGAAGGGCTCATACCACACCCTTAATTAAATAATAAATTAAGGTATATTCTATTAAAGTTGGAATTTTTCTACATGGCAATACTGAGCCAATGAAACATTTTATTAACTGCTTGTTATATAATTTTTATTATCTGAGCAATGGTTAGCAAATAGACTTGGGAAAAAAAGCCCTTGAAGATAAAAATCAATTGCCTACATCCCTGCCATTCAAATCAACCACTTTTATATTTTGATTTCTTTTCAAAGGAAAGAAATTGAAAGAAAGGAAGGAAGAACTTCCTTCCTTTATGGAGTTGTATTTATTTTACAAAATTTCTATCATATGTTTTATTCAAATTTTTTTATTTAAAAATTTCTATTGATTTGATTGTTTAGGTGTGGCCAGGCATCAAGATTTATAACCACTCACCAAGTAATTCCAATGTGCAGCCAAATCAGGATCCACTGATCTAGATTATCTTCTCTTCTAACACTTTGGCATTTTCATGATTTTCTCATCTCAGTGTACATGTATTGTCTAGGACATCATTTCTGGTTTTTTGTTTTTTTTTTTGAAACAGAGTCTCACTCTGTGGCCCAGGATGGAGTGCAGTGGCGCGATCTCAGCTCACTGCAACCTCTGCCTCCCAGGTTCAAGCAATACTCCTGCCTCAGCCTCCTGAGTAGCTGGGATTATAGGCGTGTGCCACCATGCCCTGCTAATTTTTGTATTTTTAGTAGAGATGGGGTTTCACCATGTTGGCCAGGCTGGTATCAAACTCCTGACCTCTGGATCTGCCCGCCTCTGCCCTCCAAAGTGCTGGGATTATAGGCGTGAGCCACTGTGCCCAGCTAGGACATCATTTCTAAATTGAATACTCTAAAGTTCTATTAAAGTCTCATCATCTTGGTGATTTTTAAAGTTTCTTTATGAGACAGAGTCTCACTTTGTCACCCACGCTGGAGTGCAGTGGTGCAACCAGAGCTCACTGTAACCTGTAACTCTTGGGCTCAAGCAATCCTCCCATCTCAGCCTCCTGAGTAGCTGGGACTATAGGCATAAACCACCACACCCGGTTTTGTTTTTTTTTTTAAATAGAGATGGTGAGGGGGTCTTAGTATGTTTCCCAGGCTGGTCTTGAACTCCTGGCCTCAAATGATCCTCCTACCTCAGCTCCCAAAGTGCTGGGATTGCAGGTGTGAGCCACTGGACCTGGTCTCAAATTTATGTCTTGCTTTTTAATTATTGTATTTTATTTTATTTATTTATTTTTTGAGATAGGGTCTTGCTCTGCCACTCAGGATGGAGTGCAGTGATGCAATCACGGCTCACTTAGGGTAACAGAAGCAATTTTTCACATAGTTTCAAACTCTGTCAAATCCTTTTAAGTGGTCACATAATATTTCATTGAGTTGACATGCCAAAGATTACTTAACCATTCTCCAATTACCTAACAGGTCTCTAATTGAGCTGTTGTTGTTGTTGTTTGCTCTAGTATGAATAATGGTGCAATAAACAAAACTGTTCATAAAGGATTTCTTTTTAAAAATATTTTTGATTATTTCCTTAGGATAATATCCCAAAAATGGAGTTATCAGGTCAAAGCATTTTGCTAAATTGATTCAAGGAGTAGATTTTAGTATTTGTAAGACAGTTTTTAGTGACTTCTTTGCAGAGGTATAAATTCCTTTCAAACAACTACTGGCCATAGATAAACTGGAATGAAAGGAAATTTTTTTTTTCATATGGGGTGGGGGAATTCCCATGGGGAGTAAATTTCAGAAACTTGAGTTCTCTGTCGTTGGAAATATTTAAGTCCTCCTCACATCGTCATGGGCTTTCCACTGAATGGAAGTGACTCCCTGCCTAGGTGAGAGGGTGGTCTACTTCACTGTTTTCCTAACCAGTTTCTCATCAGAATCACTTAAAGAGCTTTTGAAAGTTAGACTCTAGATTCTGGGGCTCCACCCCAAACCTGCTGATTGATCCTCTGCAGTGGCTTTTGGAAACCACAGAGCTACCTGCTCCTCCCGCCATGATTCCAACATCTCCTCTAACTACAATTCCATGATGTTAAGAGTCTTCAGATACAGTCGAGGTTAGAGAGAATGAAGTTCCTGACCAACGAAGAACTTCTCCCTTCATCTAACAACTGTTACATACCTTGAAGGGCACCCAGGAAAAGGTGCACAAAGATATTCTGCCTCTGCCATGGATCCTGACCCTGTGTGGACATCTCACCTGTTCCACTCCTGTTTTCTTGTCTAAACGAACTGGGAATTTGCAGCAAGAGCTGCAGAGCCACAGCATGGATGATCCTGGAATTCTCACCACTGAAATTCCTTACCTTGTCTCCATACCATACCTCTAGCTTCAGGCCCAGTTCAGGGAAGTCAAACTTACCAGGCTCTCATGCTCTCTTCAGAAGCAGTGTGCAGGGAATGAGCCCCACAAGAGGTGTGGGCAAGTTCTAGTCTTCAGCTTCCTCAAGCACACAATAGTACATTTGGTCCGAATATTCTCTAAGGAAACTTCAAGAGCTAAACTTCATGGGTCAGTATGTTTTTTAAGTGATTGTGCCCAACAACATTGTATAGTATCAAAAGCAAAACACTTGCGTATTCTGCCACACCTTAGAAAACTGCTGGTGAAAATGTGTTGCATTTAAAATATCACCAAATTGTAAACATACTAATGACAGTTTTGTAAAATTATGTATTATCATTCAAGATTATAAAGGAACATGGAGCTATCAAAAATGTTTGTGCTAGGGCCAGGCACAGTGGCTCACGCCTGTAATCCCAGCACTTTGGGAGGCGGAGGCAGGGGGATCACTTGAATGAAGTCAGGAGTTCGAGACCAGCCTGGCCAACACAGTGAAACCCTGTTTCTACTAAAAACATAAAAATTAGCCTGGCGTGGCGGCACACACCTGTAAATTCCAGCTACTTAGGAGGCTGAAGCACCATCATCACTTGAACCCTGCAGGAAGAGTTTGCAGTGAGCCGAGATTGTGATGCTTCATTACAGCTTGGGCGACAGAGCAAGACTCTGTCGCAAAAAAAAAAAAAATTAATAGTAATAATAATAAAAGAAAAGTTTTATGAAGCATGAATGTCCATTATAATTGCCTCTCTCTTTTTCTTAAAACTGAATTTTACTTATTCTAGGACTCTTTTTCAATATTTCCTTCAATATTAATAGCCATAAAAGTTGTCAAAGGAATGTTTTCTGGTTGTGGACTGAGAAAAGATGTTCTTAGCAAAAATAACATTATTAGTAGTAGACAGTCAAGGATTTATCAAAGTTAATTTGTGGGGAGTTTGGATCTTTTCTATACCCCTCAGGGCTTCCTAATTTTGGAAAGACTGGGAATATTTTGAAATGGGCTAGCCAGGCATGGTGGCTCACACCTGTAGTCCGAGCACTTTGGGAGGCTGAGGCAGGTGGATCGCTTGAGGCCAATAGTTTGAGACCAGCCTGGCAGACATGGAGAAACCCTGTCTCTACAAAAAAATGCAAAAATTAGCCGGGAATGGTGGAACAAGCCTGTAGTCCCAGCTACTCAGGAGGCTGAGGTGGGAGGATTGCTTGAGCCCAGGAGGTGGAGGTTGCAGTGAGCAGAGTATGCGCCACTACACTCCAGCCTGGGCAATGGAGTGAGACCCTGTCTCAAAAAAAAGAAATAGGCCGAGCACAGTGGCTCACACCTGTAATCCCAGCCCTTTGGGAGGCTGAGGTGGGTGGATTACAAGGTCAGGAGTTTAAGACCAGCCTGGCCAATATAGTGAAACCCCGTCTCTGTTAAAAATACAAAAATTAACTGAGCATGGTGGTGGGCACCTATAGTCCCAGCTACTTGGGAGGCTGAGGCAGGAGAATTGCTTGAACCGGGGAGGCAGAGGTTACATAAGCAGAGATCATGCCACTGCACTCCAGCCTGGGCGACAGAGCGAAACTGTCTCAAAAATAAATGAATAAATAAAAAGAAATAAAAGAAAGCAAGAAAGCAAGCAAGAAAAGGAAGGAAGGATGGATAAAGAGGCTAAACTTATTATTTGGCATGAATATTTTATTCGGCCTAAATGTTTTAAATTGATAAATAATAGTTGTCTATATTTGGGGGGTACATGTGATATTCTCATACTTGTATATAGTGCAGTCTGTATATTTTTGTGTTCTCAGTGTTAAGAAAAGCATAGGACTCAGTAAATATTTGCTGAATAAATGAATATTTATTTATTTGCAAATAAGCAAATACCTGAATGAACACATGGATAGCTTTTATGGAAATGTATATATCCAGTGTCTGGCAGAACTTTATGAGCTTTGCGATCATTAGCAAATAGCCATTTTTTCCGAATTTCACTTTTCACCTATACAATGGGAAGAGGCTGAACATAACACAGAGCTGTTATGCAGTTCGAAGAAGGGGATGCAGTGTCTGGCATCCTGTCTGCTCTAAGGGCTTTTCCTTCACATCGAAAATTTTAAATCAGGGCCAGGCACAGTGGCTCATGCCTATAATCCCAGCACTTTGGGAAGCCAAGGCAGGTGGATCACCTGAGGTCAGGAGTTCAAGACCAGCCTGGCCAACATGGTGAAATCCCGTCTCTACTAAAAATACAAAAAAAATTAGCCAGACGGGAAGGCAGGCGCCTGCTATCCCAGCTACTTGGGAAGCTGAGGCGGGAGAATCACTGGAACCCAGGAGGTGGAGGTTGCAGTGAGCCGAGATTCCACACTGCACTCCAGCCTGGGCGACAGAGCAAGACTCTGTCTCAAAAAAATACAAAAAATAAAAAAATAAAATTTTAAATCATTTATTTTTATAAGAGAGGGGGATCTAGGTTTTTATTTGTCCGTAATCAACTCTGTCGCGTCGACTCCTATACATATTGGAGTTTTTGGCATTTTGGTAGGAATTCTTTTTCTTTTTCTTTTTTCTTTTTTTTTTAGATAGGGTCTTGCTCTGTTGCCCATGTTAGAGTGCAGTGGTGAGATCACAGCTTATTGCAGCCTCAACCTCCCAGGCTCAAGCCGTCCTTCCACCTCAGTCTCTTGGGTAGCTGGGACCATAAGCGTCAGCCACCAAAATCAGCTAGTTTTTAATTTTTTTTAGTAGAGGCGAGGTTATGATATATTGCCCAGGTTGGCCTCAAACTCCTGAACTCTAGCGATCTGCCTGCCTTGGCCTCCCAAAGTGTTGGGATTACAGGTGTGAACCACCATGTCCTGCTCTTTTAAATTCTGAAATGAAGCCAAACCTCACAGTAATGCAGAACTCTATATTTCTTATGAGCCTCCTACATGCTAAAAACTTGATAATCTAGAATCATTGGGGAATAAACTACTCCAGAATTGTGTCTAGTTTTCTCTGTAAGTCAGAATTGCACAGGTTGGGATGAGAAGCCTATATTTTTTCCTCTCTCTCTCCAGGGAATTCAGAGGCAGAGCCATGTTTGGGAACTCCTGGTGTAACTTTTCATTTCACAGGTGAGGACATGGAAAGACTTGCCCACGATGGTCAAGGCTGCAAGCTGTTCTTGACTCTTGCTCTTCTAGCAGACTCACTAGATCCTTCAGCCAGTTTATCATTTGAATGCACATTTCCACCCTGCTTCTTGTACTTTCCTGTGATTTTGTCCCCAGCGCTGTTATAGAAAGTCTGTACTAAGAAGGCGAGACAGTCCTCCTAGCACAAAGGCCACCAGCGTCATTCATTTTGGGCTGGTCTTTGGGTCATGCAAATGCTGCCATTGGCTCCTACCCAATAGTTAAATTCTACAAAGACAAGCCAGCACCTGCACACTGGCCCAGGAAGCTGGGCTAATCCTTTCCCTCTGCCCATGCAACCTGGAGCTGTGGGTCAGCCACAGGTATTGTGAGAGCTTCTAGAGACCAACCAGGCAGCCCAGCATGGTGGTGATGAACCTGGATCTGGAGCTGGGCTTCTGGGCCCACGTTCCATCTCCCATACTCACTGCATCCCCTCAGGCAAATACCTTCCTCTTGAAATGAGGATAATAATATTACCCACCTCATAGGTTTGTTATGAGGATTACATGGGCTAATATTTGTAAAGAGCCTTGGCATGTAGCAGGGACTAGCTAAGTGCTGGATAAGTAATTTATTAAACATGTTTCAAAGCACTTTCCACCTGTCTTGATAATGGGCCTCTGATGCCTCTTAGAGGAATGAGTGATTAGACCCTCACACATTAGCCAAAACACATTCAGCTTTTTAATTTTTTATTTATTTATTTTTTGAGACAAAGTCTCACTTTGTCCCCTAGGCTGGAGAACAGTGGCGCGATCTTGGCTCACTGCAACCCCCGCCTCTTCTTCTGGGGTTCAAATGATTCTTCTGCCTCACCCTCCCAAGTAGCTGGGATTACAGGCACCAGCCACCATGCCTGGCTAATTTTTGTATTTTTAGTAGAGATGGGGTTTTGCCATGTTGGGCAGGCTGGTCTCAAACTCCTGACCTCAAGTGATCTGCTCATCCCGGCTTCCCAAAGTGCTGGGATTAACAGGCGTGAGCCACTGTGCCTGGCATCACATCCAGCTTTGAAATGCGACTTTGTTGGATCCCTAGATGGTCCACCGCTCTTCCACCCCCTTACTTAGAGACTGGCTTTCCTCTAGCGGGATAAGATAGGACCCAGCTTTCTTTGAAGACCCCTAGGCTGTTATGCCAGGTCACACCCACTCTGTTCTGCAGTAAACATGTACCCACTCCTGCCTGGACTAGTGAGAAACTTGAACTCTCAATGCCCCCCTTTGCAGGAGAGCTTCCATTTCTGACCCTCTAGACCCAAGGTGATAAGAGCTAGTGATGAAGCTCACATTCTGTGAGTCAACGTCATTGAGTCAGGTTCTCATGACCACAGAGAAAGGGACCTAACTCAGGCTCTGCCTCTGAAGCTAGACAATTAACGTTTAGTCAGAACAGGACATCATTGTTGATCACATTTAACCTTCCTCAAAGACCTATGAAGTGATAAGGACAATTGTCACCAGGAAATGGAAGTCCTAAGTTGTACCAGTTTTCTACCAACTTCTTACTTTAAAAATAGTAACTGGGCCAGGTGCAATGGCTTATACCTGTAATTCCAGCACTTTGGGAGGCCAAGGCAGGAGGATCACTTGAAGCCAGGAGTTTGAGACCAGCCTGGATAACATAGCAAGACTCTTATCTCTACAAAAAAAAAAAAAAAAAAAAGAGGCTGCTACTCTAAATTTTATGCTAATCATTTTCTTGCTTTTCTTTACAACTTATCATATATGATATACCCTAAAATATAGGTGCCACCGCACTCGGCCCTCTCTGAGTTTTGGACGGGAATGCCCTCAACCATCTCCACTTCTCTGTAATTCCTGTTCTTTCAAGACTAAGTTCTGGTGCCATTACGTCTGGGGAACTTTCCCTTACCATTGCAGGCTGGGTTAGAGATTCCTCCTTGGCACCCATGGAAGCCTTTGCTTACCTCTATCATAGCACATGACATCATGTTGTAATTGCCTATTTTCTCATCTGATCATCTGTTTCTAGTCAATAAGTCCCATGAAGCAGGTTCTGTGCTTTTTCTATGTTGATATTCTTAGAGTCCAACTCGCCTGTGCTCAACAAATTAATAAATCAATAAGGCCAGGTGCGGTGGCTCACGCCTGTAATCCCAGCACTTTGGGAGGCTGAGGCGGGTGGATCATGAGGTCAGGAGTTCGAGACCAACCTGGCCAACATAGTGAAACCCCCATCTCTACTAAAAAAAATACAAAAAATTAGCCAGGCGTGGTGGTGGGCACCTGTAATCCCAGCTACTCGGGAGGCTGAGGCAGGAGAATTTAACCTGGGAGGCAGAGCTTGCACTGAGCCGAGATTGTGCGATTGCACTCCAGCCTGGGTGACAGAGCAAGACTCCGTCTCAAAAAATAAATAAATAAATAAATAAATAAATAAATAAATAAATATTTCTTAAACTTGTTGGAGGGAGCATAGGAAGGAGTACTTGGCTCCACGAGGCATATGTCCCTTCTCAAACACATCCTGGAGGGTTATCACGTCCTGTTTGCCCTTACATGTAAAGCCCAGGGATACCTACATTCCTCTGTGCAGCACAATGATGGGAATAGCAATGGCTATAGTTCTTTTTTCTAAGGCATCTAGTGTGGACATCAGAGCCTCCAGGTGCTCATCAGCATTTTTCGAAGAATTACTTCTTGTGTGTTTGTTCTACTGAAAGGAAGCAAAACATAAATATTAAGAAAATAATGGGCCAGGTGCAGTGGCCCACACCTGTAATCCCAGCACTTCGGGAGGCTGAGGCAGGCGGATCACTGGAGATCAGGAGTTCAACAACAGCCTGACCAACATGGTGAAACCCCATCTCTACTAAAAATACAAAAATTAGCTGGGCATGGTGACAAGCACCTGTAATCCCAGCTACTTGGGAGGCTGAGGCAGGAGATTCGCTTAAACCTGGGAAGCAGAAGTTGCAGTGAGCCAAGATCACGCCATTGCACTCCAGCCTGGGTGACAAAAGTGAACCTCTGTCTCAAAAAAAAAAAAAAGAAGAAGAAGAAAATAATGGCCGGGTGCAGTGGCTCATGCCTGTAATCCCAGCACTTTGGGAGGCTGAGGCAGGCAGATCACTTGAGCTCTGGAGTTTCAGACCAGCCTGGACCACATGGTGAAACCCCTGTTTCTAAAAAGAAAAAAAGAAAAAAAATTAGCCAGGCATGATGGTGCACACCAGTAGACCCAGCTACTTGTGAGGCTGAGGTGGGAGGATCACTTGAACCTGGAAGGTTGAGACTGCAGTGAGCTGAGATCACACCACTGCACTCCAGGCTGGGTGATAGAGTAACACTGCATTAAAAAAAAAAAAAAAAGGAAAGAGAAAATAAAAAATAATAATGTACAATTTTTTGAATGTCAGATATTGCTGTAAAAAACATTGAGGGAACCTTATCTTCCTACCTTCTACACCCATTCATTCATTTGAATATTATGTAATATTCATTAAGACTTACTTTGGAGGCCAGGCGTGGTGGCTCTCACCTGTAATCCCAGCACTCTGGGAGGCCAAGGTGGGTGGATCACGAGGTCAGGAGATCGAGACCATCCTGGCTAACATGGAGAAACCCCATCTCTACAAAAAATACAAAATTAGCCAGGCATGGTGTGCATGCCTGTAATCCCAGCTACTCGGGAGGCTGAGGCAGGAGAATTGCTTTAACCCGGGAGGCAGAGGTTGCAGTGAGCCAAGATCATGCCATTGCACTCCAGCCTGGGCAATAAAGCCAGATTCCATCTCAAAAAAAATAAATAAATAAATAAAAATAAAAAGACTCACTTTGGGCTGGGTGCAGTGGTTCACACCTGTAATCCCAGCACTTTGGGAGGCCAAGGTGAGTGGATCACTTGAGGTCAGGAGTTCGAGACCAATCTGGCCAACATGGCAAAACCCCATCTCTACTACAAATACAAAAATTAGCTGGGTGTTGTGGTGCATGCCTGTAATCCCAGCTACTCAGGAGGCTGAGGAGAGAGAATCGCTTAAGCCCAGGGGTTGGAGCCCGGGGGGCAGAGGGAGCTGAGATCACGCCACTGCACTCCAGCCTGGGCGATACAGTGAGACCCTGAAAAAAAAATTACTTTGATCCAGAATCTGTGCTGGAAATGTGAATATGATGAACAGACAAGGTACCGTGCCTCTTTGTTCCTCAAGAGTATATGAAAAAACCAAACCATTGCATAAAAGTGACAAGCTTTATGATGCAGAGACTGCGAGTAAAGGCAGATTTTTGAGGAAGAATTATAGAAACCTCAGGAGAAAGACTAAGGAGAAAATTATGTGTATGTTAAGAACTGAAGGAAGACTTAGCATTAGCTGGGAGAAAAGATTTCCAGGTAGGTATGAAAGCCAGTGCAGAGATTTGGGTGTGAAAGATACAGGAGAGAGCTCAGTACAGTTGGAGTGGAGAAAACGAAGTGAGGGATGAAGTTGGAGCCATAAATAGAGGCCAGGTCTTCAGGAGCTTTGCTGCCATGTTAAATTGGAACATTATCCTGAGGCATTAGAGAGCCTCTGTGGGGTATTAAGTAGGCAAAAAATCTGCTATAAAGTCATATATTTGGGTTGGTGGGAAGAGGACAGCTTCTTGTATTCATCCAGATTTGGGGATTTTCCAAGCTGGTAAAATGGAAGAAGGGGAAAGGGAGCTGAGGGTATTGAAAAAGAGAGTGGTTGAAATGATGGTTCATGGAGTCTAAAGTGGGTAAGGAAAGAAATCAAGAGTGGAGCAGAGCAAAATCGAAAACAGTTCTGTCGAGAGGAACCAAGGGCAAGAATTACAAAATCAGAAACCTGTCATCAGAGACTGGGATGTTCAAGATTTCCAAGGTACAATTTCAGATGAGAACAAAGTTTAAGTGTGGCCATGGATGTGGTAGACTAAAATGGAGAGGACAAGAAGGTCATAAAGTAGAGGCGTTCAATACATGGAGAATGCAAGTTGTGGGATGTACCTGCCATGTGAAAGCTGAAGTCACCCAGAAGAGAACAGGAGCTGAAATTGAAGAGGAAACTTTGAGACAGGTGGTAAAATATTTGATGCATGAAAGTGGATACCTGGGAGGTGGTTAGATAGCAGAAAGAGAAGAGAGAGAAAGGCATAGCCAAATGATGTAGACCTCAAAGGAGCTGATGACTTTATACAAGGACAGAAAACAAGTAGTCTGGAGATGTCAGAGGATTCCAAGATCTGACTCTGAGGCACTGAATGTAGGAAAATATGCAAACTTGACCAGAGAAGACTACTGGAGTTGCAGGACATACCAAGAGGATTCAAGAAAGTAAAAGAGTATTTAGAGTGGATGGGGTGGAGCGTGGAGTGATGGGAGATGGGGCTAGAGAAAGGGAAAAACAGTGAAATATTGGGATGTAGAGTAGGCACTTAATAGTTTTCCCACTCACACAGAAACTCTCCTGAAACCTCTCCCCATGTTCTGATGCACAAGGTCACAGAGCAGATCTCCAACCACCAAGATGATATTTCAGGGACATCTCCCTGGTCATAGCTGGTTGGACCAGAGGTAGACACCTGAACTTATGTGGACCAAGCAGATTCTTTTCTGAGAATTAGGAATTCAGTCAGTCATTAAATGTTTTGGGGCTGAAACATGTGACCCCAGGTGCTACAGTTAGCTACCTTGTAGGCTGCCTACTATGTGGACTGAGAAGCAAAGACAGCTGGTTTGCCAATAAGGAAGACTGAAGCAGATGCTCATCAATGAGCAGGAGAAACTCTGATGCTGTGCTGTACGTCTGAAGTTCATCTGACACACCACAAGGGGCTCTGCTCCACACAGTTATTCAGGTACCCAGGCGAACAGAGGCTTCCAAAGTCACCCTGGGCATCCACTTGGAGCCAGATGGGGAAGAGTAAAGAAGACACTTCTTAACCACCTCAATTCAAATTCTGTTACCCCTACCTAGGGAGAAAAAGGTTTGGGAAATGCAAGACCTATTGCTGCTATACCCCAAAAAGAGCTCTTCTTAATGGAAAAGGAAGCAGGAGTCATTAGTGGTTGTCTTAGAATACTCAAGACTGGGTAATTTACTTTTAAAAGAAATTTGTGTCCACAGTTTTGGAAGCTGGTAAGTCCAAGACTGTGGTACTGGCATCTGAAGAGTCGTCCCTTGGCAGGGCAGAAGATGGAAGGGTGAGAAAGGGTGAGAGTGAGAGAGGAAGAGTGTGAGAGAGACAGAAAGGAAAAGGGGGCCAAACACCCACAATAATGGCATTAATCCACCATGAGGGCTCCACCCTCATGACCCAATCACCTCGAGAGAGCCCCACCTTTTAACATTACCACAGTGGCAATGAAGTTTGCAACACTCCGTCTTCCAGGGGATACTTTCAAACCAAAGCACTTGCCATCTACCTGGACTCTGTATTAGCTATCATGAAAGCCAAGTGAAGAAAGCTGTTCAGGAAACAGGCAGTGATCCAATGGTTGAAATGCTCTTGACTTGCCAATAAAATGAAGACTGAAGATTGCCTAGTGGATTTGACAAGGGCGATTTTGGTGGAGTTTTGGGTCAGATGTCTGAGTGAAGCAGGTTCAAGAGAGATAAAAGAAGAGGAAGTCAAGACAAAGCATAACAAGTCTTTGGGGAGAGTTTTGATATAAAGGACAACAGAAAAATGAGACACAGCTGGAGCAGAATATAGGGTTAAGAGAGGATTTTTTTTAACCTAGGATCAAAGAAAGGGAAAATTAATAATTAATGATTCAGGGGGAAAAAAAGAGGGAAATTTCAGGACAAAGCCTAAGTTTCAGCTCCTTTGACCATAAGAGGATCTCACAGTTCTTTCTAGCTCCATAATTGTCTTAGTCAATTCAGGCTACTATAACAAAGTACTATAAACAGGGTGGTTGATAAACAGCAGACATTTATTTCTCATAGTTTTGGAGTCTGGAAGTTCAACATCAAGGTGCCAGTGTGACTGGGTTCTGATGAGTGCTCTTCTGGGTAACAGACTGCAGTCTTTTCATTATATCTTCATATGGTAGAGAGAAAGCAAGAGAGTTCTCTGGGATCCCTTTTATAATAAGGGCACTAATACTATTCATGAGGGGTCAACCCTCATGAACTAATCACCTCCCAAAGGCCCCATCTCCTAATCTTATCACCTTTAGGGGGAAGGATTTCAACATATGAATTTGGGGGCAGGCTGGCCATGGTGGTCTGTAATCCCAGCACTTTGGGAGGCTGAGGCAAGCAGATCGCCTGAGATCAGGAGTTTGAGAGCAGCCTGGCCGACATGGTAAAACCCCATCTCTACTAAAAATACAAAATTAGCTGGGCACGGTGGCAGGTGCCTGTAATCCCAGCTACTAGGAAGGCTGAGGCATGAGAATTGCTTGAACTCAGGAGGCAGAGGTTGCAGTGAGCCAAGGTCGTGCCACTGCACTCCGGCCTGGGCAATAGAGTGAGACACTGTCAAAAAAAGAAAGAAAGAAAGAAGGAAGGAAGGAAGTTTCATGCATGTCCGTGTGAAGAGACCACCAAACAGGCTTTGTGTGAGCAACAAGGCTGTTTATTTCACCTGGGTGCAGGTGGGCTGAGTCCGCGAAGGGAGATAGGGGTGGGGCCATTTTATAGGATTTGGGTAGGTAAAGGAAAATTACAGTCAAAGGGGGTTGTTCTCTGGCGGGCAGGGGTGGGGGTCACAAGGTGCTCAGTGGGGGAGCTTTTGAGCTAGGATGAGCCAGGAGAAGGACTTTCACAAGATAATGTCATCAGTTAAGGCAGGAACAGGCCATTTTCACTTCTTTTGTGGTGGAATGTCATCAGTTAAGGCAGGAACCGGCTATCTGGATGTGTATGTGCAGGTCACAGGGGATATGATGGCTTAGCTTGGGCTCAGAGGCCTGACAGGAAGGAAGGAAGGAAGGAAGGAAGGAAGGAAGGAAGGAAGGAAGGAAGGGAGGGAGGGAGGGAGGGAGGAAGGCAGGCAGGCAGGCAGGCAGGAAAGAATTTTGGGAAAACGTATTCAGTCTATTGCAAAAATGTTTCCACAATATTTCTACTTTCCTGTTCTTATTATTCCTTTCTTAGAGATCCCTTTTGATACAGAATTTAATCAATTCACATATTATTGCATTCGTTTAGGCTACTTACCATCATGAATCAAATGGCATTTCTGAAGTACCCACAAGATCAAAATGCAAAAAAGGGTGTTTTTATGTATCCTCCCTGAAATGTTGGTGGATTTTGTTAAATCTATCCAGGATTTTTGGTTCTAGCAGTGTGTGTGCTTCTGGCTCGATACACTATTAAAGCAAACAGCAAGCAATCTGATAGCAGCTTCCCAGGCTACCGAAGAGAAGGCTAGACAATCTTCTGGTCATAACGACTTTCACAGCTCAAACTGCTACAGACCCAAGGACTTAATTTCCCCAGCTTCCAGTCCTCTTTGTGAAAACCATTGTATTTTGTCATCTTCTCTGGTCCCTCAGTAGGAAAATCTCCACTTGTCCAATATACTGGCCATTAGCAATTGGAAATTTCACTCCTTAGAGTGCTGCTTACAGAGAGTGGGGCGATTTGCAGTCCATTTATTGTACCCTTTGTTCTTTAAAATTTATGAGGCCGTTTGCCTGGGTTCTTATTGCTGAAAGTGAATTGACCATTAGCAGGAGACTATTAGCTGCTAAGTGGATTCTGTTGTAGAGTATTCTCAAAGACCATTAGCTTTTCATTGTGGGGGGCAATTGGTGTTTACTGTTTATTGTGTGGTTCAATTGCATGCATTGTTCCCCTGAGGTTGTAAAACCTTTAAAAGCATTAAGAATAGCTTTTAAAAATCCACTTGAGGCTCTCCCTCTCCCTCTCCCTCTCCCTCTCCCTCTCCCTCTCCCTCTCCCTCTCCCCTCTCCCCTCTCCCCTCTCCCCTCTCCCCTCTCCCCTCTCCCCTCTCCCCTCTCCCCTCTTTCCACGGTCTCCCTCTGATGCCGAGCCGAAGCTGGACGGTACTGCTGCCATCTCAGCTCACTGCAACCTCCCTGCCTGATTCTCCTGCCTCAGCCTGCCGAGTGCCTGCGATTGCAGGCGCGCACCGCCCCGCCTGACTGGTTTTCGTATTTTTTTGGTGGAGACAGGGTTTCGCTGTGTTGGCTGGGCTGGTCTCCAGCTCCTAACCGCGAGTGATCAGCCAGCCTCGGCCTCCCGAGGTGCCGGGATTGCAGACAGAGTCTGGTTAACTCAGTGCTCAATGGTGCCCAGGCTGGAGTGCAGTGGCGTGATCTTGGCCCACTACAACCACCTCCCAGCCGCCTGCCTTGGCCTCCCAAAGTGCCGAGATTGCAGCCTCTGCCCGGCTGCCGCCCCGTCTGGGAAGTGAGGAGCGTCTCCGCCTGGCCGCCCATCGTCCGGGATGTGAGGAGCCCCTCTGCCTGGCTGCCCAGTCTGGAAAGTGAGGAGCGTCTCTGCCCGGCCGCCATCCCATCTAGGAAACAAGGAGCGCCTCTTCCCAGCCGCCATCACATCTGGGAAGTGAGGAGCCTCTCTGCCCGGCCGCCCATCGTCTGAGATGTGGGGAGCACCTCTGCCCTGCCGCCCAGTCCGGGATGTGAGGAGCGTCTCTGCCCGGCCGCCCCGTCTGAGAAGTGAGGAGACCCGCTGCCTGGCAACCACCCCGTCTGAGAAGTGAGGAGCCCCTCCGCCCGGCAGCCACCCCGCCCGAGAAGTGAGGAGCCCCTCCGCCCAGCAGCCACCCCGTCTGGGAAGTGAGGAGCGTCTCCGCCCGGCAGCCACCTCGTCCGGGAGGGAGGTGGAGGGATCAGCCCCCCGCCCGGCCAGCCACCCTGTCCGGGAGGTGAGGGGCGCCTCTGCCCGGCCACCCCTACTGGGAAGTGAGGAGCCCCTCTGCCCGGCCAGCCGCTCCGTCCGGGAGGGAGGTGGGGGGGTCAGCCCCCCGCCCGGCCAGCCAACCCGTCCAGGAGGGAGGTGGGGGGGGTCAGTCCCCCCCCCGGCCAGCCGCCCCGTCCGGGAGGGAGGTGGGGGGGCCAGCCCCCCGCCCGGCGAGCCGCCCCGTCCGGAAGGGAGGTGGGGGGGTTAGCCCACCGCCCGGCCTGCCGCCCTGTCCAGGAGGGAGGTGGGGGTTCGGCCCCCCGCCTGGCCGGCCACCCGGTCCGAGAGGTGAGGGGCGCCTCTGCCCGGCCGCCCCTAGTGGGAAGTGAGGAGCCCCTCTGCCCGGCCAGCCGCCCCGTCCGGAAGGGAGGTGGGGGGGTCAGCCCCCCGCCCGGCCAGCCACCCCGTCCGGAAGGGAGGGGGGGGGGGTCAACCCCCCGCCTGGCCAGCCGCCCCGTCCGGGAGGTGAGGGGCACCTCTGCCCGGCCGCCCCTACTGGGAAGTGAGGAGCCCCCCCCGCCCGGCCAGCCGCCCCGTCCGGGAGGGAGGTGGGGGGGTCAGCCCCCCGCCAAGCAAGCCGCCCCGTCCGGGAGGTGAGGGGCGCCTCTGCCCGGCCGCCCCTACTGGGAAGTGAGGAGCCCCTCAGCCCGGCCAGCCGCCCCGTCCGGGAGGGAGGTGGGGGGGTCAGCCCACCGCCCAGCCTGCCACCCTGTCCGGGAGGGAGGTGGGGGGGTCAGCCCCCCGCCGGGCCAGCCAACCCATCCAGGAGGGAGGTGGGGGGGGGGTCAGTCCCCCGCCCGGCCAGCCGCCCCGTCCGGGAGGGAGGTGGAGGGGCCAGCCCCCCGCCCGGCGAGCCGCCCCGTCCGGAAGGGAGGTGGGGGGGTTAGCCCACCGCCCAGCCTGCCGCCCTGTCCAGGAGGGAGGTGGGGGTTCGGCCCCCCGCCTGGCTGGCCACCCGGTCCGAGAGGTGAGGGGCGCCTCTGCCCGGCCGCCCCTACTGGGAAGTGAGGAGCCCCTCTGCCCGGCCAGCCGCTCTGTCCGGGAGGGAGGTGGGGGGGTCAGCCCCCCGCCCGGCCAGCCACCCCGTCCGGAAGGGAGGTGGGGGGGTCAACCCCCCGCCTGGCCAGCCGCCCCGTCCGGGAGGTGAGGGGCACCTCTGCCCGGCCGCCCCTACTGGGAAGTGAGGAGCCCCCCCCGCCCGGCCAGCCGCCCCGTCCGGGAGGGAGGTGGGGGGGTCAGCCCCCCGCCAAGCAAGCCGCCCCGTCCGGGAGGTGAGGGGCGCCTCTGCCCGGCCGCCCCTACTGGGAAGTGAGGAGCCCCTCAGCCCGGCCAGCCGCCCCGTCCGGGAGGGAGGTGGGGGGGTCAGCCCACCGCCCAGCCTGCCACCCTGTCCAGGAGGGAGGTGGGGGGTCAGCCCCCCGCCTGGCCAGCCGCCCCGTCCGGGAGGGAGGTGGGGGTTCGGCCCCCCGCCTGGCCAGCCGCCCCATCCGGGAGGTGAGGGGCGCCTCTGCCCGGCCGCCCCTACTGGGAAGTGAGGAGCCCCTCTGCCCGGCCAGCCGCCCCGACCAGGAGGGAGGTGGGGGGGGTCAGCCCCCTGCCCGGCCAGCCACCCCATCCGGGAGGTGAGGGGCACCTCTGCCCGGCCGCCCCTACTGGGAAGTGAGGAGCCCCTCTGCCCGGCCACCACCCCGGCTTGGAGGTGTACCCAACAGCTCATTGAGAACGGGTCATGATGACAATGGCGGTTTTGTGGAATGGAAAGGGGGGAAAGGTGGGGAAAAGATTGAGAAATCGGATGGTTGCCGTGTCTGTGTAGAAAGAGGTAGACATGGGAGACTTTTCATTTTGTTCTGTACTAAGAAAAAATTCTTCTGCCTTGGGATCCTGTTGATCTGTGACCCTACCCCCAACCCTGTGCTCTCTGAAACATGTGCTGTATCCACTCAGGGTTGAATGGATTAAGGGCGGTGCAAGATGTGCTTTGTTAAACAGTTGCTTGAAGGCAGCATGCTCGTTAAGAGCCATCACCACTCCCTAATCTCAAGTACCCAGGGACACAAACACTGCGGAAGGCCGCAGGGTCCTCTGCCTAGGGAAACCAGAGAACTTTGTTCACTTGCTTATCTGCTGACCTTCCCTCCGCTATTGTCCTGTAACCCTACCAAATCCCCCTCTGCGAGAAACACCCAAGAATGATCAATAAAAAAAAAAAAAAAAAAAAAAAACAACGCAAAAAAAAAAAAAAAAAAAAAAAAAATCCACTTGAAAATGTGCGACCATTTTCACTAGATACACCTAGTGAGTAAGAGGAAGAGCTGATCACCAGGGCTTTGTTTTACTCATGATCAGTCTGGTATATTTGCCTTCTAACTCAGTGGATTATTCCCCTTCCCCTGAACTTCAGAGTTAGCTGTAAACAATGTGCATCAAGTCATTTCACCCTAAATGCAAATACCGGGCTCGGAACAAATATTAAATGGCACCAATTGAGGCTTTTATGTTCTTTATCAAACCCCAAGGTAAAGATGGCTTCTGAAAAGAGGTTCTTTCCTGTGGATCAATCTGATATCTAGTCTACAGGCCACAAGCTTTTCACTTATCCTCTGTCTTTGCCAAGGAGTTAACTGGGGAATGGGGAAACCATTAAAAATAGTAAAGGCAGAATAGAAATTGTGAATAAAGGCGAGAGGAAAAGCTTATAAACCTGCTAGTAATGGAGTAAATAAGAAATAAAATCACTTTAGGTAAATAATTGATAAAAATTTATCTCATTAAATATTTATCATATCAGTATAACAAAATACTTTTTGCATAAACTTTGTTTTTGCTTTTTTTGAGGGAAAGACATGTTCTAGCCTCCCTTTTTCTGTGAAAATGAAGCACAGTTGGACAATTGGTGCTCTGAGTCACTGGATTCCATGGACGTCTGTTGCCTTGCCTTAGAATCTAGCCATAATTTTTATATTGTTTCTATGGGAATATTGTGTTTTGCATCCCAAACAACAAAATTCCAGATGAATTTTGGACTAACATGTTTATAGCTTGGGCCGAGGATCTTCCATTTCAAAAGAGAGGCTGTAGTTCCTCCGAACACTCAGATTGGTACATCACATCCTATCTAAAGAAAACAAACCATCACATTACAAAAGAATTGAAATTTATGTCTTACTTTGTAAATGGGCAAAGTATGGAAGGCTAACTTAGACCTTGTTAAACTATGACTTATGTATTAACGAACTAGTCCTCTTTAATTTTTATGTATTCCAAAGTTTCTACAACAAACATATTTTACCATTGTAATCAGCAAAACGATACAAAAAATAGTTTGATTTCTTTTTTGAGATAGGTCTCACGCTCTTGCCCAGACTGGAGTGCAGTGGCTCACTGCAGCCTTGACCTCCTGGGCTCAGATGATCCTCCCACCTCAGCCTCCTGGGTAACTGGGACTACAGGTGCATGCTACCACTGCTGGATAATATTTTATATTTTTTGTAGAGATGGGGTTCCGCCATGTTGCCCAGGCTACAAATACTTTTTTAAAAGAGATTCTGGAGCTTCCTTTAACATAATTAAAGAAAAAATCATTAAAGTTGAAAAAATTCCATTTGGCCCTAAAAAGATTTTATTGAATCCTGCCTTTCTTGAGCAATGCCACAAACTTCATTCTTCCTGAGCTGAGTTTATGTTTGAATAGAAGATTGAGGAAGAACCGCAAAGAGGGTCATATTCATTATTTGCACTTAACCTCATAAAATTTCACCTATTCTTTGCCATCTGTTATCAACCACCCCTGCAGGATGGACCGGGGATAACAAAAGAGGCTTTCAGGGCAGAAAACTACAGCTAAATGATTCCAAAGTCAAAGGTGCCTCTTTGGGAAGTCTGCCTAGATAGCTGGGGATTTTTCTTTCTCAATCGTTAACATATTCATATAGCTCATGAGTTTAAAAATAGAAAATGTCTTGCAGGGAATACTTTTTAAAATCCTTTATCTCTAGAATTTTCATCTCTCCAGCCCTCACAGGTAATGAATTACTTTTATTTATTAGTTTTGGGTCTATTCTCCAGAATTTCTTTAGGCAAATATAAGCATATATGACCTCATATACATTTTAAGCTGTGGACCATTTAAAGAGCACCATATTGGGTGGGAATGATCTTTCTTACAGAATTTTGTTGTTGCTGTAAGAAGAAAATATTATAGTTAACTTCATACTATTTTATTCTCCAGCAAAAGTAGAGATAGCCCAGCCTATTAATTGGTACTAGGAGTCAATAGACCATTAGTTTAAAATATAACTCTGAACTGTTTTTCCTTGTGCTTCAGCTGAGAAAGAGAATCTGCATCTGTGAGTTTGAAGGCTAAATGGGACATGGACGTGGCAGGCTCTGACAAGAACAAGTACAGAAAGATGATATTAATGATTACCTTTATGTGGGCCATGGTATCTTCTAACCTTCAGTTGATGATATAAATGAACAGCCTTAAATTGTGGCTCGAAACTATTAAGCCAGATTTACAAAGCAAGATTACTGTTATCAAATATGATTTCTATAACGGACTATTCAACCCAACCTTCTTTTATTGCTTACAAATATCACTACCATTGGCCAAAGTTTATTGACCCTCTGTAATATGCTTTCTACAATTCACAGTGAGACTAATGAATTGGGAGAGACCTCTGGACCTCTAGAATGTCTAAGAAGGCAGTTGGTATCCTGCCATAGAAAGGGCCTATGGAAATTTGCAAAGGAAGTGAGGGAGGTCTGCCTTCTTTCTTTCATATACCTGAGACCAGGTATATTGAACAGCTAAGCTGCGTGGGCTTTCACAGCCTTGTTTTGCATAAATCAATGTTAATTTATACGTTACATTAAAGCCTAGTACAGTGTCTTTAAACAATCTACTCTATGAAAAACATTTGCCTCATTTGTTTTATCTATCTATAAATCTATATTTATTTTATGTAATTCATATTACATATTCTATATTTCTGAACATTTAAGGCTAAATTTCAGACATCAGGTTCCTTAATCCTAAATGATTAGGTATGTTTATTTCCCAAGAACAAGGACATTTATTTATATAACCACAGTACAGTTACCAAAATCAGGAAATTTAACATTGAAACAACACTATTATCCAATGTATAGATCGTATTTGAATTTTACCAATTGTCTCAAAAATGTCCTCTATAGCAAGTTTTATGTTTTCTGGTATGAAATCCAATCCAGGATCACTCAATGCATTTTATTCTAATGTGTCTTTAGTCTTCTTTATAATGGCACAATTCCTCAGCTTTTATTTATCTTTCATCATACGGGCATTTGTGAAAAATACAGTTCCTTTGTAAATATCTCCCAATTCCTGTTCGTCTGATGTTTCCTCATGACTAAGCTCAGGTAGTGCAAAAATGGAAGGACTACTATGCAAGTGATGTTGTATTCTTTTTAGTTGTTTTACTTTTTTAAATTTTTTTTTGAGACAGGTTCTCACTCTGGCACTCACTCTAGGCTGGAGTGCAGTGGGGCAATCACAGCTCACTGTAGCCTTGACCTCCCTATCACCCAGGTTGGAGTGCAGTGGCATGATCATGGCTCACTGCAGCCTCAACCTCCTGGGCTCAAGCAATCCTCCTGCCTCAGCCTCCCAAATAGCTAGGAGTATAGGCACAGGCTACCACACCCAATATAATTCTCATAAAAACTCCAACAGGTTTTTTTTCTTTCTCTTACTTAGTGGAATTTAATAAACTGGTTCTAAAATTTTATATGGAAATGTGAAGGACCAAGAATAGCCAAGGTATTCTTGAGGAATAAAGTGGACAGACACACTTTACTAAATAAGAGAACTTATTACAACATTCATATACAGAATGCCATAGATATAGATATAGACATAGATATAGATCTCACTCTGTTGCCCAGGCCAGAGTGCAATGGCGCTATCTCAGCTCACTGCAACCTCCAACTCCTGGGTTCAAACAATTCTCCTGCCTCAGCCTCCCAAGCAGCTGGGATTATAGGCAAGTACCACCACACCAGGCTAATTTTTGTATTATTGTAGACACGCGGTTTCACCATGTTGGCGAGGCTGGTCTTGAACTCCTGACCTCAAGTAATCCGCTCGCCTCAGCCTCCCAAAGTGCTGGGATTACAGGTGTGAGCCACCACACCTGACCCAGAATACCCAGTTTACATTGAACCCTCATATAAAGAAAACTTGACCTTACCTCACACCGTATGCTAAAATTAATAACAGGTTGATCATAGACTTAAATATGCAAGGTGAAACAATAAAGTTTGTAGAGGATAATAAAAGATAATACCCTCATGTTCTTGGGATAGGGAAGGATTACTTCAACAAGACACACAATGCATTTAACATAAAGAAAAAAGTTAAAATCTTTCCTTAAGAGAGTGAAAAACAAGCCACAAACTGGAAAAAGATATTTGTAATACACATAGTGAGAAGGACTTGTATTTGGAAGATACATAGAACTTCTGTAATTCAATAAGAAAAAGACAGACAATAAAGGGAAAAATAGGCAAGCAATTGGAACATGCGCTTTATAAAAGGTGATATCCAGTAGCTAAGAAACATGAAAATGTGTACAACCTCTTTGATTTTAAATCACCTTGTTTCTAAAAAAAAACTGTAAAATGCAAATAGAATCCATAGATCAATACAGAGAAGTGACATTTTTGCAATATTTATTCTAACAATTTGTGAACATGGTTTGTTTCTTCTTTTATTTGCGGGGGTGGGTGTGTGTATTTCTCTTAATAATGTATTACAGTTCTCTGTGTTAAGCTCTTGAGCATCATTTTTAAATTGTATTTCTTGATACCTGATTTTTTTTTTTTTTTATACAGGGTCTCTCTCTGTCACCAAGGCTGGAGTGAAGTGGTACCAGCATGGCTTATTTCAACCTCGACCTCCTGGGCTCAAGCAATCCTTCCACCTCAGCCTTCTAAGTGGCTGGGACTACAGGCATGTGCCACCATGCCTGGTCGATATTTTTATTTTTTGTTGAGACAGGGTCTTACCTATGTTGCCTAGCTTAGGTTGGTCTTGATCTCCTGGGGTCAAGCCATCCTCCTGCCTCAACCTCCCAAAGTGCTGGAATTATAGGCATGAACCAGTGCACTTGGCCTGATACCTTATTTTTCTATGCTACTGCTATTTAAGGATGCAAGTGACTTTTTTTTTTTGACGGAGTCTCGCTCTGTTGCCCAGGCTGGAGTGCAGTGGTGCCATCTTGGCTCACTGCAACCTCCGCCTCCCAGGTTCAAGCGATTCTCCTGCCTCAGCCTCCTGAGTAGCTGGGATTACAGGTGTGTGGCACCATGCCCGGTTAATTTTTCTATTTTTAGTAGAGACAGTGTTTCACCATGTTGGTCAGGCTGGTCTCAAACTCCTGACCTTGTGATCCTCCCACCTCGTGATCCTCCCACCTCAGCCTCCCAAAGTGCTGGGATTACAGGCGTGAGCCACTGCACTAGGCCACAGTTGACTTTTTACATAGACATTATATGCAACAAAATTGCTTAACTCACTTATTCTAAATGCTTATTTATATATTCCTTTAGAATATTGTATATATACAGCCATATAACCTTCAAATAACATCAGTAGAGTTTCTAAATGTATAAATTTCTTTCTAAATCTTCAAATAACATCAGTAGTGTTTCTTTCTAAATTTATAAATTTCTTCTCTGTATTTTTCTATTCTTTATTCCCTGACTGGGACCTCTAGTACAATATTGAATAGAAGTGGTGATATTGAATATTCTTGTGGCAGATGTGGAGGTGAGTCTCTCATATCTTCCTTCAAAACAGAGGCCAGGTGCGGTGGCTCATGCCTGTAATTCCAGCACTTTGGGAAGCTGGGGCAGTTGGATCACCTGAGCTCAGGAGTTTGAGACCAGCCTGGCCAACATGGTGAAACCCCATTTCTACAAAACAATACAAAAATTAGCCATGCGTGGTAGCACACGCCTGTAGTCCCAGCTACTAGAGAGGCTGAGGCAGAAGAATTGCTTGAACCTGGGAGGTGCAGGTTGCAGTGAGCCGAGATCATGCCACTGCGCTCCAGCCTGGGTGGGAGTGAGACTCCACCTTAAAAAAAAAAAAAAAAAAAACCTGCCTTGGAGAGTGCAGTTGGCTTACAGCTTCTGGCTGCAGGCACTTTCAGCATCTTCTTCAACTTTTGAGCTGGGCCATAGATTTCCAGGGCAGCCTCCAATCAATTAATGGGCTTGGCAGTGATGCAAGGACTCATCTTTTTGGCCGGTGTGGGACTCCTCCATGGGAAATATTTGAGCCACAGCTCCCCATTCGGCTAGTCAAGATATTCTCAGAGCTGCACTGTAATTTGCTGTTCTTCCTACCTTATCCTCTTCCTTCCCTTCTCCTTGCACAGTGGTCAGATCAGCATTTAGGTCTGAAGCTTTCTCTGCCCTCTCTTGCTGCCTCCCCTCTTGAGCTTTCATGGGAATTGCCTCCAATAAATCCATTGCACTTCTAAATCCATCTTGACATCTGCTTCTCAGAGGACTTAGCCAACATACTTGCCCTATTCCCCAAATCAAAAGAAAATTTTCAACATTTAACTATTAACTATGGTGTTCACAATAGGCTTTTTGTAGATGCTCATTATCAGATAAGGAAGTTTCTTTTTATTTTTTCCATTGATGATAAATGGATACCGAATGTAATCAAAATTTTTTCTACATCTTTTGACGTGATTTTACATTTTTTCTCCTCTGTTCTGGTAATGTAGATAATTACAATGGTTGATTTTTGAGTGCTAAATAAATCTTTTCCTGGGGAAAAAAAAACACCCAACTTGATCGTTACTTATTGCCTATTTGCATATTGTTGGATTCTATTTGTAAATATTTTGCATAGGATTTTTACAACTATTTTCATGAGTGAGATTAGCCTGGAATAATCTTTTCTTGTAATGGGTCTTTTTTTGTAGTTTTCAGATCTCTGCTGAAATTATGTCTTGTTTTTAATCTTGAATATCATAAGCAAGTCTAGTCTGCTAACTCCAATATCTGGAGTTCCTTTAGGTCTGTTTCAATTTTTGCTAGTTCTGCTCTTTTTTGCTCATGCAGTGTTTTGTCTCCACATGTGGCCTGGCTGTTTTTTTTCTTCTCTTCTCTTTTCTTTTTTTAGATGGAGTCTCACTCTGTAGCCCAGGCTGGAGTGAAATGGTGGGATCTTGGCTCACTGCAACCTCCACCTCCCAGGTTTAAGCAATTCACCTGCCTCAGTCTCCCGAGTAACTGGGATTATAAGCCTGCGCCAGCACGCCTGACTATTTTTTGTATTTTTAATAGAGACAGGGTTTCACCATGTTGGCCAGGCTGGTCTCGAACTCCTGACATCAAGTGATCATCTGCCTCGGCCCCCCAAAGCACTGGGATTACAGGCATGAGCCACTGTGCCTGGCTGCCTTGTTGTTTTTTATTCTGTGCTGGACTTTATATTTGCAAAATTATTTTTAGAAATAATTTGATGCCTAGGTTGATGCCATCTTTCTCTAGAGAAATTTGCCCCTGCCAGGAGCCTGGAACACTAGCAATCCAATTTGAGAGACTAGGAAGATTTGAGGTTGAGCTGCAGTCCCAACAATAGTGTGTTAAATTCTAGTTCACCCCTATTCATAGCGTGTAGCCCTTCAGGGTTCTAACACAAAGCAAAAGTTGCTCTTCGGGGCCTCACCTTCTTGGCAGCCCTGGACTCCAGGATGCCAGTGCACCTCTCCCTGCAATCCCTGCAAGGTTGTCCAAAAGCATTGATCAGCCTCTCAGGCACCCCCTCCTAGATCACCAAATATCAGTGGAAATGCAGCTCCCCTCCCTGAGATTCCATCCTCCCCAGATCCGAGCATTACAATTACTCACTTTGTAGTCACTTATTATGATAGAGATTCCTATGTAATATATGTCTATATGAAATTGTCCATTTAACTTAATTTTTCAAATGAACTGGCAAAAAGTTGTTCACAACTTACTCGTATCTTTTTAATGTCTGTGGCACTTAAGTAATGTTCCTTTTTCTTTTTCTTTTTTTTTGAGATAGGATCTTGCTCAGTCACCCAGGCTGGAATGCAGTGGTGTGATCATGGCTCACTGCAGCCTTAACCTCCTGGGCTTAAGCAATCCTTCCACCTCAGCCTCCCAAGTAGCTAGGACCACAGGTGCATGCTACAATACCCACCTAATTTTTGTATTTTTTTTGTAGAGATGGAGTCTTGCTATGTTGCTCAGGCTTGTCTCAAACTCCTGGCCTCAAGCAATCTGCCCACTCTGGCTTCCCAACGTACTGGGATTGCAGGCGTGAGCCACTGTGCCTGGCTTGTAATGTTCCTTCTTCGTTCATAACATTATATGTGTTCTCACTCTCTTTCCAGAGTTTTGCCATCTTATTATTCTCATGAAGGAATCACCTTATGATTGGGTCATTCCTCTCTATTGCATGCTTGTTTTCTTTTCTTTTCTTTTCCTTTTGAGAGAGGATCTCCCTCTGTCACTTAGGCTGGAGTGCAGTGGCACAATCATGGCTCACTGCAGCCTCCACCTCCTGGGCTCAAGCAATCCTCTTGCCTCAGCCTCCCAAATAGCTGGGACTACAGGCACATGCCACCACACCAGGCTAATTTTGTTTTGTTTTTTTTTATAGAGGTGAGGTCTCGCTATGTTGTCCAGGCTGGTCTTGAACTCCTGGCCTTCAGCCTCCCAAAGTGTTGGGATTACAGGCGTGAGCCACCGCACCCAGCAGTATATTTGTTTCCTATTTCATTTTTTTCTATTCTTATCTTTCTACTACTTACTTTCTACTTACTTTCTTATTACTACTATATATTTACTTATTTTGTATTCTTTGGGCTTATTTTGTGGCTCTTTAAGTTCTTTAGATAGATACTCAGCTCATTAATTTTCAGCCTTTCATCATTTCTATCTGATATGGTTTGGCTCTGTGTCCGCATCCAAATCTCATCTTGTAGCTCCCATAATTCCCACTTGTTGTGGAAGGGACCCAGTGAGAGATGATTGAATTATGAGGACGGGACTTTCTCATGCTGTTCTCATGATAGTGAATGGGTCTCACGAGATCTGATGGTTTTAAAAACGAGAGTTTCCCTGCACAAGCTCTCTCTTTGCCTGCTGCCATCCACATAAGATGTGACTTGCTCCTCCTTGCCTTCTGCCATGATCTTGAGGCCTCCCCAGCCATGTGGAACTGTAAGTCCAATCAACCTCTTTCTTTCGTAAATTGCCCAGTCTCAGGTATGTCTTTATCAGCAGCATGAAAACAAACTAATACACTATCTTAGTCTATTTTAAACTGTGTATTACATGCAAATATGAGGCTACAAATTTTCATCTATTTTCTACTTCAGTTGTACCCCCAAATTTAAATATGTGGTATTTCATTATCATTCAAAATTTTTTTTTTAATTTTCAGTAGGACTTATTCTTTAATCTGTGGGGTTCTTAAAACAATTTCTTGATTTTTGAACATATGAGAATTTTCTCCTTCTTTTTTAAAAATTTTAAATAGAGATGAGTTTTCGCCATGTTGCCTAGGCTGGTCTTGAACTCCTGGGCTCAAGTGATCCACCTGCCTCGGCCTCCCAAAGTGCTGGGATTACAGATGTGAGCCACCATGCCCAGCCATGAGAATTTTCTCTCTTTTTTTTCTTTTTTGAGATGTAGTCTCACTCTGTTGCCCAGGCTGGAGTAAAATGGCACAATTTTGGCTCACTGCAACCTCTGCCTCCCAGGTTCAAGCAATTCTCCTGCCTCAGTCTCCTGGGTAGCTGGGACTACAGGTGAGCACCACCACACCCAGCTAATTTTTAATTTTTAGTAGAGACAGGGTTTCACCATGTTGGCCAGGCTGGTCTCGAACTCCTGACCTCGAGTGATCTGCCTGCCTTGGCCTCCCAAAGTGCTGGGATTACAGGCATAAGCCATCGAGCCCAGCCTGAGAATTTTCTATATAAATTTATTGTTGATTTCTATTAAATTGCATTTGGTGAGAGAAGATGCCGTGACTTCTTTCAATCCTTTGAAAGTCATTGAGACATGAGTGCTGCATATTCTTGGACTGCCCTTGAGAGTTACTCTCCACCCTCTCCTCTCTGCTCTGAATGGCTGAGGGCTAATCTTTATTCACTGTGTCACCAAGGCTCCCTTATCTGTTAGCTTCTATATTCTGCCAAATAACAAGGTGGTGACTAATAGGTTTTAGGTTTCAGAGGACATTTGAAACATTCATGGCTACATTGTTCATTATTGCTCCCCAACTGAAAACAGCCCAAATTTTAATCAGCAGTGGAATATATTTAAGAAACAAACAAACAAACATTCTGGTGTCTTATATACAATGAAAAACTGTACAGTAATAAGGCAAATTACAGCTACTTGTGTGTGAATTTCACAAACATAAAAAAGCAAGCCAAGAAGGAAGAGGAGGAGAAAAAAGGATGCATGCATTAAATACGGTTCTCTTTTCAAAGAATAAGGCAAAATAAGCTATACTGTTTAGAAATGCATACATACACGGCAAAGTTATAAAAAGACTCAAGAAAATGTTCATCCCAAGTGTCAGGATAGGGGCCCAGTCTAGAGAGGACTGAAGTGTTCTCATCTAGGAGGGACACACAGGGATGTGTCTGTGTCTATGTCTTAACTTGAGTGATGGTTATACAGACCTTTGCTTTAAAATTTTTCCTCAAGCCAGGGATCAGCAAATTATGACCTGTGGGCCAAATCAGCCCAGTATCTGTTTTTATAAATAAAGTTCTGTTGGAACACAGCCATGTTCATCCATTACGTATTTCGTATAGCTGCTTCCATGCTGTAATAGCAGTCTAGAGCAGTTTTGGCAGAGACTATATATCGTGCAAAGCTAAAAATATTTACCATCAGGCCTAGAAGAGTGCACAAAACATGTACGTATGGTTTCAACCAGGGGCTGCTTTAAACCATATATGTAAATTTTGCTCACTCTTCTGTATGGATGATACATTTCACATTTTTAAAAGAGGAAATAGAAAAGGAAAGAAAAATGAATGAGATTAGCTCCTAATATGGTTAATATGTACTCACTGATTTTATAAACTTTGTTTTGAAGACTCACTCTGAAAATCTGACTCAAGAATTATTTGGTTGGCCGGACGCAGTGGCTCATGCCTATAATCCCAGCACTTTGGGAGGCCAAAGCGGGTGGATCACATGATGTCAGGAGTTTGAGACCAGCCTGGCCAACATGATGGAACCCCATCTCTACCAAAAATACAAAAATTAGCTGGGCATGGTGGCGCATGCCTATAATCCCAGCTACTTGGGAGGCTGAGGTAGGAGAATTTGCTTGAACCCGGGAGGTGGAGGTTGCAGTGAGGTGAGATCGTGCCATTGCACTCCAGTCTGGGCAACAAGAGTGAAACTCCATCTCAAAAAAAAAAAAATTGGTATAATTAATTAACTAAAACCCGCTCATGCTAATTCATGTAAAGGGAGATTTATTATAAAGAGATAAATCTTAAGAAACCCAACTGAACTTGAGAACTGGGAGTAGCAACTCCAGGCAGTTTCTCTCTCTCTCTCTCTCTCTCTCTCTCTCTCTCTCTCTCTATCTCTCTCTCCCCCCTTTCTCTCCAGTCTGGTCCTTCAGAGATGATAAGTTGCTCAGTCCCTATGTCCCAACTCCAAATTTCTGGGAGATATTTCATTTACTGCAACTTGGGTTACATTCACTGGTGGTGCAGTCTGCAGTAACGTGGTAAGTAGGGTAGCTGTGGGAAGGGCGGCATTTCTTTTTCTTTTTCTTTTTTTTTTTTGAGATGGAGTTTCACTCTTGTTTCCCAGGCTGGAGTACAATGGCACGATCTCGGCTCACCACAACCTCTCCCTCCCGGTTTCAAGTGATTCTCCTGCCTCAGCCTCCCGAGTAGCTGGGATTACAGGCATGCGCCACCATGCCTGGGTAATTTTGTATTTTTCGTAGAGATGGGGTTTCTCTATGTTGGTCAGGCTGGTCTCGAACTCCTGAACTCAGGTGATCGGCCCTACTTGGCCTCCCAAAGCACAGGGATTACAGGCATGAGCCACCGTGCCCGGCCGAAGGGCAGCATTTCTAAGGAGAGATTGTGGATGGGAAGCAATTTTATGTATGTAACGAAATAAGAAAGGAACTAGGCTGGACATTGTTCAGAGGGCAATAAACAGTGGGTGAGTGATAGATGGGGAAAGATATTGCAGGGTACCTTCCAAGTGTGTATAAGGATTAATTTGCATCCTGTATTGCAAATATTTATAAATTCTTTCAAGTCCTTGAAAGAGAAGTCTAAATGTGGGATCAGAATGAATGAGAATGGTGAATTTTCTATAATGTGCAATCAAGCAAACTAGTGGGAAAATGAGAAAAGTCAAAAAAGTTAACAACGACATTGAAATAAAGCCTTGAAAAGAGTTTGATTTGCAAATTGGTATATGAGAGTTTACACGTTTAAATAATTTCCTACACCAAAGTAGCAGTCCTTGCATTTATGATAAACATGCTGCCCAGTGCAAGTCAGAATGTTTGAATTATTACTAAAGGATGTGAGCTGGGCCCTTCATGAAGAGCAGAAGTCAGCTAAACCACTTCGTGCTTTGAGGTACAAATGTAAATGAAATTAGCGGGAACTCTATCCCACCTGCTGTGGGACAGGAGTGGCGCAGCTCTTCCAACCACCACTGGCTCAGTTGGCCCCTTCAAGGCTCACTTATGGGTTCTACGTTCAGGTGCCCCAGCATGACGCCCCAGATGAGAACACAAAGTCCTTTTCTCCATCTCTCCCCACGATGTCATAAGTGTTCACCAAAGGTTGAGGAAACGACCAAGAGGTGGCCGTTCTCACACTGGGGAATGCGATGGCACTCCTGGGCAAACAGCCGAATGCTGAACAGTGCGCACCTTCTCCTTCAGTCCTGAGAATTTCTTGGCAAACCTTCACCCCTAGGTGGGCTTTCCTCCACAGGCTGCAAGGCTTCTGCCACGTGGCTGTGACCTCCTGCTCCTCACTCCCATTACAGACTCCCTCATCCCTCCAGCCCCCTTCCTTGGATCTCTGCCAGCTCAACCAGCCTTGCTTCATTGTGCAAAACACTCCAGGTCACACCTCAGCCAAATATCCATTCACGAGCTGTTCTTGCACCCTGGCCTCCCAGGGGAACATGCAAGGCTTTAAAATCTCTTTTACTCCTTTCTCCCGTCTCTCCAGCCCCAGTGAGAGGAAAAAGACAGGAAAAAGTTTACTTCCCCACTGAAATTATTAATGCTGGCCCTCTTGGAAGATCCAGTTGTCTGGCTAGAAACAGTTGAAGTCTAAAATACCCATAGCTTTCTTTCTTTACAGGAGTGGAAGACAAGGTTCAGAATGTTTGAGCCCTTCACCCAAAGGTACACAAGGCAGGTGGGGAGGCAGGATTCTAACCCAGGCTGAAGTTTCTAGATCTAGTACTTGTACTAAGCTGCCATGCTGCTTTATGTCTGCAACCATGTTGGAAAAAGTGTTTTAGCTGTACCATCACTTAGTTACAAGTATTCTGATTCTGTTTAATCATCCACCTAACTTCATAGACCTGGCTCAAGCTTCTATTTTCTTAATGTTTACATTTTTCCAATATAAAATAATAGAAAAAATTGCTCATTATACTGGGGTAAGTAGTATCCCCTCAAAATTTATGTCTACCCAGAACCTCAGAATGTGACCTTATTTGGTGAAAGGATCTTTGCAGAATAATGAGTTAAGATGAGGTTATACTGGGTTAGATTTGGACCCAAATCCAATGACTGACTCCTTACAAGAAGGCCATATGAAGATGCTCAGGGAAGAAGGGCGTGTGAAGACAGCAGCAGAGATTGCAGGAACACAACTACAAGCCAGGAAACCCCAAGGATGACAGCCACCACCAGAAGCTAAGAGAGGCAAGAACAGATTCTCCCTAACAGCCTCCAGAAGGAACCAATCCTATCCAAACTTCAATTTCAGATTTCTGGGCTCCTGTGAGAGAATAAATTTCTGTTGTTTTAAGTGACCCAGTTTGTGGAACTTTGTTACAGCAGCAGTAGCAAACTAATAGGCTGATTAAAGGAAAATGGAAATTAACAGTGAAAAGGAGAGATGAATGAATGCCCATCTGATTTGCAGCTTCTTGACACTTTTGATGTGTTTCTTTCCAGTCATTTTGTGTTAGGTATAACCATGCTGCACATACACTTCTGTCTCCTGATTTTTGCTTAGTGTTAAAAACATTTATCCAGACTAACATGTAAGTTTTGAAAGCATGATGTCAATGATTATATAATGTTTCACTAAGAGAATGCTCTAATTTTCTCATGATTATTTATCAGTGTCGTCCTGGGTTCATGTTTATTTAATTAACATGTATATCAACTGGTGCAGTCCTGGCACATTTTGTGACTGTCTGCTCACACCGGAGAGGCAGTTAAGAGCCTAGAGCTCAAGAGAGGTTGCCTGGCTTCCCACCTTACCCCACTTCTTACTAGCTGTATGACCTTGGGCTAATTACTTATTCTCTCTGTGCCTCAAGTTTCCTCACCTATAAAATATGAAAGAAAAGCCTACTTTATAGAGTTGTCTTGAAATAAATTAATGTCTGTACAGGACTGGCTCGTGGTAAGCCAGTGAATAAAATTGGTGAATAAAATTTATTCAGAGCATCTATTATGTGCTGGGTTCTTGAAAATACACTTAGTTCTTGAAAAAACTTTACCCTCCCAAGAAAACCAACGTGTTAAAAAAAATGCATGCAAAAAATCATAACAGAAGTAAAACCTTATGGTAAATTGGGGTTGGAATAGATTGTGTAGGTGGTGGACTGGGTTTCCGTTTCCCTCCATTAGACTGTGGCTGCAGTGGATGCCAATTGTTACAAAGTTTTCAAAATATATCATACATGCCTAAAAGTTGAATGACTCATTAAAAGGTGTGAATATTTTTAAAGGCTGTGGACATAATATATTGTCAACATGCTTTCCAAAAAGTAGTAGCAATTCACACTTTCCCCAGCAATACAGAGGGTTCTCTGCATCTTTGGTGGCATTGGAAATGCATTCTATAACCTGTAAGTTAAAAATACTTCCTTATTTTAATTTGTGCTGAATTACTTTTGATGATAGATACAGGTAGGTAGGTAAGTAGGTAGACAAATTCTAAACTTTATTATTTTTGTTTGGTTGGCTGGTTTGGTTTTGTTGTTGTTGTTGTTTTGTTGAGACCCTGTGGAGACGGGGTCATGCTCTGTCACCCAGGCTGGAGTGCAATGGCACGATCATAGCTCACTGTACCCTCTACCTCCTGGGCTCAAGGGATCCTCCCAGCAGAGCCTCCCAAATAGCTGGGACTACAGATGCCTAAACTTAAAAAGATCAAAATTTTCCACAACTGAGTGCAGTCAAAAGAATATGCTACAGAGTCAGAAAACAAGCCTAAAAGACATGTTTAACAGGGCTGTGAAGCACAACAGCATTGCTGGAATAACGGTGCTTGGGAACAACATTTATTCAGATAAATAATTTCTCTTGTTTAGGTTCTACAAGGAAAGAAACACATATTTCACTGGATTAGTATAAGTTCTAAATAAGATAATATATGTAACAACTAGTACATAATAGGAGATCAAAATGGTATCGTTTGCTTTGAGAAAGTTATATATATATATTTATATATATAAAGTTATATATATAATGTTATATATATATTATATACATAATATTTTATATATATAATCTTTATATATATATAATCTTTATATATATATATATATATATAAAATTTTTTTTTGAGATGTAGTCTCACTCTGTCACCCAGGCTGAAGTTTAGTGGTGCGATCTCTGCTCACTGCAACCTTCGCCTCCTGGGTTCAAGATATTCTCGTGCCTCAGCCTCCCAAGTAGCCGGGATTATAGGCATGCACCACCACGCCTGGCTAATTTTTGTATTTTTAGTAGAGGCGGGGTTTCACCCATGTTGGCCAGGCTGGTCTCCAACTCCTGAGCTCAAGTGAACCAGCTGCCTCAGTCCACCAAAGTGTTGAGATTATAGGCGTGAGCCACTGCACCTGGCCCAATTTTTTTTTTTTTTTTGAGACAGTCTTGCTCTGTTGCCCAGGCTGGAGTGAAGTGGCATGATCTCCCGGGTTCAAGTAATTCTCGTGCCTCAGCCTCCCGAGTAGCTGGGATTACAGGCATGCACCACCATGCCAGGCTAATTTTTGTATTTTTGGTAGAGACAGGGTTTCGCCATGTTGGCCAGGCTGGTGTTGAAGTCCTGACCTCAAGTGATCCGCCTGTCTCAGCCTCCCAAAGTGCTGGGATTAGAGGCATGAGCCACCGCACCTGGCCGAAAAAGTTATATTATTTTAAAGCCATGCCTCAAGCATAGCAGATGCATTAGCAAATCTGGAAAGTACACCAAAGGTCAAATTCAGGAAGTGACAGTTGTGAAAAATATTCATAACCCTCCAGCCACCCAAAGAGAGCAAGCTTACTCTGACCATGCAGATTCACAGAATCTATATGTGCTCTGACAAGATTTGCCATGAGATACTTACATAAGTAGCCATGGTGATCAAACCAGGCAATCCGGGTACTGTCCACATGTCATAGTTACACATCATTAGCAAAAAATGGAGAAAATCAGAGAACAGTCCACGGCTATCATACCAGAAGTGCTATAACACCATATTCAGCAACAGAACACAGGGAACCAAATGGTGAGACACATTTACAAGTAGATACACTGACCAAAGCAAGTTAAGATTATGTATAAAATATTAGTTCCATGCATGTGTATATCCTGAGGTAATTTTAAATTTAAAAATTGTTTTATGTCCAACTATAATTTTTTCTTTTTAAATGGTTTTATTTTATGTGCAAATAATGAGCAGATGTTGTACCCATAAATTCTACTTCCCAAAAACAGGAGCTTTTTAAAAGAAAACCACATAATAACTTTTAAAAGGCACTAGGATTCCTCTGCTTCTAGATCATTGCTAGGCTAGAAAAATAAAGTTTTTTCTACCAGGAATCAGAAGTTAGAACTGAGTATTCTCCAAAGTGGAAATTCTAGAGTGTAGTGTCACTCCAGGCAAAGATTATTCAGTTCTCATCCCAAACATCCACAACTACCTATCAGAAAGGTTAAACCAAGTTGAAACAGTCCAGCATAATTAGGCTTCATCAAACAATGTCATTATGCTCTTCTAAGATGCAAATAAACCAAAACAGGAAATACTAAAATCAAAATATTTGACACCGTCATACAAATTGTTAGTTCCTTGTTGTATCCCCCCTTCTATAACATTAATAAAGTGAATATTTTACTGCAAAGAATATTTTATTTTATACATCACTAGCCATGATTTTTTGCCATTAGTGATTATACAAATGCTGCCTAGTGCCATTATCCAAATGACATAACCATTTTACGTCCACAATTCACTTCTATAGTTATAAGTAGAATTTTCATGATTTACATAAGTACATCTAT
This sequence comes from Gorilla gorilla gorilla, assembly GCF_029281585.2. NCBI lineage: Eukaryota > Metazoa > Chordata > Mammalia > Primates > Hominidae > Gorilla > Gorilla gorilla. Next base: position 87,161,167 of record NC_073241.2, on the reverse strand, counting down.
CAGTGAAGATTTAATACTGAGATGCAATCTAACATTCGTAATATCTGGTGTTTTGTAGATGGCAATGTAGGAGAGATATATTTTAATCACTTTTCATTTAAATGAACTTATGTAAAAAATAAGCTAATAATTTAGCAGTTCCAAGTCTCCAAAGGGCGTTTTCAAATGTCCATAAAAGAAATGGTTACAGAAATGTTTAAGAAGCATCTTCATGTCCACATCCTGTTGTAACTGCTGTACCATTTTCTCTTCCAACTCCTTCCCTTTGCCTGCAAGACGGGCTTGGATGAGATGGATGCTTTGCTTGACTTCTTTGATATCCTGAACTTTCTGTAGCTCTTGATTTTTCTTCAATCTGTTCATTATAAATTTAGCTTGGCGTTTCTGTTTGATCTCTTCAACTCTCTTCATTGCATCAATAGTTTTATTCCATAGCTCTCGCTGGTATTTGATAGGTTCATTTCTATGTTTGTCAAATTCAAATGAATTATCTACTGTAAGCTCTTTACCAGCTGCTTTCTGGAACGGTTTGGTCCGCCTAACTTTGTGAGGATTGCACTTTTTTTAAAGTTTTTATGACATTTAGATTTACAAAATCCGAACACTTTGCAATCGTTGTGGATGAACATCATGTCATAGCCAGGGTAGATGGGCCCTGAACAGAAATAACACTTCTCGATGCGCATGTTGAACCCGTGTGGTTCCCCACTGACCACACGCCAAGCTTGAGAGCCCAACTACAATTTTTTTTGACTTTTCATTTTGAAATAATGATAGAGTCACCAGAAGGTTCAAAGAAAGTGTACAGGGAGGCCCAGTGTACCCTATACCTAGCCTCCTTCAGTGGTGGTAACATCTTGAATAATTACAGTACAAAATCAAAATCAGGAAATTGACATTGAAATGCTCCACAGAGCTGATTCAGATTTCATTGTTTTTATAAGCACACACGTGTCTACTTCTATACAATCTTATTACGAGTGTAGCTTCCTGTAACCACCAACACAATTGAGATACACAACTGTGCCATCACTACAAGGCTGCCTCATGCTGTAACTGCCCAGCGGGTTCACACTGCTCACTGCCTAGACAGAGCTGTTTTATCAAGATAGGGGAATTTCTATAGAGAAAGAGTCATTCATGCAGAGCTGTCTGTGTGGGAGACCAGGGTTTCATTATTACTCAAATCAGTCTCCCTGAGCATTCGGGGATCAGAATTTTTTTTTTTCTTTTGAGACGGAGTCTCGCTCTGCCGCCCAGGCTGAAGTGCAGTGACGCGATCTTTGCTCACTGTAACCTCCGCCTCCGAGGTTCAAGCCATTCTCCTGCCTCAGCCTCCTGAATGGCTGGGATTATTGGTGCCTGCCATCACTCCCAGCTAATTTTTGTATTTTTTAGTAGTGACGGGGTTTTGACATGTTGGCCAGCCTGGTCTCGAACCCCTGACCTCAGGTGATCTGCCCGCCTTGGCCTCCCAAGGTGTTAGGATTACAGGTGTGAGCCACTGTGCCTGGCCAAGTGTTTAGCTTTTTAAGAAACTGATATTTTCCAGAGTGGCTATGCTATTTACATTACTATAAATGTAGGGAAATAGATAATTTTCTCTCTATCTTTCATAATTCTTAGTTGGGATGGGCCACTGTAACAAAAAACAGATTAAAAAGAGACAAATAAACAGAAGATTATTAACATGTATACCTCGTGTAGTATACAGGGAGATACCCAGAGAAATTGGTAAATTTCAAAGAGGTGGCTTTGAACTCACACTTAAATGCCATGTCTGCTGAAACAAAAAGGGTGTAGGGAAAGTTGATTATGCTCAGGAAAAGCTGGCAAATAAGAGTAAGATTTGTTATGGAGATTTAAGTCAGTGCCTTCTCCATCAATAAAGGATAACTGTCTCCAGTGACTTAGAGTCATCCTGTCCTCCTGGGGTAACGTGGATGATAGGGTAACTTCCACTCTGTTTTCAGAGCTTCTCCTGTGGTTGCAGTTTCCCAAAATAATCAGCTCAAAATAAGAGAGGGGAGAGGAGAGAAAGAGAAGGAGAGTTATTATAAGGAATTGGCTTATGTGATTGTGGAGGCCGAGAAGTCCCACCATCTGCCATCGGCAAGCTGGCAGCTGGGGAAAGCCAGGGGTATCATTCGATCTGAGTCCAAAGGCCTGAGAACCAGGGGAGCTGATGATGTAAACTGCAGTCTGAAGGAAGGAGAGAGTGATATTCCAGCTCAAGTCATCTGGCAGAAAAGAAGGGCCAAATTCAGGGCTGGGTGAGGTGGCTCACGCCTGTAATCCCAGCACTTTAGGGGGCCGAGGCAGGTGGATCACTTGAGCTCAGGAGTTTGAGACCAGCCTGGCCAATATGGTGAAACCCCGTCTCTACTAAAAATACAAAAATTAGCTGGGCATGGTGGCATGTGCCTGTAATCCCAGCTATTTGGGAGGCTGAGGCGGGAGAATCGCTTGAACCTGGGAGGCAGAGGTTGCAGTGAGTTAAGATCGCACCGCTGCACTCCAGCCTGGGTGACAGAGTGAGACTCTGTCTCCAAAAAAAAAAAAAAAGGGCCAAATTCTCCCTTCCTCTGCCTTAAAGCCCTCAACAGCCCATTGAGGAGGGTGATCCACTCATAGACAGAATCGGAAATGACGTTTTGCCAAGTATCTGGGAACCCCATGACCCAATCAAGATGAAACATAAAATTAACCATCACAAATGCTAATGATCAGATATAAAACGGGAAGTGGGGTAGGGAGTACTTAGAGGTGGGGGACAACAGTTGTCACTGCAAACAGGATGGTCAGGGAACCTGGCCTGAGACAGTAACATGTAGATCTGAAGGAGAGAGTAGGGCGCTTGAGAAGGGAAGTAACTCACCCATGACCCTCACCCTTATCCACTAACTCCTAACTCTGTGTTCTCTCCCTGATGATAGCTGGTTGTTTTATTTTCATAAAATCGTGAGATGTTAGAGATGGAAGTGACCATTGGGGATGGCCATAAGTTTCACTGAAGATCCTAAGTCTATTAAACAAAAAATTGAATTTTTGTGGCAACTCAGATTGATAGTGGTGACTTTCTGGAGCATGGCATAGAGCAAGATCCAGAGGTTAGGTCTGGGTTCAGAGCAAAAAGCGACGTTTTCCCCAAGTTCAGCAGGAGGATGGTGACATTAGACAGTCAGTGGCCCATTCCTCTTCTAGTGTGACCCTCCCATTACACGATGAGGACATAGGCAGCTGGAGTGTAACAGAGAGGAAGTGGCTGGATTTTCAAAATGGTCTTTAGCATGAACACTTTTATGCCTTCACTGTCTCCATTATTGACTAAAGGAAAGTAAAAGAAATGGAGGAGGCCGGGCGCGGTGGCTCACACCTGTAATCCCAGCACTTTGGGAGGCCGAGGTGGGTGGGTCACCTGATGTCAAGAGTTCGAGACCAGCCTGGCCAACATGGTGAAACCTTATCTCTACTAAAAATACAAAAAATTAGCTGGGCCTGGTGGCAAGCGCCTGTAATCCCAGCTACTTGAGAGGCTGAGGCAGGAGAATAGCTTGAACCCAGGAGGCAGACATTGCAGAGAGCCAAGATTGCGCCATTGCACTCCAGCCTAGGCGACAGAGTGAGACTCCATCTCAAAAAAAGAAAAAAAAAAGAAAAAGAAAAAAGAAAAAGAAATGGAGGACTCCACTCTTGGTTACAATGAAAAGAGTCCCCGCCTCCCAAACTTGCAGTTTCTCTCAGGCAACCATTTTATTCCAGGGCTTGGCCAGGCCTCCAGAAATGTTATTTTTCTCTTCTTCTTTGTGGATTCAGCCCAGGGAAGAAAGGTATAATTGCAACCCCACACCCACAAAGATGCTCCTTGGACTTGGATAAAAGAGCACAAGACACCATTTTTATCACTTAACCCGGTAAAAGAAGATACCTACACAGATCGCCAGGACCACACAGTAGGAACAGAGGCCCCCCTTCCCTTGTGCTGCCCAAGTTCCTAGAGGGATCTGAATGAAGCAACTGTTTAACTAATGCAACCATGTTTAAAGTTCCCAAGGGATCCACACTCTTTAAATGATGCATAAATTGAGTCATTTTGTAAAATACAGTACCTTGATTTATTTGCTTAGTAGCTTTTAGTTTGTCTACTAGGTTTCTGTAAAGAAGAATACAAATGTATTTAGGCATAAATTGTTTTCAATCATTTTCTTGGTGTCTACATTACCCTCCATGTAATATATTAGAGGTTCCTAAGCCACAAATGGTATGATTGAAGGTATAAAAACTTGAAGCTCACTGCAACCTTAAACTCCTGGGCTCAAGCAATCCTCCTGCCTCAGCCTCCCAAGCAGCTGGGACTACAGGTGGGTGTCACCATGCCCAGCTAATTTTTAAAATTTTTTGTAGGAGGCCTTGCTATGTTGCTCAGGCTGGTCTTGAACTCCTGGCCTCAAGTGATCCTCCCACCTTGACCTCCCAAAGTGCTGGGATTACAGGCATGAGCCACCGTGCCCAGCCCCCATCTCTTTTTAATACACTAGAATTATGAAATGGCAGCAGAAAGAGTTCACCTTCTAGTTAGCAGTTGGATCAAACAAGTAAAATGATTTGAAGATGAGCAAAACGAACCTTGTTATTTTTGACTTAAATGTTCTTGAGAACAAAAATGATGATGCCAGGCTTCAGAAGATGGCCCCTTGAGGGTTTAATGGTTGAAAATCATCCTCACTTTCCTACCCCTTTCAACACACACACACACACACACACACACACACACACACAGTGTTGGGCTCAGTGACACCACATAACAATAGCAACAGGCTTAAGGACAGTGCAAGCACAGGTGCACCAGGCTACTGTCGGGAGAAGGGAAACTAGAATGTGCACCGAGAATAAAAAATGGCTTGGGTGAGTCATCAAACAACCCTGTCAAAAAGCAGGATGTCTGATTTCACAGCCTCCATTGCTCCCTCCAACACCACATGGAACATGAACTCCAAACTGATAAAGTCTCAGGCAGGTCAATCACCTTCTACTCAGCCCCAGTGTGAAAGAGGAGGGACTCATATGGAAAAGCCTGCTCTAAACACAGGCTTATCTGTGTTGCAAGATTATTAAACATTGCAGACTTAGGGAATTCATTCTCAGGTGAGAATTCAGTAACTGGCACTGGGGGCTGTAAAATATACTGGCCATGAGTCCCTTAGGTAGTCGAAGGATAAGACGACCAAAGTCTAACCTGAGCCGATGTTACTGACGTGAGTGTCAGTACATGCATCTGAATCTTACTCTGTCAATTTTCAAGAAAGGAAATGAAAGTAAAAGCATTTGTCACTTGAGGAATTTCTCTGCATGCATGATTATTATTTATTGCATTTCTCACATATTTAAAGTTGCTTTTGAGCCAAACTATGAAGTGAGTAAAACTTGACTTTTGTTTCTTGATTCCTTATTTTCTCGCCTCATATTTTTTTTCTTTTGATGGTTAAATTAGTTAGGATACTAGTTTCACTCCTACTACAGAGAGAGTGGCCCCAAATAATACTGATTTAAGTGAGATGAAGGTTTATTTCTCTGACACAAAAAAGTCCAAGCTAGTATGCCGCTACCAGTCATACCAGGAATAGTTTTAGGGACTCAAATGCTTACCTAGTTACTTTGCAATCTGCAACATATGTTTTTTTCATCTTCTCTTGGTGCAACATGGCTGCTCCTGATCCTGCCAATTCATCTGTATTCCCTCCTGCAGAAAGAAAAGAACGGGCACGGGGCATGACTTGAAAGTTGCATGTATCACTTCTGCTCAAGCTCCATTGGCCAGAATGTAGTCCTACGCCCACACCAAACTGCAAGGGAGAGATATTTTAAAGCACAGAGTGGTGATTTGGGTTCAGAATGAAGACCCTGAGTGATTTGGAAAAGGCTACATCTGTTCACTATGTGATAAGTTGGTGATTAATTCAAGGCTATACTGAGGAGGAGAGCCAGGAGGCCTGAGTGCACCAAAAAGATGCTGACAGATTCAGTGGTGACAGGAAGTGACCTAGGGCCTAGAGAGAAACTAGGGGACTCCCAGGAAAGCTGGCTTGTGGTGATATAGGAGTTAAAAAGGAATTACTTAGGGAGATAGCAAGGGCATGGGAGTCCTTGGTAGGGCTTTCCTTTTAATGAAAAGCAGCCCCAAATAATTTTCTAACAAAGAGCAGCTGATAAAAGTTGAGCTGCAGACATAGACAAGCAAGCTGGCAGCTTGCTGCACAGATGAATGCCAGCAGGAACTAAGGACTAGACCTTTTCAAGATGGTGGCTCCATCTTGCCTTCTCTGCCAGCCACGTGTACGGTAAGAAGCAGATAATATGGCCGCCATCAACTGGAAAGTCCATTTGCATAAGAAGATTAGGGTAGGGCGACCAGCCTTCCCAGAGAGCTTTGTAAATGTCATACATGATGGAACCAATCTGTGAGGCCTAGTAAATCAGACAACACCTCCTCAAACTGGACTATAAAACTTGGTGCATTCTCCACCAGCTGGTCCTTTCTGCTCAGAGACTCCTTCTGAGAGGTGAAGCCAGCTGGACTTCCTGGGTCGAGTGGGGACTTGAAGAACTTTTCTGTCTTAGAAGAGGACTGTAAAATGCACCAATCAGCACTCTGTAGCTAGTAAGAGGATTGTAAAATACACCAATCAGTGCTCTGTAAAAATGCACCAATCAGCACTCTGTAGTGAGCAAGAGGATTGTAAAATGCACCAATCAGTGCTCTGTAAAATGCAACAATCAGCGCTCTGTAAAATGCACCAATCGGCAGGAGTCTAAAAGTAGCCAATCGCGGGGAGGATTGAAAAAAGGGCACTCTGACAGGACGGAAACAGAACATGGGAGGGGACAAATAAGGGAATAAAAGCTGGCCACTCCCCAGCCAGCAGCAGTAACCTGCCTCGGGTCCCCATCAACGCTGTGGTTGCTTTGTTCTTTAGCTCTTCACAATAAATCTTGCTGCTGTTCACTCTTTAGGTCCGTGCCATCTTCAAGAGTTCTAACACTGCAAAGGTCCATGGCTCCATTCTTGAAGTCAGCGAGACCACGAACCCACTGGCAGGAACCAACTCCAGACACACTTCCTTTAAGAGGAAGCGGTTTTTCTTTCTCTTCTCTTCTAACTGTTAAACCTCCACTCCTAAACTCCTCCTGTGTGTCCATGTCCTAAATTACTCTGGTACCCGACAATGAACCCCGGGTTTTTTTGTTTTGTTTCGTTTTGTTTTGTTTGAGATGGAATTTCACTCTTGTTTCCCAGGTTGGAGTTCAATGGTGCAATCTCGGCTCACCGCAGCCTCAGCCTCCCAAGTTCAAGTGATTCTCTTGCCTCAGCCTCACAAGTAGCTGGGAATACAGGCATGCGCCACCACACCAGGCTAATTTTGTATTTTTAGTAGAGACGGAGTTTCTCCATGTTGGTCAGGCTGGTCTCAAACTCCCAACCTTAGGTGATCCACTCACTTTGGCCTCCCAAAGTGCTGGAGTTACAGGTGTGAGCCACCACGCCCGGCCAAACCCCGGGTTTATACCCCAGACAACGTAGCCGCTTCAGTGGCGTTTGCTTCATCCTCTTGACCCTAGACCCTCCTGATCTACTGCAAGATTTGCCATATGCAGGGGAATTGTGGGTAATCCTGGGAAGTTTAATTTGGGAGTAAATTACTTACCTGAACATGTCACTCCCCATCTCAAATCCCCCACTCCGAGCAAAATCAAAAGTGGTTTTTTTGTTGTTTTTGAGAGAGAGTCTCACTCTGTTGCCCAGGCTGGAGTGCAATAGCACTATCTTGGTTCACTGCAACCTCTGCCTCCTGGGTTCAAGCGATTCTCGTGGCTTGGCCTCCCAAGTAGCTGGGATTACAGGCATGTGCCACCATGCCCAGCTAATTTTTGTATTAGTAGAGACAGGGTTTCACCATGTTGGGCAGGCTGGTTTCGAAATCCTGACCTCAGGTGATCCACCCACCTTGGCCTCCCAATGTGCTGAGATTACAGGCGTGAGCCACCGCGCCTGGCCCAAAAGTTGTTATCTTGACTACAAAGCCAGTGTCATCTAGCCCCTGCCCACTGTCTCCAACCTCATCCCACGTGGCCCTGCCCCTTCTCCACTCTGCGACCAGCACGCTGCCCTGGTGGCTACTTCTAAAGCACACAAGCATGTTTCTGCCTGAGGAACTTTACACCTGCTGGCCCTACTACCTACACTGCCTTCCCCCAAATATGTATAAGACGGGTAGCCTCCCTTCTTTCAAGTTTCTGCTCAAATGTCACCTCTATCAAGATTAAATCCCTGCCATTTTAAAATGGTGCTACTCCAAGTGAGGCAAACAGACTGGAGTTTGTCTGTGAACAGTTTGCTGCCATTTGGCCATGAGTTGAGCCCAGAAATTTTGAAGGTGCACATCTAGAATTTGCTGCAATATCCAAGACCGTGACTTGTCTCACTGACCGGGGTATAGATGAGTTTGGGGGGCTTTGAATTCAGGTGCTGAGTCATGTAGAGTGCACTACATCCTAGTCGTGCATGTTAGGACCACACATACATTTTCATAATTTATTGCATTATCGTAATTTTAGCCCTTAATTAGGCTTGCCTTTCAATTTATAGTTTAGCATTATTAGTTGTAAAGACAATTTTGTATTCTGTATTTTGTTTTTGCTTTTTTTTTTTTTTTTTGAGATGAAATCTCACTCTCGTCCAGGCTGGAGTGCAGTGGCACAATCTTGGCTAACTGCAACCTCCGACTCCCTGGTTCAAGTGATTCTCCTGCCTCAGCCTCCTGAGTAGCTGGGATTATGGGCACAGGCCACCACGCCTGGCTAATTTTTGTGTTTTTAGTAGAGACGGGGTTTCGCCATGTTGAGCAGGCTGGTCTCAAACTCCTGGCATCAGGTGATCCGCCCGTCTCGGCCTCCCAAAGTGTTGGGATTACAGGTGTGAGCCACCGTGCCTGGTTTTTTGTATTTTTTACCTTAATTTACTTATGGTGACACAAGATTTACTGGACTATTTTTGTCAAGAAAAGACTTGTTTTTTTCCAAAAATAGCAGTGATAGTCAACCAAATAATGACAACAGATGTTATTTCCAATAGCATAAAAGCAAAATCATATATACTAATTTTACTCAGATATATATTCACTTATGTATTAATGTTGGGTTCGTAGTGATCATTGATGGCAAATTGCTAAAAACTATGATGTGTTATTTATAGAGCTGTACTGGCTAATTATGCTTTGAAACCATCAAAACTTAAGCAGCATTTACATAGAAAGCGTGAAAAGTTCAATACCAAAATAATCCTTTTGCTGGGTGCGGTGGCTCACTCCTGTGATCCTAGCACTTTGGGAGGCAGAAGCGGGAGGATCACCTGAACACAGGAGTTTGAGAGCAGCCTGGGAAACATAATGAGACCTCATCTCTTTTTAAAAGGAAAAAAAAATCCTCTTAAGGAAAGACTAACAAATTAAAAAGCTGATGGAAGCAGTCACTTGATATTTCATTTACAAACATTAGTAATTTGCAGGTATCTTATGAAGCAGCACTTAGGGTTGCTAAGATTGAAAAGTACAGTTGCTGAGACATTAGTAAAAGATTGAAGAAAGGATGTTTGGGGCCGGGCTCGGTGGCTCATGCCTGTAATCTCAGCACTTTGGGAGGCTGAGGTGGGCGGATCACTTGAGGTCAGGAGTTTGAGACCAGCCCGGCTAACATGGTGAAACCCCGTGTCTACTAAAAATACAAAAATTAGCTGGGTGTGGTGGTGGGCGCGTGTAATCCCAACTACTTGGGAGGCTGAGGCAGGAGAATTGCTTGAACCCGGGAGGCAGAGATAGCAGTGAGCCAATATCGTGCCACTGCACTCCAGCCTGGGCAACAGCAAGACTCTGTCTCAAAAAAAAAAAAAAAAATTATTTGGAAATGGGTAAATCTTTGACAGAGAAGGTAGCTCAGGTACCATTTTCCTATGATATTATAGCTCAATGTATTCAGGAACTACAGAAACCAACCAACTGAATAAATTAAGCTAGTATTTTCTTTGCAACTTGACTAATGTACACATATTGCCAATGGCAGTCTTTTTTTTTTTTTTTTTTTTTTGAGACAGGGTCTTGCTCTGTTGCCCAGGCTGGAATGCAGCAATGCACTCATGGCTCACTGCAGCCTCAACTTCTCCCACCTCAGCCTCCTGAGTAACCAGGGCTAAGGTGTGTGCCACCACACCTGGCTAATTTTTTGTATTTTTTTTTTTTCCTTGTAGAGACAGGGTTTCGCCATGTGGTCCAGGCTGGTCTCAAACTCCTGGGCACAAGCAATCTACCTGCCTTGGCCTCCCAAAATGAGGGGATTACAGGAGTGAGCCACCACACATGGCTGCCAATGGCAGTTTTTAAAGTATATGTGTGATTTGAAGATGATGCTATCAAATAAATAATTATTTCTTTCAACTTAATTGCCTATGGACAGAAGTAGCTCTGAGCTGTTTAAAACTCTGAAGGATTATATTGGTTTAAGTGTAGTTTGCACTTTAAGCTTCCTGTAGGAGTGAGTTGTGATGGTGTAGCCGCAATGACAGAAAAGCTTTCTAGAATAGATACACAAATTAAGGATTTTACACTGGAATATAAACCAACATACTGCTTCCTCCATAACATCTTACTACAAAAAAAAAAAAGTCAATGTGATGAGCATTATAGTAAGAATTGTGAATTAAATAAAAGCTAATGTGTTAAAATTAAGATAATTATATTTATGTAACAATATGAAAGCTGATTATATGTAACACTGCATGTTGAGGTATGATGTTTGTCAAAAGGAGGCCATCCATCAAGAATGTTTGAACTGTGAAACAAACTCTGTGCCTCTGAAAGATTAAAAAATAGGTTGATTCCACCTTTTTTTGAGACGGAGTCTCACTCTGTCTCCAGGCTGGAGTGCAGTGGTGCGATCTCGGATCACTACAACCTCCAACTCCCAGGTTTCGGCAATTCTCCTGACTCACTTCCCCAGTGGCTGGGATTACAGGCGCACAGCACCATGCCCAGCTAATTTTGTATTTTTGGTAGAGATGGGGTTTCACCATGTTGGCCAGGCTGGTCTCGAACTCCTGACCTCAAGTGATCCTCTCGCCTCGGCCCCCCCAAAGTGCTTGGATTACAGACGTGAGCCACTGCACCCAGCCTTGGTTCCACCTTTTAAAAGATGTAAATATTGTAAAAACAATCTTGCTGATTTGTTTGATATCATCAGTATTTTGAGTAATCTTAATATTTCCATGCAAGGAAGGAGTACAATATATTTTTCAAAAGATTAAAAGGAAAAAGTAGAAGTTAGAAACTTGCCAGTACGGTTCCTTCAGATGCTATGATTATAGATTGTCATCACATGTTCCATAATTATCAATAAAATAGGTGATAATCTTGATATTGCACATCTGTCAAAACTTACCACCACGTCTTATGAATTTGACAAAATGTTTTGAATTTTGTTTTCCATCAAAAGAAGATACACGAATAGGAAATTCTTAGATCTGGAATCTATTTTTTCCATCAAAAAATAGCTTAAATTGACCTGTAATTTTACAGGAGAAATTGTTGGGACTGCCTACTGACGAATGATTAAAGATACATTTTGAAAATACAGCATCACTTGCTTTCTTTTGCAGAAAAGTGAAAAAATCAATATCCTGGGCTTAATCCAATGCTTCAAAATTTCTTCTTCTATTTCTATCACCTTGCGATTTTGGTTTCTCTGTTATAAATGATTTTAAAGCCAAACAGAAATAGTTTAGAACCATATTATGCTCTGTACCCAGAGGTCAGGAGTTCAAAACCAGCCTGGCCAACATGGTGAGACCCCATCTCTACTAAAAAATACAAAAATTAGCTGGGCATGGCTGTGCACACCTGTCGTCCCAGCTACTTGGGAAGCTGAGACAAGAGAATTGCTTGGACCAGGGAGGCGGAGGATGCAGTGAGCCAAGATTGCACCATCGCACTCAAGCCTGGGCGACAGAGTGAGACTTCATCTCTCAAAAAAAAAAAAAAAGTCCAAAACAGATTGAAAAAAGAAAAACTGGTCCTCACCTCGGGTAATTTGAGAAGCACTGATTTAAAATAGTAGCTCTCGATCCTGCTTTATTTCTCTTCATGGCTTTTACTAACACCTCAGATTATAAACCTCTGCCTGTTTGATCATTTGTTTCTTGCCCATCTCTTAGACTAGGGTGCAGCTCAGTGGGAATAGGAGCCTCCTCATTCACCATTATACTTCTAGATCCTCAGCAGTTGCTGTCATGTGGTAAATGGTCTGTATTTGTTTTCATGGAGAAAGGACTCAGTTCTCAGGCATAACAAGTGAGGTGAATGAGTTCACTTGGCTAAAGTTGCCCAGGATTTCCTCAGTGTCCAGATGCAGTCTCCTTATCTAATATTAAACATGTCTGTTACCAAATATTCTCTATTAATTAGCACTGTTGATACAGCTCTGTGATCACAGCACTTGTCCTGATTTTCTGAGTCCCAGGAATCCTGACACTTAAGCATACTCACTAATAATTGAATGAGCCATTGAATGAGCCATGGACCTGCTATTGAGAATTGGGGACACACAAATAAATTTTAGATATTTTCCTTTTTTTTTTTTTTTTTTTTGAGATAGAGTCTCACTGTCTCCCAGGCTGGAGTGCAGTGGTATTATTTTGGCTCACTGCAACCTCCACTTCCTGGGTTCAAGCGATTCTCCTGCCTCAGACTTCCAAGTAGCTGGGATTACAGGCACCCACCACCACGTCCAGCTAATTTTTGTATTTTTAGTAGAGATGGGGTTTCATCCTGTTGGCCAGGCTTGTCTCAAACTCCTGATCTCAGGTGACCCACCCGCCTGGGCCTCCCAAAGTGCTGGGATTACAGGCGTGAGCCACCACGCCAGGCCCATTTTAGATATTTTCATCCAAATGATCACAATTTTGAACTTTTTTTTGGTCACAAAAGTGGTAAGTTTTAGTTATCTAGAAAACGAATCAACATAAATGTTTTCATGCCCTGATGAGGGGCTCAATTAATGAGGTCACAAGAAGTCTCTCTCTTGCATGCATTTAGATTATGAAAAAAACCAAGAGGATGAGACTTTTCTTTTTTGAGACACAGTCTCTCTCTGACACCCAGGCTGGAGTGCAGTAGCATGATCACAGCTCGCTGCAGCCTTGATCACCTGGGCTCAAGTGATTCTTCCACTTCAGCCTCCCAAGTAGCTGGGACTACAGGCACTTGCTACCACACCTGGCTATTTATTTTATTTTATTTTTTTTAAAGAGATGGGATCTCACCATGTTGCCCAGGCTGGTCTGGAACTCTCGGATTCAAGCGATCCTCTTGCTTTGGTCTCCCAGATTTCTGGGATTATAGGCATGAGCCACCACTCCTAGCTGAGACTTTTCAAACAAAACTTAAGACTTTTCAAACAGAACTGGCCAGGCGCGGTGGCTCATGGCAAAGTGTGGTGGCTCACACTTGTAATCGCAACACTCTGGGAGGCCGAGGTGGGCGGATCCCTTGAAGTCAGGAGTTCGAGACCAGCCTGGCCAACATGGTGAAACCCTGTCTCTACTAAAAATACAAAAATTAGCTGGGCATGATGGCACGTGCCTGTAATCCCAGCTACTTGGGAGGCTGAGGCAGGAGAATCGCTTGAACCAGGGAGTCGGAGGTTGTGGTGATCTGAGATTGTGCCACTGCATTTCGGCCTGGCAACAGAGTGAGACTCCGTCAAAAGAAAGAAAGAAAGAAGGAAGAAAGGAAGGAAGGAAGGAAGGAAGCCCCAAGGAGGGATGCAGAGCAAGATGGCCGAAGAGAAGCCTCCAGCAATTGTTCTGTTCATAGGAACACCACATTTGCCAACTATCTACACTAAAGAGCACCTTCATAAGAACCAAAAATCAGGTGAGCAATCACAATACGTAGTTTTAACTTCATATCACTGACAGAGGCACTGAAGAGAGTAGAAAGGAAAGTCTTGAATCTCTGATGCCACCCCTCTCCCATCCTCTAGTAGTGGCTACTTGGTGCAGAGAGAGAATCTGTGTGCTTGTGGGAAGGGGAGTGCAGAGGCTGGGGACTTTGCTTTAGAACTCAGTGCTGCCAACACAGGGCAGAACTCAGCTGGTGCCTATGGAGGGAGCATTTAAACCAGCCTTAGCCAGAGGGACATTGCCCATACCAGTGGTTGGAATTTGAGTTTTGGCAAGCCTTGCCACCATGGGCTAAATGGCCCTGGGGTCCTAAATAAACTTAAAAGGCTGTCTAGGCCACAAAGGCTACAAATCCCAGGCAAGTCCTAGTGCTGCGCTGGGCTTGGAGCCAGGGTACTGTGGGGGCACACAACCTAGTGAGACACTAGTCAGGGGTGCTAAGGGAGTACTCCCCCAATCCCAGGCAGCACAGCTTGCAGCAATGAAAGTGACTCCTTCCTTCTGCTTAAACAGAGGAGAGGGAAGAGTAAAGATGACTTTGTTTTGCACCTTGGATACGAGCTCAGCTGCAGGATAGGGCACTGGGCAGAGTCGGGAGGCCCCTATTCCAGGCACTAGCTCCTGGATGACATTTCTAGACACACCTGGGCCAGAAGGGAATCCGCTGCCTTGAAGGGGAGGACCCAGTCCTGGCAGGATCCATCACCTGCTGACTAAAGAGCCCTTGAGCCCTGAATAATCAGCAGTGGTAGCCAGGTAGGATATGCTGTGGGCCCCGGGTGAGAGACTCTGAGATGTGCTGGCTTCAGATGTGACGCAGCATATTCCTAGCTGTAGTGGCTCTGAGGAGAGACTCCTTCTGCTTGAGAAAAGAAGAATAAAGGGGACTTGGTCCTGCAGTTTAGGTATCAGGCCTGCCACAGTGGAGAAGAGCACCAGGCAGCCTCTGGGGGTCCTCAATTCCAGGCCGTGGCTCTTGGACTGCACTTCTGGACCTAACCTGGCCCAGAGAGAAGCCCACTGCCCTGAAGGGTGAGTCCCAGGCCTGGCAGCATTCACCACAAGCTGACTGAAGAGCCCTTGGGCCTTAAGGGCACATTGGTGGTGTCCTGGCAGTAAGTCGCCTTCCCTATGCACCTGTGGGAGTGGTGAGTCGTGGACACTGGGAGAGACTCCTCTGCCTGGGGGAAGGGGAGGGAAGAGTGGGAAGAGCTTTTTTTTTTTTTTTTTTTTTGTGGTTTCAGTGCTAGCTTAGCTGCAGTAGAATAGAGCACCAGATAGATTCCTAAGGTTTCCAACTCCAGGCCCTAGCTCCTGGATAGCATCTCTGGACCCACTCAGGTGATTTGCCACCCCGAAGGGAATGATACAAGGCTGGCTGGCTTCACCATCAGCTGATTAGAGAACTCTAGGGCCTTGAGCAAACGTAGGTCGTGGTTACAGCAAGCCTTGGGCAAGACCCAGTTCTGTGCTGGCTTTTGATCTGACCCAGTACAGTCCCAGTGGTGGTGACCACAGGGGTGCTTGTGTCACCCCTCCCCTAGCTCCAGGCAGCTCAGCACAGAGAGACAGACTGTTTGTTTGGGAGAAAATAAGGGCAGAGAACAAGAGTCTTTGTCTGGTAATCTAGAGAATTCTTCTGGATCTTATCCAAGACACCAAGGCTTCTATAACTCTGCAAGAACCGTAGTGTTACTGGGCTTGGGGTAGCACCTAACGCAGATACAGCTGCGGTGACCACAAATGTAGATCACAACACCCAAGTCCTTTAGAATACCTGTAAAGCCTTCCTAAGAATGATGAATATAAAGAAGCCCAAACTGCAAAGACTACAATAAATATCTAACTCTTCTATGCCTAGACACCAACAAACATACACAAGCATCAAGACCATCCAGGAAAAAGTGACCTCACCAAACAAACTAAATAAGGCACCGGGGCTAATCTTGGAGAGACAGAAATATGTGACCTTTCAGACGGATAATTCAAAATAGCTGTTTTGAAGAAACTCAAAGAAATTCGAGATAACACAGAGAATGAATTCAGAATCTTATCAGATAAATTTAACAAAGGAATTGAAATGATTTAAAAGAATCAAGCAGAAATGATGCCCCAGGAAATAAATGTTCGCTGAGATGAGAAAAGTGTGAAAACACTGAAGTGTTAGAAGAAAAGATAATCCAGATCTGTTGATCCCAACCTTGGCTGCACACTAGAATTACTTGAATTCTAATGTGAGCAGTTGTAAATCCTGATGCCTGGCCACACTAAACCAATCAAATCAGTAATTTTAAAACTCCACAGGTGATTCCAGTGTGCCTGCAGACTTGCCCACCACTGGTCCAGAACAGCCCTCTACAAACCTTAACCTGCATATAAATAATTTGCATTTTTTTTTTTTTTTTTGAGACAGAGTATTGCTCTATCACCCAGGCTGGAGTGCCGTGGCGCAATCTTGACTCACTGCAACTTCTGCCTCCAGGGTTTAAGTGATTCTCATGCCTCAGCCTCCTGAGTAGTTGGGATTATAGGTGTGCATCACCGCATCTAGCTAATTTTGATATTTTTAGTAGAGACAGCATTTCACCATGTTGACCATGCTGGTCTCAAACTCCTGGCCTCAAATGCTCTTCCCACCTTGGCCTCCCAAAGTGCTGGAACTACTGGCATGAGCCACCGCACCTGGCCTAAGTCATTTGCATTTCTTTCTTTCTTTCCTTCCTTCCTTCCTTCTCTTTGAGACAGTGTCTGGCTCTGTCACCCAGGTTGGAGTGCAGTGGCTCGATCTCAGCTCACTGCAATCTCTGCCTCCTGCTCTCAAGCCATCTTCCCACCTCAGCCTCCTAAGTAGCTGGGATTACAGGCACATGCCACCACATCTGGCTAATTTATATATATTTGTTGTAGAGATGGGGTTTCGCTGTGTTGCCCGGGCTAGTCTTGAACTCCTGAGCTCAAGCAATCTGCCAGCCTCGACCTCCCAAAGTGCTGGGATTGCAGCCATGAGCCCCCACATCTGGCCAAGATGCCGCATGTCTAACAAGCTTCCAACTGCTGCTGCTGCTGGTCCAGGGACCATACTTTGAGGAACAAGGCTCAAGAAGGTAGGTGGCAGGCCAAATTGCAATTGATGAACAAGTAGCAGGATAGCAGGCAAGACTTTGAGAAGCATCTTCAGCACATTATTTTTTTATTGTGGGAAAATATACACAACACAAAATTTACCATCGCAACCATTATTTATTTATTTTTTAAATTTGAGATGGAGTTTTGCTCTTGTTGCCCAGGGTGGAGTGCAATGGTGCAGTCTTGGCTCACTGCAATCTCCACCTCCCAGGTTCAAGCTCCTGCCTCAGTCTCCCAAGTAGCTGGGATTACAGGCGCCCACCACTAAACCCAGCTAATTTTTATATTTTTAGTAGAGACGAGGTTTCATCATGTTGGCCAGCTGGTCTCGAACTCCTGACCTCAGGTGATTCATTCGCCTTGGCCTCCCAAAGTGCTGGGATTACAGGTGTGAGCCACTGCACTGGGCCTCATCTTAACCATTTTTAAGTATACAGTTCAATCACATTAAATACAATCATGATTGTGCAACCATCACCACCATCCACCTCCAGAAATTTTTCATCTTCCCAAACAACAACTGTGTCCCCATTAAACACGAACTCCCCCTAACCCCTCTCTCTAGCCCAGCAGTCCCCAATCTTTTTGGCACCAAGGACTGGTTTTGTGGAGGACAATTTTTCCACAAACCAGGGTGGGGGATGGTTTTGGGATGATTCAAGTGCATTACATTTATTGTGCACTTTGTTTCTATTATTATTACATTGTAATATATAATGAAATAATTATACAGCTCACCATAATGTAGAATCAGTGGGAGCCCTGAGCTTGTTTTCCTGCAACTAGATGGTCCCATCTGGGGGTGATGGGAGACAGTGACAGATCATCACTCTCATAAGGAGTGAACAACCTAGATCCCTTGCATGTGCAGTTCACAGTAGGGTTTGCGCTCCTGTGAGAATCTAATGCTGCAGCTGATCTGACAGGAGGCGGAGCTCAGGCAGTAATGAGTGAGACTGGTACTGGTCTGTGGCCTGGGGGCTGGGGGCCTCTGCTCTAGCCTCTGGCAAACACTATTCTACATTCTGTCTCTATGAATTTAACTATTCTAGGGACCTCACATAAGTAGAATTGTACAGTATTTATCCTTTTGCGACTGGCTTGTTTTACTTAGCATCATGTTCTCAAGGTTCATTCACATGTCAGAATTTCCTACCTGTTTAAGGCTGAATAATATTTCATTGTATACATAGATGCATTATTTTTGAGCAAATTTATCTCTGTAAGAAAAGTGATCAGCTGTTTTGATTATAAAAGAACATACCCAGGGTGCTTCAGAGCAAAGGGAATCTATTAAACAACAGCAAAGTCACTTCCCTAAATGGGCTGTCCTTTGTAATATGAAGATGACCTCCTTCTAGGGGTTCTGATCCGCCATCCTTTTCCCATTCAACATCAGTCAGGAAATTCCTGGTTATCAATGGCATAACACGTTAGTTAGCAAGTAGTCAGTTGCTGCACTGTGATGACGAAGCTCAAAGCTAAGCTGCTGGAATAGGGCCAGAGGGATGAGGTCACCAGTGAGCCTGGCTCTCATGCTCTCAGGTGACCTCAAAGTGACAGAGAAGCTTTCGGTGGAAACACCTCAGTGACAACTCTGGGGACAGCACTGGTAACCAGTTTTTCCTGGTAGAGGTACTGCCGCCTCAGAAAAAGGAGGAAAAATAAATCCCCCAAAGGAAACGAACAAGGAATTCTTTGCTGGACTAAAATGAAAAGGTTGACACCCAAAAACAAAACAATGTGAGAACATTCCAAAGGAAATACCCGGTCTGCATTTAGAAACATGAGAACTTACTTCCAGCAAGCCAGTAAGAACCAAACCGACCACCTGTGGGGAGGTTTTTTTTTTATGAGTCTCAAATATCAGGAAGCTTTCCCCAAGGTCCAATCCTGTTACAATCTCACCACGATCCCTACAGTCTGGGGTTGACTTTTTCCTTGGAGCATAAACTTTTTCCCTGTTGCTCTTTTTCTGTGCTTACTTGGCATTTGTGAAGAAGGACTTATCTAGTTAGCACTTGAACAGGAGGGAATTTTCTGCTCTGTATTCCAGAAACAGCCTGGCAGGATCTTAGATCTGAGAATTCAATGGGGCTGGGATGGAATGCTTCCTCTGCTACTCAGTATCTTTAGACAGGTTATTTATTTATACTACCACAGTTTCATTTATCTCATTGGTAAAATGAAGCTGAAGATAACTTCCACATAGGATTATCATAAGGATGACACGAGATAGTCTTTATAAAAGTGTCTGGTCAATTTTCAAAAAAAGACATTTATGCAACCAACAAACACATGAAAAACAGCTCAACATCACTGACCATTAGAGAAACGCAAAACGAAACCACAATGAGATACCATCTCACACCAGTCAGAATGGTAATTGTTAACAAATCAAGAAACAACAGATGCTGGCGAGGCTGTGGAGAGATAGGAACACTTTTATATTCTTGGTGGGAATGTAAATTAGTTCAACCATTGTGGAAGACAGTGTGGTGAGTCCTCAAAGACTTAGAACTAGAAATACCATTTGACCCAGCAATCCCATTACTTGGTATATACCAAAAGGAATATAAATCATTCTATTATAAAGATACATGCGTGCATATGTTCACTGCAGCACTATTCACAATAGCAAAGACATGGAATCAACCCAAATGCCCATCAATGATAGACTGGATAAAGAAAATGTGGTACATATACACCATGGAATACTATGCAGCCATAAAAAGGAATGAGATCATGTCCTTTGCAGGGACATGGATGGAGCTGGAAGCCATTATCCTCAGCAAACTAATGCAGGAACAGAAAACCAAACACTGAGTGTTCTCACTTATAAGTGGGAGCTGAACAATGAGGACACATGGACACAGAGGGGAACAACACACACCAGGGCCTGGTGGTGGGGCGGCAGTGCTGGGGCTTAGGGTGGGGGGCAGGAGGAAGGAGATCATCATGGTAAATAGCGAATGCATGCTGGGCTTAATACCTAAGTGATGCGTTAATAGGTGCAGCAAACCACCATGGCACACATTTACCTATGTAACAAACCTGCACGTCCTGCACATGTATCCTGGAATTTAAAATAAAATTTTAAAAAACTAAAAAAATTAATCAGTAAAAGTGTCTGGTTACAGGGCACACTATAAATGTTGGTATGGATGTCCTTTCTGTATTTCTAATCCAGGCACTGTTAGGTAGAGGGAAACCAATGATGAGCAAAAGTAGACAATGCCCACCCTCAAAGAGCTTCCAGTGTAGAAGGGAGACAGAGTGGGAAAGGAGCAAAGTGATATGAGAATTATGAGAGCTATGATGAGGCTCCTTTGGCAAAGGTTTCTCCTGGAAGAGACCACTGACCTGCAGCCTGGAGGGTAAACTGGCCTTAACCAGGTGAGCGATAAAGCCTGTTCCAGGCCAAGGCCGCAAGGTGGAAAGTGACAGTGTTTGAGAGAAGACAGGAGAGCTGAAGCCAAAAGAGAGAAGTTGAAACAGAGTGGAGGGAAGTGCCAGACTGGGCAGAGTGTTGATAGCCACGCCAGGTAGCTTTGTCTTTATTCTAAGATCACGGGAAGTCCTTGGGGGCAGGCAGTCACTGTTGAAGGCTAACATTTCACTTTTGGAAAGCTCCTTGGTCCCAGAGACAGACGATGGCAGATCGGGATGGTGATGACAGAGATGGAGACAAGAAGATGGATTGGGAGCTTTGGGGGCCATAAAACCATGGGTTTCACATGGTATTTGCTCTAGACGCATTTGGAGAATAAATTGATGAATAGGATTGATGACTGGCCCAGACATCAGTCTGAGACACAGGAAAAGTGGTGTGTGTATAATTTGGCTGTAACAAGGAATGAAGGAGTGTGCACAGCTTGGATGAGCCCCGAAAACATTCTGCTGCGTGGAAGACATCAGTGACAGTGACAAAGGACCATGTAAGTGATTCCATTTCTATGAGATGTTAAGAATAGGCAAAAACTATTGAGATAAAGGAAATCAGTGGTTGCCAGGGTTGGGGAAATTGAGGGGTGACAGCCAAAGGGTATGGGGTTTCCTCTTGAAGCGATGAAAATGTTTTAAAATTGATTGTGGTGATCATTGAGCAACCCTACGAATATACTAAAATCCATTGAATTGCACATTTTAGATAGGTGAATTGTGTGGTATATAAATTATCTCTTTCTCTCTTTTTTTAGCTATGTCCTACGGGAAGGAGTAAATTATATCTCAATGAAACTGTTACCAAAATAAGCCACATGGGGAGAAGAGTGTGAGAAGAAGGCTCATGGTCATGGGTACTGCTGCTCACTGCCTGAATAGTCCAGTGGGCCTGACCCCCAGGGTGGTGAGGTGGGTATTTCCTAACTCAGCATCCTCCCTGGCCCTTAATCCCACTACCTGATGTTGGCCCTGACTCCTTCCAGAGCAAATGAGATGGTTCTGTCTTCAGACTTCCAGGAAAGGAAAAGAGAGGACAGCGTATTCTTTTTTTTTAATTAATTAATTAATTAATTATTATTATTATTTTTTGAGACAGAGTCTAGCTCTGTCACCCAGGCTGGAGGGCAATGGCGTGATCTTGGCTCACTGTGACCTCCACCTCCCAGCTTCAAGTGATTCTCCTGCCTCAGCCTCCCGAGTAGCTGGGATTATAGGCATGTGCCACCATGCCTGGCTGACTGTTTTTGTATTTTTTAGTAGAGATGGGGTTTCGCCATATTGGCCAGGCTGGTCTCGAACTCCCGACCTCAGGTGATCCGCCTGCCTTGGCCTCCCAAAGTGCTGAGATTATAGGCGTGCACCAACATGCCCAGCCCAGCAGTGTATTCTTCTAACTACCTCATTGCTACCTACTTCACTCTATGGATCTGGGGCAAAGAACTGTCACGTGACAGCAGCTGCCACTGAACAGTGACTAAGGGGAGGACAGAAACTCCTGCTCATCCTCCAGGTCTCTATTTAGGTGTCACCTTCTCCAAGAAGCCTGCTGGGACTTCCAAAAATGAGTCAGGGCCCCTCCTCAGTCTTCTCACGGGCCTTCCCCCTTGTGAACACTTGTCCTACCAGGGGCTGATGGCTTGTTTCCTTGCTCTCGGCTCACTGAGCTCTCATCTCCTCTAGGGCCAGCACTGGGGCTTGCTCACCAGTTGTATCCTCAGCACTGTGACAGAGGCTTGTGCAGATCTTATGGCCACAGCAGCCAAAACAGAGATGGGTCTGAGGGAGGTGCTAGGAGTCCGCTACTGCAGGGAGCAAAGCGAGCATGAATGAGCATGTGCAGATGACCTCACGCTTCCCTAGAGCAGGGATCACGCTTGCATTGCTCAAGCTCTGGGCGTCTCTCCTTCTTCCAAAACAACTCCAGGTTGTGCACAAAGGTGACACTTCCTGACTGACCAACCTCTCATCTTCTACCCTGTGGGGGAGCAACAGGAATCGCCAATGCTCATACTAAAGTGCTTTTGTTTTATTTTCCCTTTCAATACATTGTCTGAACTTTTGAGATTCGGGGTGTAAATGAATGTATCCTTGTTATATATATAAATATATGATATATGTAATGTACATGTTATATATGTTTATATATAACATATATGTTATATGTTACATAAGTAACATACATATTATATGTTATGTATGTTACATATATGTTATATGTTATATGTTTTATATTATATATACTTTATATCCTTCTGCTGAGGAAGGTTGAGTTTTAAGGTTATTTGCATCTCTCCTAGACCTTACCCTGTTTTTTACTCACTATATTCTTTCTTTAAAAGGTGGAAAGTTTAGTCTTCTCATTTATTTCACCCAGGAATGTATTCAGCTATGAGTGACAGTGAACCGAGAGCTAGTGGCTTAAACACATAAAGATTTTATTTTCTTACTAAAAATAAGTCCAGAGTGGAGGTGGTCTGGGCTGAGGAAGTGGCACCACGATGTCATCAGGGAGCCACGCTCTTTTTATGTTTCTGGTCCACCCTCCTCAGTAAATGACTTCCATCTGCAAAGTCCCCTCAGATCCAAGATGGCAACCACTTAGCATCCATCATCATCACATCTCTGACTTGAAGACTAAAGAGAAGGGTGTGTTTCTGGACTTTCAGAGAGTTTTTGGAAGTCTCATGTAACATTCTGCCTACACCTCATGGGTCAGAACCTTATCACATGACCACATGATGCTGAAGGGAGACTGGGACACATGGTCCTTTAGCTGGGCATGCTGCTGCCCCCAAATAATACCAGGATCTGTGACTAGGGGGAAAGTGGAGCATGGATGGTGAAGCAGGTGAAGTCCCCATCCTCCACCATGCAATTAACTTCCACTGCTGTGTGAGTGTAAATGATATTCCAGGTGAAAGTCTCCTTGCACCCACGTTGACAGGGCTCCTGTGCCTTTTAACCTGGGTCAATCTTTTGGTTCTAGAATAATGGGCAGTGTCCCCTTGTGGCTTGAGGGGGTCTAAACACTGCCTGCTGCAAGAGCTCAAGACGGTCTCTCTTCCTCAGACTTACTGCAACTGCTGCCTAAAATTTCACCATTAAAGAGTTATGCCATTGAGATGAAATATTAATTTCTATTTTAAATGAAGGTATTCTGAGGAGGGTTAACACATAGAACTGCACCCTGTCATTCCTCTTTCATCTAGCAGGAGCGGAGACAGTGAATTGTGGGGAGAGGAGAGACAGCAGTCCCATCACCATCACGGACGTCATTGCTTGAAGAGGGAGCAGCTGGGCTAAGCCTGGGCAGGACCCAGAAGATCAGAGGGTGAGTTTTTCCAGCACCTCAGTGGGGAAAGACAAACCCATGAATAGAGGCTATTGTAAGGGAATGTAGAAAGTGGCCCCAGTAGACTTAGAATCAAAGACTTAGTTTTCAAAAGGAGCTTGGTGATCATCAGGTCAAACACACCCATTTTACAGATGATGAAACGGAGTCTGAAAAAGGCCAAGTGACCTGACTGAGGACCACAAAGGGCTAGTAGCAAGCACAGGTGTCAGACCCTCTCTCCTGATTCCTAGTCCAGGAATTGTTACAAGTCGTTGTTTTCTTTCTTTCTCCTTTCTTTTCTTTCTTTCCTTTCCCCCTTCCCTCCCTTCCTTTCCTCTCCTCTCCCCTCCCCTCCCATTCCCTTTCCTTTTGACAGGGTCTTACTCTGTTGCCCAGGCTAGGGGCACCATCAAAGCCCATTGCAGCCTTGACCTTTTAGGCTCAAGCAATTCTCCTGCTTCAACCTCCTAAATAGCTGGGACTACTATAGGCACATGCCACCATGCCCAATTAAATTTTTTTTGTAGAGATAGGGTCTTGCTATGTTGCCCAGGCTGCTCTTGAACTCCTGACTTCAAGTGATCCTCCTGCCTGAGCCTCCAAAAGTGCTGGGACTGTAGGCATGAGCCACTGTGCCCAGTCACAGGTTGTCTTTTATTTTTGTTTCACAGAGGACTAGGGCTCCTTGGAGAGGGCTGAAGAGGAGAGGAAGGAGGGGTGAAGCTCTGGGTCCTACCAGGTGTGAAACCAGATTTCATGGGGCCTGAAGTTTATACAATTGAGGAAGAGGAGAGTTCTTTAAGAAAAAAAAATTACAAAATTTGACCAGGCGTGGTGGCTCATGCCTGTAATCCCAGCACTTTGGGAGGCCAATGTGAATGGATCACCTGAGGTCCGGAGTTCGAGACCAGCCTGGCCAACATGGTGAAACCGTGTCTCTACTAAAATAAATTAGCCAGGCATGGTGGCGTGTGCCTGTAGTCCAAGATACTTGGGAGACTGAGGCAGGAGAATCACTACAACCAGGGAGGTGGAGGTTGCGGTGAGCTGAGATCACACTACTGCACTCCACCCTGGGCAACAGAGTGAGATTCTGTCTCAAAAAAAAAAAAAAAATGTTACGAAATTAATAATGTAAAATTAGGCATAAGACTTTGGAGAGTCCCTGAAGTTTAAGTATCATTAGCTTTATGGTAAACCTGACACAGGGGCCATCCATTGTGCCAATCATGTCAGCTGCCCCAGTCCCTCCTGTTTTACACATGACTCTCCTGTTTTGAGGTGTTAGAGTTAAAGAAAACAACAACTGAAAGTTCAATATAAAAAAGTTTAAAAACTACCATTATGCATATCACTGTCACTCAGCACAGCTGAGGACCAGACAGTTTAGCCTACACAATCACCTGCCAGCATTTGATTGTCTACATCTTTGAGAAATTAAGTATTTTAGGTGAGTCATAGGAAAGATGCTTGTGTAGGTCTTCAGTGCTGGGACTCAGAGAAGCACAGCAATGCTGTGCTTTGACTCACAAGATGGAATGTGAGCAATTCTTGATCAGGTGCCCCACAGATGTCATGGATTGTTTAGATTTGAATACAAGTGCATTTTTAAATTGCTATCCAATGAAGCATACCTTAAAAAGCCAAGATTTTCTTCTGCATTGTTTCAGAACTGTTAGGAACTGGATTAGGAAATATGATTTGAAGGACAGAAAATATGGATCAGTTAATCATCATCAACCGCTGTGAAATTCCCACCTTTTACTCTTTCATTTGGGATAAAAATATTGAAGATTGTGATTAAATGCCTATATGTTTTGTGTAAGGAGAGCTCATCATTGTATTTTGTGAATTAATTTATTAGATTAGCTACGTTAGCTCTAAAAGGTAAGCAATGGTTTTAGGTCAGTTTTAATTGTAAAGAAAATGTGAAGAGGATAGGTTGGGCAAGGCATCAAGTGGTGGGAAGAGAAGTCTAGGGATCCAGAGAACAAGAAAGACTCCAAAGGGAATAGCCTGGAAAAGATGTTTCATTGTTGCCAAGCTTACCCCAGGTCAATTGCAGTTGGATAAAAGTAAGTGTAACTGAGAAAGATAATCCAAATTCAAATATTTTTGTTGCTGTTTTTAAAAAAATGCATCCTAAAAAACTGCATTATTTTTTGATTGAAAAAGTAGGCCGGGCACAGTGGCTCACGCCTATAATCCCATCACTTTGGGAGGCCAAGGCAAGCAGATCACCTGAGGTCAGGAGTTCAAGACCAGCTTGGCCAATATGGTGAAACCCCATATTGTACTAAAAATGCAAAAAATAGCCAGGCATGGTGGTGTGTGCATGTAGTCCCAGCTACTCTGGAGGCTGAGGCAGGAGAACCACTTGAACCTGGGAGGCGGAGGTTGCAGTAAGCTGAGATCACGCCATTGCACTCCAGCCTGGGTGACAAGGGTGAAACTCCATCTTAAAAAAAAAAAAAAAAAGAGAAAAAGAAAAAGGAATGCATGCCTACGCTAAGGCACACTACAGTAATATTTTAGAATCAGAGGAAAAGCTTCCAGAAAGTGGAAAGCTGGTTACATACAAAGGATTGGGAATCAGAATAACATCAAGCATCTGACAGCAACACTGGAATCTAGGATATACTGAGACAAGGCCTTCAAAATTCAAAGGAAAAAAAATGCATTCCAACCTAGAATGCTATACCCAGCTAAACTATGAATGCAGACTAAACACATTTTTAAATACACATGATGTGCAGACGCCGTGGGTTGCCTATCCAACAGCTATTCCCCCAATCCCTTCTTTCCATTGACTTGAGACCTGTTCTCACAATAGAAGATGTAAATGATATATATTCATTTTCTGAGACTTCCATGCAGCTAAGGTATGACTCAGTTTCTGACAAATGAAATTAGCCAGCTGCTGTAGCCACCTGTGACATAAAGCGGACACATCATCATTGTTGTGATGAAGGCACAGCAAGGGTATGAAAAGTGCCTGGGTCCTGATGACATCACTGAGCTGCTAACTATTCAGAGAGTTAGAGATGACCTAATAATAGTAATAAAAATCCTATTTGTATTCCAGAATGCTATTATTTATAATTGAAGGCATCCTAGGTGATACCTTAGGCCTCAAAAAAGTTTTCTCTAGTGTTCTCTTTTTCAGATGTGCTCCACCAGAACTAGCAAGTACAACAAAAAAGGAATTCTGAGGATGATGACAGTGATCATTTCATCCTAAAGCAAGAGGACAGAGTCCACAGCCGGGAATGTCTCATGGGAAAAAAATGCAAACAGCTGAATTTTGTGTCTGGCCATACTGAGAGGTGCTTTATGGTTATGTGAGACATTTTGGAACTGAATTAATGATAGGCACATGGAAGACAAAGTAAATGAGGGGGAAAGGCAATTATTAACTCAACACAAATCCAAGAAACTTTATGACAAAGGAAGTGCAATGTTACTATACTGCATGGCTTAACTGCAAACAGTATTTCCATAGTCATAATAAGGTGTCCACTGAAAATTGATTTGGCTATAAGTTGCAATCTAATTATGATTTGAGATTGGAGTAAGAGCAAGAGTTTGTATGGGAGGGTGTCAGGAGTGGGATGTGTAAGCCAGTTAAATCTGCCTCTCTGATAGGAATTCAATAGATAATGTCTAAAAGGGGAAAACATCAAGACATGGCCAAACAAGCTTGTTATTAGTAATATGAAAGTGAATGAGCCTGGCCAACATGGTGAAACACCGCCTCTACTAAAAAATATAAAAATTAGCTGGGCATGGTGGTGGTCACCTGTAATCCCAGCTGCTCAGGAGGCTGAGGCAGGAGAATTGCTTGAACCTGGTGGACGGAAGTTGCAGTGGACTGAGATCACACCACTGTACACTCCTGCTTGGGCAACACAGCGAGACTCCATCTGGGGGAGGCCGGGAAAGAAAATGAATGTGCTGCGGCACGGTAGCCCACGCCTGTATTCCCAGCACTTTGGGAGGCCAAGGCAGGTGGATCACAAGTCAGGAGTTTGAGACCAGCCTGACCAAGATGGTGAAAACCCGTCTCTACTAAAAATACAAAAATTAGCCAGGCGCGGTGATGGGCTCCTGTAGTCCAAGCTACTCCGGAGGCTGAGGCAGGAGAATCGCTTGAACCTGGGAGGTGGAGCTTGCAGTGAGCCAAGATCACACCACTGCACTCCAGCCTGGGCAAAAGAGCGAGACTCCGTCTCAAAAAAAAAGAAAACAAAAGAAAGTGAATGTAAGAACAACTAAAATTTAAAATGAGTGCTTCTGGAGAGTAGCATTTGAGCCTGAGAAAAGAGGGGAATGACAAGACTGTTGTCTTCCCTTAGAAACTTTGCAGTACTATTTGAGTTTAAAATATATATATATGTGTTTGTATGCATATTTTTTGCCAAAAAAATTAAATTAAAAAATCATCCAGGAATATGTTAAAAACAAAGTTTCTACAGTCAAGAAAAGCAGCAAAAAATATAATAAAATAGTTTCAACTATACAAACATATATGTGAAAATTAGTCTCCCATCATAGAGATGAGCACCATTACCAACTTCTTGTGTATCTTTTCAGTCTATATATACATATATGTATGTGTAATATATGACATATATTAGCATATATTACACGTACATAGAATACATAACACTTACACATTACATTATATACATATAACATACATTATATTATATGCATACAATATACATTATATTGTATACATAATATACATTATAATTTAGATTATGTATACATTATATTATTTATTACATTATATATGTTACACAAATGGAAACCTATAAACATTATACACATGAATTTTATTTATGTATACAGAAATAAACTAGAATTCCTTAATTTTTAAAAAAATGGCAGATTAGTATTTTATTGTATGGAAGTAACCTCTGTGAATGGACACAGAGGTCACTTTTGGTCTTTCGCAGAAAAGGCATGCAGCCATGAATATATGTGTACATTTACCTTTGTATAAATGTTCAAGTGTATCTCTAAGATAAATTCCTAGACATAAATTCTTGGGGCACATGGCATGTATCTTAAAATTTTGATATAGTTCTGAATTTCCTTTCAAAGAAGTTGCACAATTTGTACCCCTACCTACAGTGAATGAGTGCCTGTTTCCTCCTAAATGTTGCCAGTGTTTGCAACACCAGACTTAAAAAAAAAAAACTTTGCTAATGTGATAAGTAAAAAATTGTTTCTCATTGTTTTATTTTGCATTTAATTTGCTTTTCTTTAACTGGGAGGGACAACCACTCATGCTCACTGGAAATTTAGGAAAACACAGAAGGCTGTGTTCATACACAAGGTACACTCCTGTGATTTTATGGAAGAATTTGAATAACCTTCTTTTTATCATCCAGTGATAGCAACAAAGGCTTACTCATATCCTAGTTCTAACAAGACAAAAATTTTTTGTATACTGAGGCGCACTGTTTCTAGAATGAAATACAGAGGGACAGATTACAGCCTGCAAAATAACAGGAACCAGATAGAAATATGACCTTCAGAAGCCCTTAACATAGTGGTGGGTTGTGATAAATAAGATATTTCTGGAAACCAATTTGGTAAATGCATAAACATCCAAGAATAGCAAGTGATTAAAGAAATCATCAGCAGGAGAAAATACTATGCAACTATTGAGAATTATGACCATGCCAACCATTCACTCATTCTATAAGAATTAATAAGCACCTGGAATGCTCTATTTAATGCTCTATGCCAAAAGAAATCAAGAAGAATAAGACTCAGTTTTATGTCTCAATGGGCTCACAGTGCAGTGGAGCAAGGCAGGTAAACAGTGAAAATACAATGGGAAGCTTTCCCTAGAAGTCAGCTGCAAAATGCTGTGGAAACAGCAAGAACCAACTAAATGTTAGAAGCCTTAGTTAGTTTGGGGGAGACTAGGGCAAAGCTTTCCCAGAGGGAGCCACTTGGGAACTGAGATGTGAAGGATGACGAGATCAGGCACATGAGGTAGGGCATTTCAAACAGAAGGAGTAGCGTGTGCTCTTCAGAATCTAGTAAATTTCAGCCAGGAGCAGTGGCTCATGCCTGTAATCTCAACACTTTGGGAGGCCGAGGAGGGCAGACCACTTCAGGTCAGGAGTTCGAGACCAGCCTGGCCAACATGGTGAAACCCCATCTCTACAAAAAAATACAAAAACTAGCTGGGCGTGGTTGTGCGTGCCTGTAATCCCAGCTACTTGGGAGGCTGAGGAAGGAGAATCACTTGAGCCTGGGAGGTGGAGACTGCAGCAAGCTGAGATCGCGCCACTGCACTCCAGCCTGGCGACAGAGTGAGACTGTCTCAAAAAAAAAAAAAAAAAATCTAGTAAACTTCTATTCACAGCAACCTGGAATTAGCCACATTTAGGGTGCAGGTCAGGAAGGAAGAGGGATAAAGTCCAAAAGGTAAATGTGTTTTCATGACACAATGGAAAATGATGAGAACAGAGCCTAAGATAATACATACAAACTTCCTACAACTACAGGAACACATGGCGACATATACTAACCATATACTAACAACAATCGCAAGTTATTTTGGAAAATTATTCATGAACTGTCTGTATTAATTTTACTCATTAAGTTTAACTGGTGTTACATTATCAACATCAGGTCAATGTAATGTTTATTACATTTCCATAGAGAAAGACAGTAAGTGGTTTATTAAAATCTCTTCCTTGTAGAAAAGAATGGTAGACAATCCTACATATTTGCATGCTTATGAATACAAAAGAAAGGGAAGTGAATTTTAATAACATGAATAATTCCTCCTGTAACATTTTATGCATGTTAAGTCTGTGTGATTGCCAAAATCATTGAGACACATTTAGTTACTTGATGTTTAATATTTCTTTTGCAATCTAATTTCTTATTTTAAAATGTTAGTCAGAAAAAAAGAAGTCATTAAGTAGTAAAGGAAGTGGAAAGCCTAGTAACTCAGAAGGAATGTTGGAAAACTCATTGTGCCAGAGAAAATAGAATATATCATCTGTATTTGTTGTTTTAAAAGCCATTTCGAAGGATGTGGGGCAGATATTTGAAAATTCTAATGTCACTTATTGCTAGGACAGATTCACATAAGAGGTGTCTTATCAGATTTAAAATTCTGGATCTGGTCTGGATAATGACTGTGAAGAACTTTCAACTGAGTTAATCTTGACTGCCAAGCATGGGTTACAATAGCACCTAGTGCAGCATGAGTCTTTCCATTGGCATTAAATGCTTTAGCTTAAACGACCACTGGGCTTAGCAAAGAACTGAATACAAGCAGTATCACCTCCCTTTAAACATATCTTTTATCACTTATCTTATCTTATAAAAAAAAATTCCAGGAAATAAATTTTCAGTAAAACTGAGCTAGCTCTCTTGGCAACCTCCCTGGCTTTCCTACCCACATCATGCAAATGTACATAAGACTGCTGCCAAGAAAAGGGGGAAAAAAAGAAACAGAGGAAATTATGAACTACAAAAGTTGAGAATCATTGTTACCCTCTTTTAGAAATGGCTATTTCTGGGTGCAATGGCTGCAGTGAGCAATGGTCACCACTGCACTCTGGCCTGGGTGCCAGAGTGAGACCCTGTCTCAAAAAAATAATAAAAAATAAAACATAAAAAGAAATGGCTATTTCTGTTACATTTCGTGATTTCCCCCAGCAGCTCGTTGGTTACTAAATGAGAGTGACTTCTAAATAAAACCAGAGTGTTTATTCAATCCCATCTGAGAATGCTGAGAAAGGGCTGCGAAGGCTGGTGGAATCAGGGCTCTGCCAGGACAAAGAAGTCATCTCTCAGTGACTCATGTAAGGTGCATTTTAAAATTGTTGCATGTGAGACACTTCCAGTGATTGCCCTGACAAGGCACCCCAAAATTTGGCATGGTTCTTTCAGAAAGGACAAGGTCCGTTTCCAGGTGAGCTAATTCCTTCATCAGCAACACCAGCTGATGCACTCTGAGAACCTCCTTCCCAAGATGAGGAAGACTTACATAGGGGAAGTGTTCTAGGATAAGGTTGTGGAGTTGTGTGGGTGTGGGTGTTTTGTTTTGGTTTTGTTTTTTTTTAAATATTTTTTTTGGAGACGGTGTCTTGCCCTGTCACCCAGGCTTGAGTGCAGTGGTGCAATCACAGCTCACTGCAGCCTTCACTTCCTGGGCTCAAAGGATCCTTCCACCCCAGCCTCCTGAGTAGCTGGGACTACAGGTGCGGGCCACCACACCCAGCTAATTTTATTTTGTATTTTTTGTAGAGATGGGATTTCACCATGTTTCCCAGGCTGGTCTCGAACTCCTAGGCTCAAGCAATCCACCGGCCTCAGCCTTGCAAAGTGCTGGGATTATAGGCGTGAGGCACTGCGCGTAGGATAAGGTTTTAACATGCCTCCATCTGGTGGGTTCCATGCAAGATGGGTTTTCAAAGGATTTGTCTCATCAAAGATGAAACTCTACCTTCTTGCAAGTCATTTTTCAAATGCAACTTTTCAAGAAGCCTACCCTGACCACATTATTTAAAATTGTGACTCATCCTCCCACTCCTAATCTCTTAATCCTGCTCAATTATTATTAGTAGTAGTATTATTATTTGCTCTGTCGCCCAGGCTGGAGTGCAGTGGGGCAATCTCAGCTCACTGCAACCTCTGCCTTCAGGGTTCAAGCAATTATCTGCCTCAGCCTCCTGAGTAGCTGGGATTACAGGCACCCACCATCACGCCTGGCTAATTTTTTGTATTTTTAGTAGAGACAGGGTTTCACCATCTTGGCCATGCTGATCTTGAACTCCTGACCTCATGATCCACCTGCCTTGACCTCCCATAGTGCTGGGATTACAGGTGTGAGCCATCGTGCCTGGTCTATTATTTTTTAATGTATAAATCTTAAGCATACAGGTCAATGAATTCTTGCATATGCGTCTACTCATATAATTATCATTCAGATCAAGAAATATAACTTTTACAGCACTCCAAAAGGCAGCTCCTTCAGGGGCCTTCTCCCAGTCCAGCCTGTTCTATTTTTTCAAAGCATTTGCCACCTTTTAAGATACTTGCCGAGTGCAGTGGCTCACGCCTATAATCCCAGCACTTTGGGAGGCTGAGGTGGGTGGATCATGAGGTCACGAGTTCACGACCAGCCTGACCAACATGGTGAAACCCGTCTCTACTAAAAATACAAAAATTAGCCTGGCCTGGTGGCTGTGCCTGTAACCCCAGCTACTCGGGAGGCTGCGGCAGGAGAATTGCTGGAACCCAGGAGGTGGAGGTTGCAGTGAGCTGAGATCACACCACTGCACTCCAGCCTGTGCAACAGAGCGAGCCTCTGTCTAAAAAAAAAAAAAAGATATTTGATTGGCTCATAGATGTACCCAAGCAACTAGAAAACTGCCTGACACACAGTAGGCACTCACACTCAAATCTTTGTTGAATGAAAGAATATTATTTTATTTTGAGACAGAGCCTCACTCTGTTGCCCAGGCTGAAGCGCAGTGGCACAGTCTCACCTCACTGCCTGCCACCTCAGTCTCCCAGGTTCATCGATTCTCCTGCTTCAGCCTCTTGAGTAGCTGGGACCACAGGCGCCCGCCACCATGCTTGGCTAATTTTTGTATTTTTAGTACAGGTGGTGGCTCATGACTGTAATCCCAGCACCTTGGGGGGCTGAGGCAGGTGGACCGCTTGAACTGGGGAGTTCGAGACAAGCCTGGGCAACATAGTGAAACCCAACCCTGTCTCTATAAATAAATAAACAAGTAAATAAATGCAGACATCAGAATGGTATTGATCAGATCTAGGTACAGGTGTAGATTGGATGTGTCCTTGTTTAGTCTCTTCTATGTAACATTTTCTTGGACAGGTTGAGCACTTGGTAGTGGATCTGCAAGGAGGGGGTGCCCCCTTTAGTCTGGAATCCCCTCTTGATTCCTAGGTTTGCTGGCATTTATCCAGATAGGGGCAGAGTCTTCCTAAACGGCTTCCCTCCTTTGGAGTCTGCTGTTCCTTGCATGCCATAACCCAGTCTTGAGAACCTGGCTCACCTTCCATTGCTCCCCTCTCCCAGTCAGTTGCAGGTTGTGGCCACTTCATGCCCTATCTCTCTTCTGTGGTGTCCCTTGAATTTCCCCCTTTTTACTTCCCCTGGCAACTCCTCCGTATGTCGCTGTCCCAGCCTCTCAAGTGATTCTCCCATCTTCAGTTTTATCCTCTCTAGACTATCTCCCTATTATTTTCCCTAAAACACAACCTTGATCATGCTCATGCACGGTCCTAAATTGTCAACGGTTTGCAGGTGCTACCAAAAACCAGTCTAAATGTCTTAGATCAACCAGTGTCACCAACAGGCCCTATGTTCTCTTGCATCGGTACCTTTGTTCTGTCGTTAGCTTCAGAATATAAGTGCTGGAAGAGACCATCTGGTCCAATCTCATTTTACAAATGAGGAAACTGAGGCCTGAACAGATTGAGTGACTGACCAGCACCTAGTCAGAGATCAAGTTTGACTCATGAAAAAGAAGCCTAGAGCAGCCTCGGGGTTGGTATCAGACAAGATTCTACCAGTTGGCCACCCGTTGAATACCCTCTCTACACAACTCTGATCCCTAAAGCTGTGGATCTTTGAGTCCCATCAAGCACGGCCTCCTGTAGGAAGCCTCTGTCATCACAGACGCAGTTGGGAGTCTGGACTCTTGGGCATAGATGTGAGCCTCTAGGTGACTGGGAATCGTGTGGGAGTTCTGGCTCCCCTACTGCATTTTAAGCAAATTCTGATCTTTGATTTTCCTCCATTCTTATCCCAACCACTCGGTCCATAGTCGGGGAGCGGCAAAAGTCTACTCAAGAAGGAGGGTAATGTCTATACTGCCAGGGAGGCGCGATTCACCCGCTTAGACACCAGCCAGCAACGAGGCGCTAAGTCCAAAATTTCCACCTACACCGCGTCGTTCACGGGCCGCACCTTAACTCCTTTTGACTCCAAACCCAAAAAAACTCTAGAGCGTTTGGACTCGGCAGAAAGCCTGCTGGCTGCAATCACAGGATACGTTTCTGGAAGTCTTGAGGCGCAGCCTCTTTCTTCACCCTCCACGCGGCGAACCTTGACGCGCATTCGGTGACCGGTCCCCAAACGTGACTTGGCATTAAGAGGACACAGCTCCCCTTACCGAGGGAACTCAGGTCCCGGGCGCGCCGCGGCCCCGCCAGCTTTCCAGGCTGGCTCAGTCCTCTACCCGGGGTGACGGCCAAGCCAGCCAAGGGCGGCGGGAAAGTGACGCTGGGCTGGAGAGGTGGGGTGGCGAGTGCGGCCCCCGGGGAGCTAAGAGCAGCCGCAGCAGCTGGGTCTCAGGCTGGGCGAGGCAAGGGCTCGCAGGCTGGGCTCGGAAGACTGAAAGGGGTGCCCACCTGACTCCAGGACGCACGGAGGGCGTGGGACAGGAGCTGGACCTGGGCCGCCTCGGGCCGCCCCGGGGCTTGCAGTCCAGCCCCTCTCCGCCCTAGGGAGGGAAAAAGGGAGGGGAGAAGGCCGAGCCCGCCTCCAGCCCCAGCCCCAGCGAGGCTCGGCGGCCGCGGCTGCTGGAGGGAAACCAGAGGCACCTCCCCGAGCTGAGAAACCAGTTTGGCCGGTCCGGCGGAGCGGAGGGAAAAGGGCGGCTGCAGAGGAAGGGTGCACGGACACGGGGCGGGGAAAGGCGGGGGAGCCACTAGCGAGCCGCGAGAGCCGGAGGTGCCGCCGCCAACTAGACACGCTTCCCCGGGCCCCCGGCCAGCCCCCGTGCGCCATGCAGCGCTAGCGCGGCGGCCAGGGCTGGGGCCGGGCGGGCGGTGGCAGCGGCCAGGTGCGCAGCGAGCGCTCCGAGCGGCGCGCACCAGGCGGATGCCCCAGCCGGGGCCCAGCGAACGCCAGGTAAGCAGGGGTGCGGCGCCGGGGGCCCCCAGACCTTCCCAAGCCCGCTGGCCCGGGGGTGTCCTGCAGGTTCCCTGGCCGCTCCCGCCGCACTTTGGAGATCCGGGATGCGGCGGCAGCAGCTGTCAGCGCCCTCGGACTCCCGAGCCCGCACAGGTGGGATTTGGGTGGAGGTGCTGGGAGCCCCCGAGGCCTCGGGGACGGCGAAACACGGCCGGCTGGGCAGGCAGCGCTGCGGAGAGTTCCGTGGGGTTTTCACCTGCCTAGAGGAGGGAACTCTCCGGGTGTTTGGGTTCTTCGATCGGTAGCGACACACATGTCCGGGGGTTAAGCCAGGTAGGGCTTGCGGCTCCTTGGGGGATGCCGCTGGCTCCTGTGCGGTGGCTACCGCCCCTCTGGAAGACCCCGGTGACCGGGTCCTGCTGGGGCGCTCTTTGGGAGCAGATGCCAACGTGTCCGAAAAGGACTTGCGGGCCAAACGTATCTGACCGCGGCCCACCTGCCGGGAGGGATGGAGGTGGTGAGATCGCTCTCCTCCCCAGCTCCTGTGGCAGGGCCAGGTACTCCCAGACATCTTCCGTGCGCTTTATTATGGGATGGGGAGGGGAGGTGATGGCGAAGACAGACACCACTGTTTTTCCGGTGACTGTCGGGTCGCGTCCGCCAGCCCCGCTGAGATGGCTGCAGGCATCTCCTTCCCTCAGCAGTTTGGTGCCCTGCGCTGTCACCTCGCTGTGTGCACGCGGAGGGGCAACTTGTTGGGGGGCGCGGGGAGATGTTGCAGAGAATGGCCCAATGCTTTAACACCCCTCGCCCCCACTTCTCCAACTCCCTCCTTCTCCCCAAAGTGAAAGAAAAGTTCTGAAGTGTCTGCCCAACTTTTCCGACGGAGGCGTGTGCCTGTGGTCCCTGCCGGGGGTTGGTGGCGGGTTGGGGGTGGGGCGGTGCTCGGAGCGCAGATCCGTGACAGTTGTACGGGGGAGACTGGGTTGCAGTAAGGATGCAAAATGGGGAAGAGGGATTGACACGCAAAAGTAAGGAGGACTTGGGCCGCGTTTCTGCCCGGTGAGTACCCGCTCAACCCTACCCGACCCCCTTGGCCTGCACGCGCTGCCCTTGGGGGCTGCAAGCTCTTCCTGGGTAGCTCCAGACGCAGCCGAGTTCCTCTCCCGGAAACTGGCCTCCCTGTTGGCGTGAGAAAATATTCGCTCCCATCTTCCTGGTTGCATTGCCTTCAAAATTTTGCCACTACCCATGGGAAACTAAAAAAAGAAAAAACTAGTGGGATGTTTGGAGATCACCCGGCACACGGTAGGTTATCGATGAAGGTTAACTGCTTTCAGGAACAAAAGCTAAAAAAAAGCACACGTGATAAAGCCTCCAGGGATAGTGAATACGAGCCCGTATATATGGGGGACACAACAGCAAATGTGAAGTAGAAGCGCTAATTTTCGTCTGCTAAGGAATACTTTTGTGTTAGACCTAAGATGCCGTTCATTAATTCTGGGCCTGTTGTTGAAGCCTTTATTAAACCCTATTATAAATGCGCAGACTGTGCACAAGATGATTAATGCTTATTAGCTGATTACTTTCTGGGGGAGAAGTCACGCCTGCCTGCAGTTAACTCCTCTGAATTCTCTTAATGATTTTCATTATGTAGTGGAGCTTTCCTTGCTGTAATTTTGGGAAAGAACATTAACCACTTTGCTCATTCGTCATTTTCCAGTGGCTGTATTTTAGTAACTTTTAGTGATTCTTTGCGTGGGTTATTAAGGGCCGAGCAAGACTCTTTTGGTTATTACTGTCCAACACAGATGCCACCTGTGTGAGGTCAGCTCTGGCTGCTTTCAAGTTTTCCTTATGGATTTTAAGGAACACACACACCTGTGTGCACATGTTATTACATCCTAGTGATAGAACTGGGAGAGGTTTTGTTTTGTTTTTTGTTCAATAGAAGTTTAAAAATAATAATGTGGTACAGCAAATGGCTTAGCAAAAAGAAGTCTTCGGTGGTAAGGCAAGTTCAGGACTGATTTTATGTTTAATCTGATTTTCAGTCTAGGGGATCTTAGTGCTAATGGAGTCACTACCAGATCTGGCTGTAGAATGTTCTTTTCCTTTCCTTCCGTCCATTCCTCTTTCCTCTTTCTTTTCCTTCCTTTTGAAGCAAGGAGTAGTGGAAAATATAAGAATGCCCACAGATTTCAGTTCTTTTACTTGTTAATTGTGTAACCTTAAATGAATTCTTGTTTTCTGAACCTCTGTTTGCTGCTCTGTTGAGGGGAGAAGATATTATCAATCTTTTTGGATTGTTGAAAGAATTAAATCAGAGAACATGTGAATGTTCTTTATATATAGTCAGTGTTTGAATGTTGGTTTCTTACTTTCTTTATTAGACTGATATCTAAAAATACTATTATTGCAGGTATCTGGTATATTTTTAAGATTTTATTGCCTTATGAATTAAAATTCCATTTTAGTTTTTTATAAGCAACATTCACAGAATGCAGGTCATTCTAACAACTCCAGAGAGATTTTTCCTAGTTACATTTGCTCTTTAGTGTCGGTTACTGAAAAAGAAACCGATGCACTCATGAATGCAGAGGAACTTGCTTTTTAGGTACCAGAACAAGTTGTTTTTTAAAATTTTTTATAAATAAAATACATAGAGACAGGGCCTTGTTATGTTGCCCAGGCTGATCTAAAACTCCTGGCCTCAAGCAATCCTCCTGCCTTGGCCTCCCAAAGTGCTGGGATTACAGGTGTGAGCCACTGTGCCTGGCCCCAGAACAATTTATGTCCCAAATCTCTCTAAAAAGAGATGCCTTTTAAATTGCTTAAGCACTTAATTTTAGAGTTTATTTGTACACTTGGTTCTAGTTTAGTCTCCTGGAAAGTTTTTCTTAGTGGTGTCTTTAGGTATCTTGTGAGTTTTTAGGTCTGTTGACATTCAGTTAGATTAATTGTATTCATGCCTGTAGGTTTTTTGTTTCTTATTAAGTAAAAATTAATTTGCTGCCAGAAGAGTGTTAATACCATAAAAAGAAGACAGGTTATCTTTTTCATTTTGTTAACCAAGTTACTCCTGAATCCCCATTCCCGTGCCCAGCTAAAAGTAATATCTAATCTAAGATCTTTTGAGGTCCTCTATCCCTGAAGACCTGGTATTGTGGAGGAAGATTCTGAAAGCATATATATGTGCATGTATGTATATAGATATGAGCATGTATATATACGTGTGTATGTGTATATATTAGTCTTGTTTCTCATTTTCTTTTTTTTTTTTGAGACAGAGTCTTGCTCTGTCGCCCAGACTGGAGTGCAGTGGTGTAATCTCACTGCAACCTCCTCTTCGCTGGTTCAAGCAATTCTCGTGTCTCAGCCTCCCGAGTAACTGAGATCACAGGCGTGTGCCACCATGCTCAGCTAATTTTTGTATTTTTAGTAGAGACGGGTTTCACCATGTTGGCCGGGCTAGTCTCAAACTCCTGGCCTCAAGCAATCCACCAAAGTGGCCTCCCAAAGTGCTGGGATTATAGGCGTGAGCCACCGCACCCGGCCTCATTTTCTTAAAAAACAGATAACTTTTTATCATCTGAATCTTTAAGGCCATATTAGTACTTTCCTTGATACTTATAAATGCACTGCACTTTTAAATAAATTGTTGCCCAACCCTTCCACAATGAGAAATATGTTTCATAACTGGTCCCTGCAAGCAGTCCAGAGGCAGCAGTGAAACAGAGGTTGCCAGCCTTGGAGTCTTTCGACCTGGGTTGGAACGCAGGCCTCATAGCTTCCTAGGTGCATAACCTAGGGCAAGTTACCTTGCCTCTCTAGGCTTCAGTTTCCTCATCTGTAAATGGGATAATAATAGTATGGCCTCACAAGGCTGTGTGATGAGTTCCAAATGAGATAGCTTAGGTAGAGGACTTAGCACACAGCTCAGTAAAAGGTAGTCATTAATACATTGTTGTGTTGTTGCTATGACTTTGTAAATATCACTCACCCAGCCATTGCCTTTCTCCTGGGCTATGTAGGAAACAGGAATCATTCTACAAGTTAGTATTTATTTAGCAAACGTCAGTGCCCATTTGCACCAGGCACTGGAAAGATACAGTTCCCCAGAGCAGGGGCAAGGTTCTAAATCTCCAATCTACACTGTTGTTCTTAAGCCCTGGTGGCTCAGAGGACTAGAATGCTCATTTGCCTCTTAA
This sequence comes from Gorilla gorilla gorilla, assembly GCF_029281585.2. Classification (NCBI taxonomy): domain Eukaryota; kingdom Metazoa; phylum Chordata; class Mammalia; order Primates; family Hominidae; genus Gorilla; species Gorilla gorilla. The sequence continues at coordinate 87,121,115 of NC_073241.2, read as the reverse complement.
GCTTGCAGGAGAACTTGTGAGGGGGCCTGGTTGCTGTCTCACCTGGGTGCTACCTCTTCCTGCACAGTAGAAGCCCGTGGAATGCTCCTGAGCCCCCTTTACCCATCACATCGGTTGGTCTCTTCTCTCCCTCATCCTCCACGCTCCTGTTTTTCTATTTTTAACTTTATTTATTTATTTATTTATTTATTTTAGACAGGGTCTTGCTCTGTCACCCAGGCTGGAGGGGAGAGGCATGAACATGGCTCACTGCAACCTTGACCTCTTGGGCTCAGGTGATTCTCCCACCTCAGCCTCTCAAGTGGCTGGGACCGCAGGTGTGCCATAGTACCCAGCTATTTTTTTTCTTTTTTTCATTTTTCTTTTTTTTTTTTTTGTAGAGACAGGGTCTCACCATGTTGCCCAGGCTTCTTCTGAACGCTTAGGCTCAAGCAGTTCTCCTGCCTGGGCCTCCCAATATGCTGGGATTATAGGTGTGAACCACCATGTCTGACCCATACTCCTGTTTTTTTTTTGTTTGTTTGTTTTGTTTTTTAATTACTACCTGTTTAAAACTCAACAGTTTCTGAACCCTGTGGCTTCTTGAAAGGCTCATTGCTCCCTGTGTGGTTTTCTTAGTTGTGGATCCTGGGTAGGCGTTGCTAATGACAGAGAACCTTGGTATAGCTCCTTTCATTCATTCATCTTTAGACTATGCTGGGGGAATTACCTCTCTGCTTCATGGAAGTCTGTGGGGTTCACAGAGGGCCTGAGCTGGGTTTCTTCTTTGGTCAGAAAGCAGATCAGAGGCCTGGCGTGGTGGCTCATGCCTGTAATCCCAACACTTTGGGAAACCAAGGCAGGTGGATCACGAGATCAGGAGCTCAAGACCAGCCTGCCAACATAGTGAAACCTCATCTCTATTAAAAATACAAAAATTAGCCAGGTGTGGTGGCATGCGCCCGTAGTCCCAGCTACTCAGGAGGCTGAGGCAGGAGAATTGCTTGAGCCTGGGAGGTGAGGTTGTAGTGAGCTGAGACCTTGCCATTGTACTCCAGCCTGGGCGACAGAGTGAGACTCCATCTCAAAAAAAGAAAGAAAGAAAGAAAGAAAGCAGATTGGGTGTCTGCTCTCTTCCTGCTTGGGACCTTGTCCCTGTTTGCATGGACGGATGGTTTCCTTAGGTCCTGGGGGATAGCCCAGGCCACTTCCACTCTGAAGATCTGTGTTCTTTATCAGTCTTTCAATCTAGTATATTTGCATTTAATAGGTGACAAATGGGCCTGGAAGCTGTGGTGGGGATGGAGTGGGAAACCAGCTCTCAGTCTGACATTGACTCCTGGAGGGGAGGGTCACCTCTGTTCCTGGGCAGCCTTTCAGTGGCGAAGGCCACCATCCCCCACAGCGTGATTGAGAAGCCTGGCACTTCTGCAATGAGTACTGTGGAGCCTGACCTTTGGCTAGTAGCTTGGTCTTTATTGACAGGGCTGTCATTTATGGCTTTGTTACTTTGCTGCTGAGTGGCTTTTGTTCTACTGGAGTTGCGGTTTGTTTGATTTAGTGCAGGTGGCTTTTGAAAACAGTTTTCTAACCTTTATTGAAATTGAGTTGCACTAGAAAATCCTCTTTGGAAACCCTCAGGCACCAAATACTGTCCTTCACTTAGTATCAGAATGTATATTCTTGCTGTTCAGGGAAGCTTCCATGGATTGGATGCACTATTTATTTTATAGAGTGTGGTGTGATTCATGTACACATCCTTATTTTCTCTTCCTGGAACTTAGTGAGTTACTGACATGATCCTCTGAGATTTCTGTGCATGATCTGTAGATCCAGAAGGAACACTTAACATTTTCTATAAGAACATAGCTAACACCTGTAATCCCAGCACTTTGGGAAGACAAGGCAGGCAGATCATGAGGTCAAGAGATCGAGACCATCCTGGCCAACATGGTGAAACCCTGGTGGCACACGCCTGTAGTCTCAGCTACTCCAGAGGCTGAGGCATGCTTTCTCCATGAATCTGACTATAGTACCTCAGGTTAAGTGGAATCATGCAATATTTGCCCTTTTATGACTAGCTTATTTCAGTAGTGTAATGTCCTTAAGGTTCATCTATGTTGTAGCATGAGTCAGAATTTCCTTCCTTTTTAGGGCTGAATAATATTCCATTGTATGCACATACCACATTTTGTTTACCCATTCATCTGTGATAGATATTTGGGTAGTTTTCACCTCTGGCTACTGTAATTTTTTCAATTAAAAAAATTTTTTTAAGACAAGGTCTCACTCTGTTGCCCAGGCTGGAGTGCAGTGGTGTGATCATAGCTTACTGCAGCTTTGAACTCCTGGGCTCAAGCCATCCTCCCGCTTCAGCCTCCCAAATGTCTGGGACTACAGGCACTCACCACCACACCCAGCTAATAAAAGAAAAAAAAATGTGTGTGTGTGTGTGTGTGTCTGTGTGTCTCGATATGTTGCCCAGGCTGAACTCCAGGGCTCAAGCTAGCCTCCTGCCTTGGCCTCCTAGTGTTGAGATGACAGGTGTGAGTCACCACGCCTGGCCCACCTCTGGCTATTGTGACTAATGCTGCCACGGACCTGGGCATACACATATCTGTTTGTTCATGTCAGTTTTTGAGCCCCCCTTATTCAGTTCGGTAAAATGTATCCTTCATAAATAAGATGGGCAGGGCCACGTATTATAGTATTTATTACCATGCTTTCCTCCAGAGTAGCATGGAAATAAGAATGCAGGGAATGTGGGAGGAGGGTGTTGTTGAAGACACCTGAAGGCAGCACGTGCCTCTCCTTTTCACCGCAGCTGCTCTCACTGAGCTGGCAGTCATATGCCTTTCTTTCTTTCCTTCTTTCCTTCTTTCCTTCCTTCCTTCCTTCCTTCCTTCCTTCCTTTCTTCCTTCCTTCCTTCCTTCCTTCTTTCCTTCTTTCCTTCTTTCCTCCTTCCTTCCTTCCTTCCTTCCTTCCTTCCTTCCTTCCTTCCTTCCTTCCTTCCTTCCTTCCTTTCTTTCTTTCTTTCTTTTTCTTTCTTTCTTTCTTTCTTTCTTTCTTTTCTTTCTTTCGGCGGAGTTTCGCTCTGTTGCCCAGGCTGGAGTGCAATGGTGCAATCTCAGCTCACTGCAACCTCAACCTCCGCCTCCCAGGTTCAAGTGATTCTCCTGCCTCAGCCTCCCAAGTAGCTGGGATTACAGGCACGCACCACCATGACCGTCATATGCCATTCTGTCATCCAACTGGTCTGTGCTATGGGTGACTCTTTCCTCTGTGTCAGGGTGGGTGTAAAAGCCCCGGGGTTGTAGCCCTACTATGTGGCCATCTCTGCTAACCACAGCCACCTTCCAGAGATGACATTCCATAGAATTGACTTTTTTTTTTTTTTTTAAATGTCTGGTTGTTTTTCCCTTAGGGTAGAATCCATGGCAAGGCAAAAGGTCAGTTACAGACTGTAGCATGGCAGAGTTATCAAATGTTCCACCTCTATAATAATGTGCTTATAGGTGTCCTGGTATAAAAATCAGACGCCTTTATGTAATAATTAGACGTCAGTCTGTTAAAGACACCTTAATCTGTAGTTTCTAGAGAATAATAGACTCTCATATGAGTTTATACTCACACTGTGCCCTGAAAATTAGCCAAATAAGGATTTACGTGTTTAAAAAGCAGGTTTTTAAAGTAAAACAAAACAAAACACATAAAAACTCATCAAAGCTTGAAGCCAACCAAAAATACTACTATCCCTACGTGTCCACCCACTTTCCTATTTAATGCCAACCACAGCCACAAAAAGAATACTGGGGTTAACATGGTTAGTCTCTTGGCGATCTGATATTTTATTTGTCTAGTTCAGCTGCATTAAGAGCATTTAGACTTTTGTTATCAGTCTTAGGCTTTCTCCCCTTGTGTAGAACAACATGAAAATTCTTAAAAGTCAATTTGAGAACCTTAGGCTGTGAATGGTGATGTAAGTAGCAGCTAACATGCCCTGAATCTTTGAGGTCACTGGGACCAAGAGAATGGGAGGGCAAGGGTGCAAGCTGCCATTGTAAATAGAGTGGCCAGTGGAACCTCTTTGAGAAGGTCATATTTGAGCAAACACTCAGGAGGAGAGAGGGTGGCACAGGAAGTTTTGGGGAAAGAGTGTCCCAGGCAGAGGGGACAGATAACTTGCTGCAGAGGCCCTAGGGTAAGAGTGCTTGGCTTATCTAGCTGTTTCTCCAGTGAGTAAGTGGGGAAGGGAAGGAGAAGAAGGAGGTAAGGGCAGAGAGGAAGGGGAGCCAGGTCTTGCAGGGCTTGCCAGGCTATGTAAAGATTTTGGCTTTGATTTCTTGGAAGATGGCTCAGTGCAGGACATTGCTCCTTGGAGTGGTGTGATCTCTGTGAAGACCAGTCCAGGCAGAAGGCTCCCAATCCGGGAGTTCAAGCAGGAGACAAAGCCAAGCAAGTGAGGGTGGAAGCTTTTCCCAGGGTGGTAGTGTCCACCAGGATGGTAGCTATGGGGCTGAGATGTCAGATTCTTGAGAAAGACAGAGGAGAAAGGACACAGAGAGAATGGGATCGTACACAGGCATACGTGCAACTTTTATTTTGATAGATCGAAATGCCAACAGGACTTCCGAACAGATGGGATGTGGGGTGTGAGAGAGAGAGGAGCCAAAGATAACTTTCTCAGCAGAACCTGGGTCGCAAAAGGAAATCTGAGTTTCAAAAGCTGGAAATTCGCTGGGCTGTGTTCAGATCGCTTGCAACTAGGTTATAAAGAGCCTCCTCAGAAACATACATATAAGGCTTTGGTTCAGAGAACTTTGTGTTTACCATCAGCCTGTCTTCCTAGTTTGGGGAAAAGAACATTGTTAGAAAAAAGAGACGGTTTTCAGGAAGCAGAGGACTTGACTTCATTGACAGGAGGGCGGTCTGTAACCCACAGGCTGTCCTGCCAGGGCTGCTGCTGCAGCTATTGCCACCCACAAGCCCCTAGTCCCCCTCCCTATCCTGTTTGTCTTTTGCCTAATAGGGACGTTAAGCTTTTTCCAGCCACTCCCCATCTCCATACACATGGATTTTTTGTTTTAAACAACTACACTGAAATCTAATTCATGTACCATACAATTCAGCCTTTTAAAATATACAATTCAATGGTTCTTAGTATATTTACATAGCTGTGCAACTGTTGCCACAATCTATGTTAGAATCTTTTCATCACCCCCTAACAGAAATCCTATACCTTTTAGCTGTGCCTGGCTTATCGCCTTGTCCCTGCAGCCCCTGGCAGCCTCTCATCTACCTTCTGCTTCTATGGGTTTGCCGATTCTGGACATTTTATATAAATGGAATCGTATGATATGTGGTCTTTTGTGATCATGTTTTTACACTTAGCATAATGTTTTTCATGTATATTACGGTCGGGTGTGGTGGCTCACACCTGTAATCCCAGCACTTTGGGAGGCTGAGGTGGGCAGATTACTTGAGCTCAGGAGTTCGAGACCAGCCTGGGCAACGTAGCAAGACCCTGTCTCAATTTTTTTTAATTATAAAAAAAATTAATAAAAAAATTCATCCTTATTGTATTATTTGTCAATACTTAATTTCTTTATATTGCCAAACACACTAGCTACTTTTGCACGTAATACATTCTTCAAAAAAAGCACAGACCATGGAAATGTGTGCTAGTTGCAAATAGACTGACATGTTATAAAAGGGAATGTTTGGTGCCCAAAGAGCTACAAATATGTGTGTGTGGACATAAGTATGCATTTGCTCACCTTCACAATTGATTACACGGTCCACAGTGACTCTAAAGACAAGGGGCCTTCAGGTGGCCTAGTGATTTTCTTTCATTCAGTGACTCAACAATTACTTATTAAACACCCACTACATTGCCAGGTGCTGGCAGTAAACACAGTGAGGAGCAAACCAGACATGCCCTTCCCCTCAGGGAGCTTACGGGGTTGTTGAGAGTGTGATGAGAGATACAGACTAAACAAAATATTGAACAAAAGAGATATGAAACAACTTGATATTAGAATTATAATCTGTGATAAAGGCCTTAAAGAAAAATAAGATATTTCTAAGAGAATAATGAACACCTACTTTAAAATGGCCTAGGAGTAACCCAGGCATCCACTGACAAATGAATGAATAAACAAAATTGGTGTACCCATATGATTAGGATGTTTCTCAGCCTTACAAAGGAAGGAAATTTTCACTGAGCACGGTGGCTTATGCCTGTAATCCCAGCATTTTGGGAGGCCAAGGCTGGGGGATAACTTGAGGCCAGAAGTTCAAGACCAGCCTGGCCAACATGGTGAACCCCTGTCTCTACTAAAAATACAAAAAGGTGCAGTGGTGGGCACCTGTAATCCTAGCTACTCAGGAGGCTATGACACAAGAATCGCTTGAACTCAGGAGGCGGAGTTTACAGTGAGCCAAAATTGTACCACTGCACTCCACCATGGACAGCAGAGTGAAACTCTGCCTCAGAAAAAAAAAAAAAGAAAAAGAAAAAAGGAAGGAAATGTTAATACATGCTACATGGATGAACTTTGAAAACATTATGCTAAATGAAATAAATGAGACACAAAAGGACAAACAAATATTTTGTGATTCCACTTATATGAAGTGCCCAGAATAGTCAAGTTCAGAGACAGAAAATTGAGCAGTGGTTGCCAGGGGCTGGGGCCAGTGGGGAATGGAGAGTTAGTTTTTAATGCACCCTGAGTTTCAGTTTGGGAAGATGAAAAATTTCTAGGGATGGGTGGTGGTAGCAATTGCAGAATCATGTGGATGCACTTAATATCACTTAGAAGGCATTAAGGCCGGACGCGGTTGCTCATGCCTGTAATCCCAGCACTTTGGGAGGCCGAGATGGACAAATTGCCTAAGGTCAGGAGCTCGACACCAGCCTGGCCAACATGGTGAAACCCCATCTCTACTAAAAAATACAAAAATTAGCCAGGTGTGGTGATGCGTGCCTGTAATCCCAGCTACTCGGGAGACTGAGGCAGGAGAATTGCTTGAACCAAGGAGGCAGAGGTTGCAGTGAGTGGAGATCACACCACTGCACTTCAGCCTAGGCAACAGAGCAAGACTCTGTCTCAAAAAAATAAAATAAATAAAATAAAAGTAGTTAAAATGGTAAATTTTATGCTTTGTCCATTTTACCATAATTTAAAAAATGGCCCAGGGAGTGGGGTCTCTTGAAGGAGGTTATACTTAAGTTGAGACCTAGAGGATAAGAAAGTACCAGTCAGGGGAAGAGTGGTCCAGTCAATGGGAACCACATGCGCAAAGGCCCTGGGGTGGGTGAGAGCTTAGTGCTGTGCTCTAGGAATTGTGAGAGGCCAGAATACTGGGTGTGACATGATGCTGGGGCTACCATGGGATAAGGGAGGCAGGCACCAAACTGCAGAGAACCTGACAGGAAGTCACTAACATTTTTAAGATGCTGGGGCTACCATGGGACAAGGGAGGCAGGCACCAAACTGCAGAGAACCTGATAGGAAGTCACTAACATTTTTAAGCAGCGGCGTGATGTGATTTGATTCCTGGTTTTGTTTGATAATCCAGAGACTGCGATATGGGGAATGGGTTGGTTGTTGGTGAGGGATGGGGGTGGGGGTGGGGAATGAGGCCAGAAGCAAGGAGAGGAAATCTGGGAGGCTGCTGCAGTGTCCATGAGAGAGAGAGGATGGGGGTTTGGGCCCGATGATGGGAGTGGGGATGAGAAGTGGAAGGTAGGAGCCGCACTTCACAAGGGGAATCCTGGTCTTGGTGATGGGTTGGATTTGAAGATGTAAAAGAAGAGAATTGTTGACAATTCTCAGATTTCTAACATAAGTGACTAAAGGTGATGGCACCACTGAGACCAAGGAGTAGTTTTAGAAGATGAATGTAGCTTCGATCATGTTTAGTTTGAGTTGCTGGGACACCTAGGTGTGGTCGGGGGTCAAGCATTGGTGATTCAGAAGTCTAGGTTGGAGACACAGTTTTGGGAATTGCAACATAGGATTGGGTTTAAGGAGCTGTTTGGGGATGCTGGAAACGCTTCGGAAGCCAGTGCTTCCTATCATTGGTATCAGCCTTTTAGTTTGCACTACTTTATGTAAAATAATCAACTATTTTTTGGCAACAAAGTATGTACATGTGAGCAAAAAAAAGCATTTGTGCAAAGTCACAAGCCGTGCTTTATGGACAAAGATGACAGGGTGGAGGGCTGATACAGGGTTGTCTAGTGGACAAGACCACCATACATGGCTCAAAACGTTCTCAGATGTGGGAAAGGGGCGCTTTGTATAGTATAGGAACTTGCTAAAGCCAGGGAATTTCTTGTGGAAAACCGACTTTTAAAATTGGCTTGTGTGGCCTGACTTAAAACCAAATCACTCTTTTCATGTGTGTAGGGTAGTATAACAAAGTGGTGCTGCTTTTGTGCTCAATGTACTGTATTTCCACATGTTATATTGACCCACTTAGTCCCGTGGTGTATTAATTGCCTGGTCTCTTTTTGCAAGCAAAGGAATTATAACTTGCCTGAAGTCTCAGAACTAGTAATTGACAAAACCAGAAATTGCAGTCGTGTTTCCACACTCACAAGGCGAGGGTTCTTTCCGAGACCTCACAGCTGAAGGTTGGAAAATCGATCCAAATGACTCAGAGATAGGGTTGCCAAATTTAACAAATAAAAATACAGGACACAGTTCAGTTTGAATCTCAGATAAACGATGAGTAATTTTTTTTAGTATAAGTGTGTCCTATGCAATGTTTGAAACTGACTTACACTAAAAATGATGTGTTCTTTATGTTAATGTCAAATATAGCTCTGTGTCCTATATTTCATCTGGTAACCCACCCAGAAATGAACTCTTGGAACACAAAATCATTTGTAATTTGTGGACTTCCTGTATATTCAAGCTCCTTATAGAAACTCCTGGATCTGCCAAGCATTTTGTTTTATTTGGGGGTGGGAGTGGGAGGAGGATTGATTTTCCTATTCTCCTAAAAGGGCTGTGTTGTGATATTTTTTCCATCTTTAATATCTATGATTTGTAATAAACAGCAGCCTGGTTTTGGGAAACAAGCCCAGGAGATGTCAGCTCTGGTGAGTCACTGAATGGGTTGGCTGACCTCAGCTAATAATAGCAATTCTTTACATTTTTAAAGCACTTTATAGTTTTAAAATCTCCTCATTTGGGAGTTGGCAGGACAGGAATTATCCCCATGGGACAGGTGAGAAACACAAGGGAAGCAGGGTTTGGGGGAGTGGATGGTGCCAGGAACTAGGTTAGGGTACTCTTTTCCTAACTTTTAGTTCAGTGATGAGCAGTTAATTTTCTTTTCTTTTCCTTTCTTTCTTTTTTTTTTTTTTGAGATAGAGTCTTACTCTGTCACCCAGGCTGGAGTGCAGTGGCACAATCACGGCTCACTAGGACCTCTGCCTCCCGGGTTCAAGCGATTCTCGTGCCCCAGCCTCCCAAGTAGCTGGGATTACAGACGGGCACCACTACGCCCGACTAATTGTTTGTATTTTTAGTAGAGATGGGGTTTCACCATGTTGGCCAAGCTGATCTCAAACTCCTGGCCTCATGTGATCCTCCCACCTTGGCCTCCCAAAGTGCTGGGAGCCACCATGCACGGCCAGTTAATTTTCTAAGCTCCGATTTTTTTGTGCTTCAAATGATGGACCTGATGTTTTATAGGATACCCTCTCATTGTAATTCCATGCCTCTCTGTGGTCTCATTTGTCATAAGCTTCCAATTTTTAAAATGTACAGGTTGTAAATCATTTAAAGCTTTGTAGGTCCAGATGACAATAAAATATATGTGTTTCAGTAGCAGGGATAGACAATAGGTTTTATTTTGTTCATTCCGTATTCAGTTTGTCTTGTTTTATAGATGGATCTCACTCTGTTGCCCAGGCTGGAGTGCAGTGTCAAATTATGGCTCACTGCAGCCTCAAACTCCTGGGCTCAAGGGATCCTCCCGCCTCAGCCTCCCAAGTGGCTGGGACTAATATTCACTTTTATCCAGTACTGTCATGTCTACACAATGGATACTATATAGGTCCCTTTAGAAGATGTATAAAATTTTAAATGAGGCCTATTTATTTTAAAGGTGTTTTTTCTCTATTTTGATAGATGTTAAACCTTCAGAAAAAATACTGACATTCAAAAAGGTATCTAACCCCTGAGGTTTGACAGACTTTAGAGCATTTTTAAAGGAATAGACTTTTTTTATTTTTTTATTTTTTTATTTTTTTATTTTTTATTTTTTATTGATCATTCTTGGGTGTTTCTCGCAGAGGGGGATTTGGCAGGGTTACAGAACAATAGTGGAGGGAAGGTCAGCAGATAAACAAGTGAACAAAGTTCTCTGGTTTTCCTAGGCAGAGGACCCTGCGGCCTTCCGCAGTGTTTGTGTCCCTGGGTACTTGAGATTAGGGAGTGGTGATGGCTCTTAACGAGCATGCTGCCTTCAAGCATCTGTTTAACAAAGCACATCTTGCACCGCCCTTAATCCATTCAACCCTGAGTGGACACAGCACATGTTTCAGAGAGCACAGGGTTGGGGGTAGGGTCACAGATCAACGGGATCCCAAGGCAGAAGAATTTTTTCTTAGTACAGAACGAAATGAAAAGTCTCCCATGTCTACCTCTTTCTACACAGACACGGCAACCATCCGATTTCTCAGTCTTTTCCCCACCTTTCCCCCCTTTCTATTCCACAAAACCGCCATTGTCATCATGGCCCGTTCTCAATGAGCTGTTGGGTACACCTCCCAGACGGGGTGGTGGCCGGGCAGAGGGGCTCCTCACTTCCCAGCAGGGGCGGCCGGGCAGAGGCGCCCCTCACCTCCCGGACGGGGCGGCTGGCCGGGCGGGGGGCTGACCCCCCACCTCCCTCCCGGACGGGGCGGCTGGCCGGGCTGAGGGGCTCCTCACTTCCCAGTAGGGGCGGCCGGGCAGAGGCGCCCCTCACCTCCCGGACGGGGCGGCTGGCCGGGCGGGGGGCTAGGAATAGACTTTTTAAAAACTGAAAATCAGTAAATATCAGCAACCAATGGGCTCTAAAAGCCAACTTTGAAAAAGAAGCTCATGACAAAGAAGCCAAAATTACAAGAGGAAATGGTATAGCGGAGCCAACGCTCCCCACCCGCCGTGTTCTAGATGGAGCTCCACCCGCCGTGTTCTAGATGGAGCTCCACCCGCAGTGCTCTAGATGGAGCTCCACCCGCAGTGCTCTAGATGGAGCTCCACCCGCAGTGCTCTAGATGGAGCTCCACCCTCAGTGCTCTAGATGGAGCTCCACCGGCAGTGCTCTAGATGGAGCTCCACCCGCAGTGCTCTAGATGGAGCTCCACCCGCAGTGCTCTAGATGGAGCTCCACCCGCAGTGCTCTAGATGGAGCTCCACCCGCAGTGCTCTAGATGGAGCTCCACCCGCAGTGCTCTAGATGGAGCTCCACCCGCAGTGCTCTTGATGGAGCTTTTAGGCTCACTTTTTATCAGATGAATTTATGTTGTCTTTTAGGTTCTTGTGTGTGTGTCATAAGGAAATCAGTAAGCATAAAGTGGCTTTAATTGCACTTGGCAGAGGACTAAGGGTATATAAAGATTGGTGACCGTTGTGAGAACTAAAGTAGATTTTATTTGCTTGTAAAATTTTGTTTGCCACGATATCTTAGGCATTATACAATGATTTCCGGTCCAGAAGATCCTGAGAATTTAACATGAATATTATGAAGTTTCCTGTCTTCAAAATTTTGTATTTGAATACTTATTTTAATATCGCTTAAATGTAGTTCTAACATAACATCCTGTCTGGCAGTCTTTGTAAACTCTCGAATTTGTCTAAGCTCTAAGTTGTTAGGGGTCATTCTTCTGTTCCAAGTCGATGTTGTTCTCCACATCTGCTGTATTTCAATACCCCTTACTAGACGTAAAAAAGATAAGAGTATCTCTTTCAAGCAAACCTTAATTTGTAAAAACAGCCTTTAACATTTTTTTGTGTTTCTAGTTTTCATGAACCATCGGAAGAACACATTGTGGTTTTGAAATAAAGGGGCTTGGCTGGGCACAGTGGCTCACGCCTGTAATCCTAGCACTTTGGGAGGCCGAGAAGGGTGGATCACTTGAGGTCAGGAGTTCGAGACCAGCCTGGCCAACATGGTGAAACCCTGTCTCCAATAAAAATACAAAAATTAGCCAGGCATGGTGGTGCATGCCTATAATTCCAGCTACTCAGGAGGCTGAGGCAGGAGAATCCCTTGAACCTGGGAGGTAGAGGTTGCAATGAGCTGAGATCGCACCACTGCATTCCAGCCTGGGCAACAGAGCAAGACTCCGTTTCAAAAAAAAAAAAAGAAAGAAAGAAATAAAGGGGCTTAGATTAGAAGATACCCAGCAACATTCTCAGCTCTAATGTCCTGTTTATGTTAAATTTATTGGATTCTCCCCTCCTCTGCCCTGGACCAATTGGTCTCCATTTAAAAGGTGATCCTGGGATTTTTGTTTAATTTCTTTGCTTGTTTCTCTGTTACAGGCACCATTTTTAGACTAGCTCTGAGCATCGTATAGTTGCAGATATTCCAGGAGGTGCTACCTCCTCCTGGAAGATTTCCTGATTCCTTGTCTTTCCCAGACCAAAGTGAGGGACTCTTCCTTTGTTCTAGTGGTTCCCTGTACATTCTCATCCTAGCATAGGTGGTACCATCTTGGAGATGGTAGCTAGCTTTTATGTCAGATGTGGCTTGATCAGTGGTGGTTGCCTAGACACTGGTTTTCAAAGTATGGTCCCTGGACCAGCAACATCAGCACGACTGGGGGCTGCACTCTAGAGTCACTGACTCAGAAGCTCTGGGGTTAAGACCCAGCAATCAGTGTCCTAATAAAACTTCCAAGTGATTCTGATGCCTGCTCCAGATTGAGAATCCCTGGCTGAGAGGTTTTTGACGAGCAGGATTCTGAAGTGATGTCCAGCCACAGCAGCAAAGGTGTGTTAGGATTCCTTAGTCCTGTCACCTTGAGCAGGTGAGAAGCAGGACAGATGTGGGCCCAGGGGTGTGGCATCCCTGAGCTATATTGTCATTGCTGGTCTACTTGTCTGTGTTTACACTAGTGGCCACCTCGGTGAGAATAGCACCTTGGCAAGACTCATGTTGTAGCTCAGCCCCCAGCGCAGTTCTTAAATTGTAGCACGTGTTCTATAATTACACATTAAATAGTAAAGTCAGAAACATGCCTTTCCACACTGATAAGTACTAGCATTAGCTGCCATTATTAGAGGCATGTTTTATGAGAGAGAAGGCCATTGAACAACATCGAACCAATAATTGTTGGCTGTTTTTATAGTGACTCTACAATGAAAAGAATCCACCGTGGCCTAATTAAGTGAATTTTATGGCTTTTACTCCTTCACTAAGCTGCCAGAGGAGAATAACCAAGTTCTTTCTTGGACTTCATAACTTAGTAAAATAGTCACAAACACAAATAGATACTTACAGCCAGGTACAGTGGCCCACGCCTATAATCCCAACACTTTGGGAGGCTGAGGCGGGTGGATCACTAGAGGTCAAGAGTTTGAGACCAGCCTGGCCAACATGGTGAAACCCCGTCTCTACTAAAAATACAAAAATTAGCTGGGCATGGTGGCGTGCGCCTGTAATCCCAGCTACTCAAGAGGCTGAGGAAGGAGAGTCGCTTGAACCCCGGAGGTGGAGCTTGCAGTGAGCTGAGATCGCACCATTGCACTCCAGCCTGGGTGACAGAGCGAGACTCCGTCTCAAAAAACAAAACAAAACAACAACAACAAAAATAGATATTTAAAGATTTTTGCACTAACTTTTGATACTTATTGCCATACTTTGGAAATGCAACAAAAATACTGGGAATTTTTTTTTAAGCATCTACTTGGGAAAAAATGGACTCTTGTGACATTTTGGTTTGGGTTAGAGATATTTTTACAAATGTTACTTGGAAATAAACACCATCCCATAACTCTGAGCTATGAAATATTTACATACAGGGGAAAAACCAGCTAACACCTATATCCACTCACTGTTCTATTTTGGGTTTATGTTGTTGTCAAAAGACAAAGGATAAAGAGTTTTCAAGATCTTGTGTATTTTGGGGTTAGTATAACTCCAATTGTTTTCTAATTCAATGAGGCAGCATCCACTTTAATTCTAGGTCTGGTTTTTTAAAGTGAATTTTAGGTGCTTGTCAACAAAGCCGGAACATGAGAAAGTTGAAATGATTTGTGAAGCTCTTACCCTGGCCTGCCCGTGAACTTTTTGAGACAGAAGACCGGCAACAGTTTATTAAAGACTTTGTAAAAGTATACTTAACTTAGTCAACCAGATGTGACTTTTGCTCCCTGGGGAACATTTTAAGTTGTCACAATTCAGGATGCTACAAGCGTCCAGTGGTCAAGGCCAGGGATACTTCTAAATATCCTACAATATGCAGGTCAGCTTCCACAACAAAGAAGTATCTTACCCAAAACGTCACTAGGGTTGAGGCTGAGGAATTCTACCCTAAACCACGGGTAGGAGTCCTCTTAAAATGCTACAGTTTCGCAGGACTTAGTTATAGGCACGTTTCATAATACTCTCCTGCATGCCCCTAAACACAGCACCTTGAGTACTGAACTCTGACATCAGTTGAGAAGATGATACCCCTCTAGCTGGTGCTTAAGCCCTCTGGCTTAAGCCTGGACTTGATCTCTGACCCCTTTGTCTTCCAGACTGCACCCTGCTTTCATTTCCAATCCGTCTCCAAGGCCTGTTGCTTCTACCTCTGGAAGACCTTGACTCCACCTGATAACCTCTATCTCCGCTGCCATCTGCGAGGTTCAAGCTGTCATCCTCCCTCTCCTGGACCACTCCAGTAGCCTTCTTACATGAGGGCTACACTTCTACCCTGCCCCTTCCAAACCAGAGCACCCACTCAGATCCTGCCAACCCTTGCAGTAGCTCATGCTGTGGTTTTAACAACAGCTACCTTCTCTCCACAGCTCACTATGCACAGCCCGCCCTGACCCCGGCTTCCCCCTGCAAATTCCATTCTTTTTCTGCTTCAGTTTCTGAAGCATGACGAGTCCCTTCCTGTCCCAGGAACTTCAGATTTGCTGCTTTCTCGCTTGAAAAGCTCTTCCTCTGAAAGGCTCCTTATCTTTTGCCTTTTGGCCCAAATGTCATTTCTTCAGCGTAGTCTCTGCCCACCCCAGTAAAAATTAAAGTAGGAGTCCCTACTGAGTTATGTCCTCTGCTCACTCTTTCTTTCTCAAGTAGCAAGGATGTAGAGAACAGGGGAAGCCCAGAAATACTGTTGAAATGACAACAGCTCTGTCACCATGTGCCCTTTGATGTATGGTAGAGGAGATGGCTTCTGTGTTTTCTTCAATGCTTAATTTCCTTTATTATTTTTATTATTTTTTTTAAGACGGGGTCTCACTCTGCCACCCAGGCTGGAGTTCAGTGGCGCGATCTCAGCTCACTGAAACCTCTGCCTACCAGTTTAAGCAATTTTCCTGCCTCAGCCACCTGAGTAGCTGGGATTACAGGTGCGTGCCACCATGCCTGGCTAATTTTTGTATTTTTAGTGGAGATAGGGTTTCACCATGTTGACCAGGCTGGTCTTGAACTCCTGACCTCAAGTGATCCACCTGCCTTGGCCTCCCAAATTGCTGGGATTGCAGGTATGAGCCACCATGCCTGGCCTTCAATTTCCTTTTATATTGTCTCTTCTTGTGAATATCAGGAGTCTTGCTTCACTTAAGGCAGCATCTACCAGGCATATTTGATATTTTTAAAGTTCTTATTCCCCACAGTCTTTCTATATTATTAAAGGAAATAAATACATAAAAAAGACTTGTTTGTTAAACCATATGTGTCCACCCTGTTGTGTGCCTGTCATCAGTTTCAAAGGACCACAGTAAGCATGTTAGAACTTTTGTTAAACATATATATAAATATTATCTTATCCATGCCTGTGTTCCATCGGATGCCCTCTTTCCCCTGTAATCTTTACAGTTTCTACTTTATAGTCTCTCTGTAGAGCATTCTTAACCTGAACAGTCTGTTCTCTGTCACCCATCATACTTCTAGGAACGTCCCTGCCTCCCTTCAGCCAATGCATCTTTAGAAAAGACAAACTAGGCCGGGCACGGTGGCTCATGCCTGTATTGCCAGCACTTTGGGAGGCTGAGGCAGGCAGATCACTTGAGCTCAGGAGTTTGAGACCAGCCAGGCCAACATGGTGAAACCCTGTCTCTACTAAAAATAAAAAAATTAGCTGGGCATGGTGGTGGGTGCCTGTAATCCCAGCTACTCGGGAGGTTGAGCCACGAGAATTGCTTGAACCCAGAAGGCGAGTTTGCAGTGAGCCAGGATTGCACCATTGCACTTTAGCCTAGGCAACAAGAGTGAGACTCTGTCTCAAAAAAAAAAAAAAAAAAAAAAAAAGAGACAAACTAGAATTAATCTGAGCCAGGTATCATTTAGACAGTAAATCTGTTTTCCTAAAAGAATCATACTATAGTCAAGGCTCAAACAAATAGATTTCACATTATCTGGAGCCTTTCTAAAAATGCATAAACCAGAGGTGACTGAAGAATTTTTTGTCTGTGTGTGTGCGCACCATTCATTCTTGACTTTTTGATAAATGAGATTCTCAAGTTCACCTGGGAAGCATCAAAAACATTGATGCCTGAGTTCTCCTTGCCAGAGTCTTATTAGCCAGTCTGGGATAAACCTGGCTGATTCTCTCGTGCATAGTCAAGACAGAGAATGGCTTGGAAAGTAGACAATATAAGAGTCTACTCTTTATAGGATGCCTACACGCATAATAAAAAATTTACTTGGGTTTATGGAAATGTCTAGATATAAACCTATGGGGAAAATGATTGAAATAAATGAATGGTGTAACTTAAGGATGCTGGATTGGCGTCTGCAACGCAGCAGCTGTGGGTGGCCTTGATTAGTTTTACTTAATTTCATAGCTCATATCTGTGTAGTTATTTGCTGCTGGCAAACTATTGCTTCATCTTATTTTTGCAAATTCTATAGACAGCAGGGCTTCTTTGCATCTTCTGCCCTTTCTGCTCCATTCTCCAATTAAATGGATTTCACTGCAGCAGCTTTCTGGCCTATGGCGGAGGCCTCCCATGTGCTTCCCAGGCTGGGTTAGGTATGGTTTTGCCAAGCTCCCACTGCAACCTGAGCATATTGTCTTCTCCTGGCATTTACTGTATTTTAAATATTATTATTACTGGTTTTTAGAGATGGGTTCTCGCTCCGTTGCCCAGGTTGGAGTGCAGTGGCCTGATCATACACAGGTCACTGCAGCTTTAAACTTCTGGACTCAGGCCATCCTCCAGCCTCAGCCTCCTGAGTAGCTAGGACTACAGGTGTGTGCCACCATGCCTGGCTAATTAAAATTTCTTTTTTTGTAGAGACAGGGGTCTCCTTATGTTGTTCAGGCTTGTCTCAAACTCCTGGCATCAACATCAAGCTATCCTCCCATCTCGGCCTCCCAAAGTGCTGGAATTACTGGTGCGAGCCACTGCACCCGCCTATGTTTCCCATATTGAACTGTAACAGTCTGTGTTAGGATTTAAGTTATAGTGAGAGATCACGTATCTTCTTCATCCCTGGAGTCCACAACGTAGTAGGCATTCAATAACTGATCAATTAATGAATATATTAATTTTCACTTTACAGATGGGGACACTGAGGCCCAGGGAGACTAAATACAAGTTCGGCACTCTCACCTCCCCTAATCTTTCTGAGCTTTGGATTCCTCTTGTAAAAATAAAGAATTTTGGAGATTTTTTCTAATAACCCATATAGCTCAAAAACAGGTGGTTCTGTTTTATGATTTTAGCAACTCTGCAGTGTTGCCAAAACTCAACAAAGCTGTCTCCAGATGGAGTGAAATAGTCTCAAGAATAAAGATAATGATCAAAATAACCCACCTACTGGCAAGAATGGAATTCACATTACACTTCAACCTAGATCAGGAACTCAGTCCCAACTTCTGAGTATTAAAAATCACCTCGGGAGACTTTGAAGAAGTAGAAGTTCCTGTGTTTTATCCCTTCCCTTTCTGGAGTTTCCCAAGTGATTTTGAAGGAGACCAATCAGCATTTAAGGCTTCCTTTTTTGGTATTCTTGGAAATGACTCATATCTGACCAGCAGTGGTTATGTGAATGGTCTTCATGTCTGATTTTAACATTTTAAACAGTGGGCTGACCCAAACACAGCTCTGTTTGAGCAGCCGGCCTGGCCAGGCCACATATATCATACATACCTTGCTGAGACAAGGAAATTGTCTTCTGTAGAAATTCTGTTGGAATCAGAGAAGTGGCTATCGAGGCTGGACTCTTGACCAGTTAGAAATCATTTCCTAATCAGTTATGTCAGGACGAGGGGTGGGCATGCTGGAAAAACAAAAGAGAGAAAGGTGAAACCACAGCTTCCTTCTACTGGGGTGAAACTGTTCACAGAAAAAAATAAAAGTTTTTTACATATCGTGTGCAATATTACCTCCATCAGGCAACCTCTTGGTTGAAGCCAATTGAGAGATTTTGAAGGTTGCAAAATGTAAGGATTGAACAAGTGTATTTCTTAGGGTTTAAATGAAATCCCTCCAGCGTTTAGTAGAACTGGCAAACTGTATGGACTCCTGATTACTAAGTAGTTATGACTTCCTTTCCCCCATCGTTCAAGAAGCTTGTTTTTATTTCTGGTTTGCCTGCTCTCCAGACCCCTTCACCCACCTGCCTGAGTTGGAAGCCAGCCCACCATAGTTTTAATTGTGAAATTCCCGAAGCTGTTAATATATGTAAACATACAACAGGATGTTTCCCACAGCTGTGCATAATGACTTGGGAGACAGGCCAGAAGACCTCTGTTTTCAAATTGGGTGAATTCTATAAAGTCTTCAGTTAGGTTTAGAGTAATTATACATTTATGCATTTTTATTTTAAAAGGACTTTAAACAAATTTCACAAGTTGGATATTTTTTAATCCTTTCAAGGATTTACTCAAGTGAGCAAAAGATTAAAAACTAATGTTTGCTTTACCTTTTTCCAACTTCAGATTTTAAACATTTCTCTACATTTATTGACATCTTCCAAAACAATTTTACATAGAGAGACAAATTTGTGAAATTTGAGATTCATAATAAATCTGTTATGAGAATTAGAAATGTGGGCTTCAAGGCCAGTTGGTTTATTCAACATCTAAGCTCCAACATTTATATGCCGTGGTGATTTATAACAGGTTTAGCCAAAAGAGACTGTATAATATTATAACTGTTAATTTACCTATGTTATTTTTGTTATTTTTTCTTTCTTTCTCTTTTTTTTTTTTTTTTTTTTTTTTTTTGAGACGGAGTTTTGCTCTTATTTCCCAGGCTAGAGTGCAGTGGGAAATCTCGGCTCACTGCAACCTCTGTCTTCCAGTTTTCAAGCAATTCTGCCTCAGCCTCCCAAGTCACTGGGATTACAGGCACCCGCCACCACGCCCAGCTAATTTTTTTGTGTTTTTAGTAGAGACAGGGTTTCACCATGTTGGTTGGGCTGGTCTTGAAGTGCTGACCTCGTGATCCACCCGCCTCGTCCTCCCAAAGTGCTGGGATTACAGGCGTGAGCCGCCACGCCCGCCCCTATTTTTTCTTTCATTACACAAGTTAAGAATGGATAATTATACCAAAAATAAGGTAGAAATACCATGTTCAGTGTTGCTAAAATTAAAAAGTGAACATTAGGCTATACCTGATACCAACTTTGGATTTCAAAGGTTAATTTTACATTTTATTTTTGCCCCTTCTGGGAGCCTTTCAGCTCTGCCTGTGAGTGCTCCTAATTCTCTGCCTCTCTCAATGCTGGTTTGAGTGAAGTAATTTCTCTCTGCTGCTAGACTTCTTTCTTCTTCTCCTTCTCCTTCTTCTTCTTCCTTTTTTTCTTCTGAGGGAGGGTATCACTCTGTCGCCTAGGCTGGAGTGCAGTGGTGCAGTAACAGCTCACTGTAGCCTCGACCTCCCAGGCTCAAGCGATCCTCTCACTTCAGCCTCCTGAGTAGCTGGGACCACAAGCACATGCCCAGCTAATTTTTGCATTTTTTGTAGAGATGGGGTTTTGCTGTGTTGCCTCGGCTGGTCTCAAACTCCTGGGCTCAAACAATCTGCCCACCTCAGCCTCCCAAAGTTCTGGAATTACAAGTGTGAGCCATTACACCCAGCCCTGCTAAACTTCTTATGCTTGGTCCATAAAAGCCTTCTTAAGCTACTTTTGGCCAAATTTGGAACCTTTCTAAAATATCTCAGGATTCTTGTGAAGTGTAATTTGTGAT
This sequence comes from Gorilla gorilla gorilla, assembly GCF_029281585.2. Taxonomy (NCBI): domain Eukaryota; kingdom Metazoa; phylum Chordata; class Mammalia; order Primates; family Hominidae; genus Gorilla; species Gorilla gorilla. The sequence continues at coordinate 87,100,770 of NC_073241.2, read as the reverse complement.
TTCTTCTGTTTCTGGGAAATCCTCTCCCTTGAGCAGGGGTTATACCTGGTGATGCCCTTCTAGTGAATAAAATATGGCCACAGTGATGGGATGTCACTTCTGAGGCTGGGGCACAGAAACACACCACTTCCCTCCCTCTTGCTGATGCTCTCTCATGCTCTCACTTACTGTAAGAGAAGCCAGCTGCCCCATGGAGAGACATTCATGGCAAAGAACTGGAGCTGGCCTCTGGCCAACAGCCCACGAGGATGGAATCCTGCCAACAGCCCTGTGAGTGAGCTTGGAGGTGGATCCTCCCCAGGCCGACCTTTAGGTGACTGCAGCTCTGGCTCACACCTTGACTGCAGCCTTGGGAGGAGACCCTGAGCCATACCCATATTCTTGATCCACTGAAACTGAGATTATAGGCCGGGCGTGGTGGCTCATGCCTGTAATCCCAGCACTTTGGGAGGCCGAGGCGGGCAGATCACGAGGTCAGGAGATCGAGACCATCCTGGCTAACACGGTGAAACCCCGTCTCTATTAAAAAAATACAAAAAATTAGCCGGGCGTAGCTGCGGGCGCCTGTAGTCCCAGCTGCTCCGGAGGCTGAGGCAGGAGAATGGCATGAACCTGAGAGGCGGAACTTGCAGTGAGCCGAGATCACGCCACTGCACTCCAGCCTGGGTGACAGAGTGAGACTCTGTCTCAAAAACAAAAAAAAATAAAAAAAAATACATAAATAAAAAGAAACTGAGATTATAAATACTTGTGGTTCAAACTGCTAAATTTGGGGGTATTTTGTTAGGCAGCAACAGATAACTAATACAAGGGCAAAGATTTAAGGTACAATTAAAGTTGCCGCTTGCATGTGGGGAGCTCACTGTCTGGTAAATGCTTCTGTTGTTGACCATCACTGGAAAGTCAAGATGTGATACCATCACGTTTGTTATTTCCTGATAAAAGGCTCCCACAGTTTCCAAGCTTCAGTTTTGTTCCACCTATTATTTGTTTTTTCATTTAATTTTTGGAATAAGTAATACATGCAAATGGTACAACCTTCGAAAGGTACAAAAGGGTATTAAGTGTCAGCCTTGGCCAGATAAGGTGGCTCACGCCTGTAATCCCAGAACTTTGGGAGGCCAAGGTAGGAGGATCGCTTGAGCCCAGAAGTTCGAAACCAGCTTGGCCAACACGGCAAAACTCTGTCTGTACAAAAACTACAAAAAATTAGCTGGGCATGGTGGCACACGCCTGTAATCCCAGCTACTTGAGAAGCCGAGGTGGGAGGATCACTTCAGCCTGGGAGGTGGAGGTTGCAGTGAGCCGAGATCCCACCAGTGCACTCCAGCTTGGGCAACAGAGTGAGACCCTGTCTCAAAATAAATAAATAAATAAAAAATAAAGTGTCAGTTTTCCTGCCTCCTTTTAACCCAGTTACCCAACTCTCCTACCCAAAGGCACTGGCCATCACCAGTTTATTGGTTATCTTTTTAGAAATCATCTTTGTGTTTACAAACATATATATTCATGTTTCTTTTTTCCCCTGAAACAAATGACAGTGGAATTTGACTTTCAATGGCCTGTCTCAGGAAGATGGTAGATATATAACAGATTGAAATCTTACATAGTTTCTGCATTGGATTCCTGCATTGGATTCCAGCTTTCAATAGATAAGAAATTAGCCTGGCTAGGCACTGTGGCTCACACCTGTAATTCCAGCACTTTCAGATGCTGAGCCGGGCAGATTGCTTGAACCCAAAAGTTCAAGACTAGCCTGGGAAACATAGTGAAATCCCATCTCTACAAAAAATGTAAAAATCAGCTGGGTGTGGTGGCACATGCCTGTAGTCCCAGCTACATGGGAGGCTGAGGTGGGAGGAATCACTTGAGCCCAAGAGGTCAAGGCTGCAGTGAGCTGTGATCACACCACCATACTCCAGCCTGGGCGACAGTGAGACCCTATTTAAAAAAAAAAAAAAAAAAAGCCTGAGAAAACAGTTGGAAAGGAAGATAACAGATTGCATAATGATCGGCCTGGAGTAGGACTTAGAGAAGCCATCTGGAGTATTGAAGACATCCAGATGAACTGCTTTTGAAGAAGCTTCCACAATGGAGTATCTTGTTGACCTTTGAGGGAAGGGGGGTGAAAATAACATATTAGGAAATGTCCTAGACAGTTGTTCCAGCCTTTTCTCCTATTATTTTCTAGCCAACTTCTCCCAAAGAAGGCTTCATATTGTGAAAAATAATTGCTTTTTTCTTTTTTTTTTGGTGACTTGGTTCCAGTCACTTTTAAGGATCTAAGGTGACTCTGAGTTAGACAGGAAATGAGTCCTGAGAACAGATATGAGGAGGAAAGAAAAGGGCTTGCTGTTTTATTTCCCCTCCTTTCTCTCACCTCAGTGGGCAGATGTGGGTGACTGTGGTTGATTGTGTGGGTGGGCTCCCACGCTCCAAAACAAGTCACTCTTTCCCTGCCTGGCCCTGAGACCTCCATCACTTGTCTTAACCTCTTCATGTCTCTGTTTCTTTCCTGCAAGGTGAAGGTCATTAAACGAGATAATTAAAATGACTTTCAAGAGTGGTGGAAGCCTAATTCACGTGAACTCACATGAATGCGAGGTGGTACTATTACAGTCATTAGCTTTAAAATTATAGCAGCATGCCCAACAAGACACAGTGGAGGCAAAGGGTCGTTGGACAGAACTCAGCTGCACGCCAATGTTAGTTTTGTTTCCTTAACGTGTAGTATCGGTTCCAAATGGAATTGAATCATCAAGTATGCTTACCTGGTTTGTTATGCCAAGTAACAAGATTGGCCAATCCTTCTTATTTATTGTTCAGAAACTATAGAAGAAAGCAGCCAACAAATGATGATGGTTTTTCAGTGACTCATGCCTCCTTTGATTAGAATCCAATGTAGCCTACTCCTTATCCTGGCATCATTACTAGATATTGCCTTTTATTTTGACTAATGGAGCACATGAATGGATAGATTTTAAAGAAATGCCTAGGCTGGGCGCAGCGGCTCACGCCTGTAATCCCAGCACTTTGGGAGGCCAAGGCAGGCGGATCACCTGAGGTCGGGAGTTTGAGACCAGCCTGACCAATATGGAGAAACGCCGTCTCTACTAAAAATGCAAAATTAGCCGGGCGTGGTGGCACATGTCTGTAATCTCAGCTACTTGGGAGGCTGAGGCAGGAGAATTGCTTGAACCCAGGAGGTGGAGGTTGCAGTGAGCTGAGAATTCACCATTGCACTCCAGCCTGGGCAACAAGAGCGAAACTCCATTTAAAAAAAAAAAAACAGCTCCCTCTCCCTCTCCCTCTCCCTCTCCCTCTCCCTCTCCCTCTCCCCACGGTCTCCCTCTCCCGCTCTTTCCACGGTCTCCTTGTGATGCCGAGCCGAAGCTGCTGCTGCCATCTCAGCTCACTGCAACCTCCCTGCCTGATTCTCCTGCCTCAGCCTGCCGAGTGCCTGCGATTGCAGGCGCGCGCCGCCACGCCTGACTGGTTTTCGTATTTTTTTGGTGGAGACGGGGTTTCGCTGTGTTGGCCAGGCTGGTCTCCAGCTCCTAACCGCGAGTGATCGGCCAGCCTCGGCCTCCCGAGGTGCCGGGATTGCGGACGGAGTCTCGTTCACTCGGTGCTCAGTGGTGCCCAGGCTGGAGTGCAGTGGCGTGATCTCGGCTTGCTACAACCTCCACCTCCCAGCCGCCTGCCTTGGCCTCCCAAAGTGCCGAGATTGCAGCCTCTGCCCGGTCGCCGCCCCGTCTGGGAAGTGAGGAGCGTCTCCGCCTGGCCGCCCATCGTCTGGGATGTGAGGAGCCCCTCTGCCTGGCTGCCCAGTCTGGAAAGTGAGGAGCGTCTCTGCCCAGCCGCCATCCCATCTAGGAAGCGAGGAGTGCCTCTTCCCGGCCGCCATCACATCTGGGAAGTGAGGAGCGTCTCTGCCCGGCTGCCCATCGTCTGAGATGTGGGGAGCACCTCTGCCCTGCCGCCCCGTCCGGGATGTGAGGAGCGTCTCTGCCCGGCCGCCCCGTCTGAGAAGTGAGGAGACCCTCTGCCTGGCAACCGCCCCATCTGAGAAGTGAGGAGCCCCTCCGCCCGGCAGCCGCCCCGTCCGAGAAGTGAGGAGCCCCTCCGCCCAGCAGCCACCCCATCTGGGAAGTGAGGAGCGTCTCCGCCAGGCAGCCACCTCATCCGGGAGGGAGGTGGGAGGGTCAGCCCCCCGCCCGGCCAGCCGCCCTGTCCGGGAGGTGAGGGGCGCCTCTGCCCGGCCGCCCCTACTGGGAAGTGAGGAGCCCCTCTGCCCGGCCAGCCGCTCCGTCCGGGAGGGAGGTGGGGGGTTGGCCCCCCGCCTGGCCGGCCGCCCGGTCCGGGAGGTGAGGGGCGCCTGTGCCCGGCCGCCCCTACTGGGAAGTGAGGAGCCCCTCTGCCCGCCCAGCCGCCCCATCCGGGAGGGAGGTGGGGAGGTCAGCCCCCCGCCCGGCCAGCCGCCCCGTCTGGAAGGGAGGTGGGGGGGTCAGCTCCCCGCCCGGCCAGCCACCCCGTCCGGGACGGAGGTGGGGGGGTTAGCCCCCCACCTGGCCAGCCGCCCCGTCCGGGAGGTGAGGGGCGCCTCTGCCCGGCCGCCCCTACTGGGAAGTGAGGAGCCCCCCCGCCCGGCCAGTCGCCCCATCCGGGAGGGAGGTGGGGGGGTCGGCCCCCCGCCCGGCCAGCCGCCCCGTCTGGGAGGGAGGTGGGGGGGTTAGCCCCCCGCCCGGCCAGCCGCCCCATCCGGGAGGGAGGTGGGGGGGTTAGCCCCCCACCTGGCCAGCCGCCCCGTCCGGGAGGTGAGGGGCGCCTCTGCCTGGCCGCCCCTACTAGGAAGTGAGGAGCCCCTCAGCCCGGCCAGCCGCCCCGTCCGGGAGGGAGGTGGGGGGGTCAGCCCACAGCCCAGCCAGCCGCCCTGTCCGGGAGGGAGGTGGGGGGTCAGCCCCCCGCCCGGCCAGCCGCCCCGTCCGGGAGGGAGGTGGGGGGGTCAGCCCCCCGCCAGCCAGCCGCCCCGTCTGGGAGGGAGGTGGGGGGGTCAGCCCCTCGCCTGGCCAGCCGCCCCATCCGGGAGGTGAGGGGCGCCTCTGCCCGGCCGCCCCTACTGGGAAGTGAGGAGCCCCTCTGCCCGGCCAGCCGCCCCGTCCAGGAGGGAGGTGGGGGGGGTCAGCCCCCTGCCCGGCCAGCCGCCCCGACCGGGAGGTGGGGGGCGCCTCTGCCCGGCCGCCCCTGCTGGGAGGTGGGGAGCCCCTCTGCCCGGCCACCGCCCCGTCTGGGAGGTGTGCCCAGCAGCTCATTGAGAGCGGGCCATGATGACAATGGCGGTTTTGTGGAGTGGAAGGGGGGGAAAGGTGGGGAAAGGATTGAGAGGTCGGATGGTTGCCGCGTCTGTGTGGAGGGAGGTAGACATGGGAGACTTTTCTCTGTACAAAGAAAAAATTCTTCTGCCTTGGGATCCTGTTGATCTGTGACCCTACCCCCAACCCTGTGCTCTCTGAAACATGTGCTGTATCCACTCAGGGTTGAATGGATTAAGGGCGGTGCAAGATGTGCTTTGTTAAACAGATGCTTGAAGGCAGCATGCTCGTTAAGAGCCATCACCACTCCCTAATCTCAGGTACCCAGGGACACAGACACTGCGGAGGGCCGCAGGGTCCTCTGCCTAGTAAAACCAGAGAACTTTGTTCACTTGTTTATCTGCTGACCTTCCCTCCCCTATTGTCCTGTAACCCTGCCAAATCCCCCTCTCCGAGAAACACCCAAGAATGATCAATAAAAAATAAAAAATAAATAAAAAAAAAAAAAAAAACAAACAAACAAAAAAAAAAACAAAAAACATGGCCAGTTGTTTCACTGCTCTCTGACAGAATCCTGACAGAATCTCTTGCTCTAGGTAGAACAACCAATTTTTTATTTTAGGCTACTCATCTGTGACCTTGATAATATGGAGTTAGAATTGCTTCCTCCTTTCTATTTCTTTCCCCCCTCCCTGTCTCCTTCTTTCTCTTTCCTCCCTTCTCCCTTCCTCCGTCTTCCTTCTTCTGTCTTTCCTTCTCCTTTTCCCTCCATTCCCCCCTCTCCTTCCTCCTTCCCTCCTCCTTTCTTTTTCTTTCTTTCGTCTCTCTCCCCCTCCTTCCTTCTCTTTCTCTTTTCTTTTTTTGAGACAGGGTCTCCCTCTGTCACCCAGGCTGGACTGCAATGGCATGATCATTGCTCACTGCATCCTTGACCCCTGGGCTCAAGCAATCCTCCCGACTCAGCTTTCCAAGTAGCTGGGACTACAGGCACATGCCACCATGCCCAACTACTATTTTTGTACTTTTTGTAGAGACGGGGTTTCACCATGTTGCCCAAGCTGGTCTCGAACTCTCCAGGCTCAAGCAGTGCACCCCTCTTGGCCTCCCAAAGTGTTGGGATTACAGGCATGAGCCACCACACGTGACCTCTGTCTCTCCTTCTCTTTCTCATCTCCTCTGTGCCAGGCTCTGTCCTGGGTGTTCATCATACAACAAAGAGAAAAGAGACAAGATTCCTGCCCCTATGGAGTTGGCATTCTTGTGTGGAGAAGAGAATAAACACACTAATATGTGGTATTAACATTTATCACAAGTTGATGATATGTGCAAGGAAAAATAAATAAGCATGAAGGGCAAAAGAGGTGAGGGCTTACTATTTTGTCCAGGTGACTCAGGGAGCCTTATTAATAGGTGACTTTTCATTCAGTCAACAAACATCCGTAAGATAGTTACCGTACATTGTACTGTATTCTAGATGCTGGGGATGTAGCTAAACAAAATAAGCAAAAATCCCTTCGCTCTGGGAGTGTACATTCTGGTTAGAAGAGATTATTAATAAATAAATTTTATTTTATTTATTTTTGAGATGGAGTCTCACTCTGTCACCCAGGCTGGAGTGCAATGGCACAATCTCGGCTCACTGCAACCTCCGCCTCCAGGTTCAAGCAGTTCTCCTGCCCCAGCCTCCCGTGTAGCTGGGATTACAGGCACACACCATCATGTCCAGCTAATTTTTGTATTTTTGTAGAGACGGGGCTTCGCCATGTTGGCCAGGCTGGTCTCAAACTCCTGACCTCAGGTGTTCCACCTGCCTTGGCCTCCCAAAGTGCTGGGATTATAGGCATGAGCTACTGTGCCCAGCCTAATAAATTTTAAAGTCTGATAGCAGATGAGAAGTGCTATGGACAACAATGTAAAGAAGGGGGACTGGCAAGGCTGGGGTTTAAATATGGTGGTGATTGATTGGGCTCCTAAAAAGGTGACATTAGAGCTAGGACGGTAAGGTGAGGTGCTAAGCCTTGTGGCTATGGGGGAAGAGCATTCCAGGTACAGGAACAGATACTGTGTGGCCCCAAGCTCCAGGACCAGGGAGACAGCAGGGTGGCTGTAGATGAGAGGGAAAGAGAGCAGGTAGATTTTGGGTTTTACTCTGAGAGAAGTGAGAACCCACTGCAGAGTTTCGAGCCGAGGAGTAACTCCATCTGATTACCTTTGGAAAGAATCAGCCTGCCCTCCATGTTGGAGTTAGACTGAAGGGCATGCTGTCTGGGGCTACCTCTAATCCGGGTGAGGGAGAACAGAGCTTCAGCCAAGCAGCTTGCAGGGAGGTGGGGAGAGGTTTTAGGTTCTGGAAACATTTGGAAGGCAGAGCCTAGGGCTTACAGATGGATAGGGAGCAGGGTAGGAGGGAAGATGAGACTCCAGCATGACTCTAGGTGTTTGGCATGAGCACCTGGGAGATGGGGTTGCCTTTTACTGACGTGAGGAAGCCTGGGGGATAATGGAGTTATGAGGGAAATTGAGGGGTTCAGTCTTAGGTTTGAATAGACACTTGAAGTTTGAAATTTAGCTTCCTTTGGCTAAATATGGAAACATTTGGGGGGACCACCCTCTTCTTGAATAAAATGCTAATAAGTGCGTATAGAATGTCGGGGCCAAATAAGAACCCTTGCAGAGTTCAGCTGCCTGCAGCAGTTGCTAAGGCTAGAAACTGGGCACCTTTTTCAATGTTTTTCCTCCCAGACCCCCTGCCCGGATGAAGTGAGTTGTAAAATGCTGCCTCTGCCTCTGAAAGTTCTGCCATAAATCCCATCCTTTCTGTCTGCACCACCTTATTAGCCTCCGCCTTTGGCCCCTGTTGCCAGAGGACAGTAAGGACTTTCTGCACTCTTGTCTTGGCCGCAGATTAACACCATCTCTTCCTGGAGTCCTTGGTCAGGGTTATCATTTCTTTCTTTTCCTTTTTTTTTTTTTTTTAGACAGAGTCTCACTCTGTCACCCAGGCTGGAGTGCAATGGTGTGATCTTGGCTCACTGCGTCCTCTGCCTGCTGTGTTAAGAGATTTTCCTGCTTCAGCCTCCTGAGTAGCTGGAATTACAGGCATGCACCACCACACCCAGCTAATTTTTGTATTTTTAGTAGAGATTTGTTAGTAGAGCCTCTGCCTCCCATAGTGTTGGAATTACAGGCACGAGCCACCGCTCCAGGCCTAGGGTTATCATTTCTAAAATGCAAATCTGATTAAAACAGTTCGTGTTGTTGAGGCCCCAGGCTCTTTGCACAGATGGATCCTGCACTTCTGCTCCCCACCTCCTCACCCCTGCAGATGCTTCAACTTCAGGAACCAACTCACTTCTTCCAGAATAGCTTCCTCGGCCCCCTTCCCTGCTCTATGTCCCCATTGTCCCTGTTACTTCTCCATCACAGCAGACAGGCTTCTGTGCACCGAATTCCTAGGGTCTGCCTCACCCTAGACTTTAAGCTTCGTAGGGACAGGAGCCACGTTGCTCACCAGCAGCTGACTGAATACCTGCCACGAGGTCAGGACGTGTTGTTTACTCAATGCATGGGAGAACTCAAATGGCCTTTCCCTGCTTAGCACACAAATTCCAAATGCCTCTAGCACCCAAGGCCTTCCCAGCCTTGCCTCAGTCTGCTTTCCAGTCTCCTCTTCCAACTCTCTTCTTCTTCCTCCCCTGTCTACCCGCACTTTAGTAACTGAACTAATCCTGTGTGCCTTCAGTGCTGCAGAATATTTGCCCCCAGGGATTTCTTTCCAGAAATGCCTTTCTCCTCTCACTTTCTATCTCCCAATCAGATAGTGGCCCGGCTTGGGACTTGACCTTCAAGGCCAACTCAGCATCCCTCCTGTCTCTCTCCATCCCTGACCATCAGGTATAATTGACTGCTTTCTCCTCCACTTCTCCCTGCTAGCAATACTCACAGTGAATGTCATGGTAAGGTGTTTATTTGCCACTGATGGGCGGGTGGTAGAGGAACAATGGAATTTTACATTTTAGGAGGCTTGTTCCTTATAATTATCTTAGCTCTTTTATAAAGCACTGATATGTAACAAAATTACAGGTTTGAACTCAGAAAGCTTGCAAACTTTTTGTTTTTGTTTTGTTTTTAGGATAACTTTAGGGAGATTTCTAAGTATTGTATAGGTTCAGTTAACCAACATAACATGTTTTTTAGGAGTATAAACATTATAGAGATGTCTGCCGAATAATCAGTATGTTGATTGTAGTTTTAATCGTGAAAATTGGGGTGGGAACAGCTAAAGGCAGAGCTAACTGGTTTTTTCCCAGGTATTTATCATGAGTTGTGTGCCTTAGGCTGTGTTCCCTTTTGAATGTGGTTTTTCTGGTTGTTCTGACAGCACTGCTAAGTGTGCCCTTTGACATTACTGGAGAACTAATTTATATTGATGGTGCCACTCATATCTTTGGAAACTGGATATGTTCTGATCAGCTCATTGATTTCCAACCTGTAGGATTACAGTAAAATTTAGACCTGAGGCACCACCCAGAGACTCCTGCTGCTGTATGTGGCCTGAGTGAATCAAAATATGCTTGGACAGCTCATTATTTAACAGAGAGAAAACTCTGCCTTTGGCTTTTGAAGAGCAGATGTCCAAATGTAACTTGTCAGCCTGATTTTTGGAAGCTTGAGCAAGGGGAACCTGGTAATCTCAGACTATTTCGTAATTATAAAGAAAGTGAATTGAAGGATCAGGAAGTAAGGGAATTGCCTAACAATAGGAGATGCACCACGCCCAGTGCTGAGAGAGGTAGACTATATCACGCTTAATAAAACTGTTTGAATGCATGATGGACTACTCCCATATCCTCTAAAGGAGGTAGTCTGACTCCTACAGAAACAGCTCCATTTTGATTTTAGGAGGTGGTTGTGATATAAGACTTACCATCTTAATTCTGCCATCAGTTGCAATCAGCATTAATTGCAAATCTCTTTCTGACAAAAATTCAAGTCCAGGCAGGGTGCAATGGCTCATGCCTGTAATTCCAGCACTTTGGGAGGCTGAGGTGGGCAGATCACTTGAAAAGGAGTTCAAGACCAGCCTGACCAACATGGTGAAACCCTGTCTCTACTAAAAATACAAAAATTAGCTAGGTGCGGTGGCACGTGCCTGTAATCCCAGCTATTAGGAGGCTGAGGCAGGAGAATCGCTTGAACCTAGGAGGCAGAAGTTGCAGTGAGCCGAGATCGTGCCACTGCACTCCAGCCTGGGCGACAGAGTGAGACTCTGTTACAGAACAAAACAAACAAAATTCACATCCGTGTTCCTAGAAGAACGGTGACTTTAACTCGTATCTGACTGTCCCTTTGCTGTTCTGTCCTTAACATTGGGGCATGTTGACACGTTTTCACCTACAGGTATATTGCCATGAACTTGCAATCTGCCGCAGTAGGCAAGCCCCAGTATACCTGTCCCCTGCGTGTGGTTTGCCCCCAAGGGGTAGCCTCACCACTGGCTGGCTTGCCGTGCATCTCAAAGTCCCTGTCTCAGCCTCTCCTTCTCCTCTATCCCATTTCTACCCATCTGGAGCTCCTGCCTCAACAATTTGGCTCCAGGGGTACCTGTTCTGAGGGTGGGCCGGCTGGAGGCAGGAGAAAGGAGCCTTGTGTCTCACGGAGTGAGGAAGATCCCAAACTGGATGGAGGCAAAGTGGATGCTAACTAAATTCTGTGGTGCCATTGCATATAGAACACAGGACTGTCAAGGCAAGTGGCATTTTGTGGACTGCTCTGGAAAGAGCTAAACAAATTTTGAGACATCTAACCGAAATGTGAAAACTTGGACTGCGGTTTCCATTGGCAGCTGGGGTGGGTGGGCACCTAGGGAAGCTTGCTAGGCTGAGGCACTTCTGCCTGAGTGCAAGAAAAAGCAGTTCTCATTAGCTGGGCATGGTGGCGTGCGCCTGTAGTCCCAGCTACTCAGGAGGCTGAGGCAGGAGAATCGCTTGAACCTGGGAGGCAGAGGTTGCAGTGAGCTGAGATCGCACCACTGCACTCCAGCCTGAGTGAGAGAGTGAGACTCTGTCTCAAAAAAAAAAAAAAAAAATGCAGTTCAGCAGTTCTCAGCATGAGGGTTTTGTGAGCAGGATGCTGGGCTGGCTGGGTTTTAATCTGGACTCTACCGCACACTTGTGAGACCATGGACAAGTTTCTTGACCTCAGTGTCTTCATTTATACAAGGGGAATAACAGGACCTACCTTATTGGATCCTTGTATATTTAAATGCATTTGTGTGTGTTAAATGTTTGGTGTGGTACTTGACACATAGCATTGGCTCAATAAATGCTAGCTGGTGCTATCATTAATACATTATGAAATCAGAATTACAAATAAAAGTTCTTCGATCAGATCTACTATTTGCTGTGCATTTGGGATGCCCCAGGCTCAGTGCTCCTGAATGAGCTTACTTTCCCCACATCCATTTCAATTATCTACTCTGGAGTCATCTTTGGCTGTTTCTTGCCATTTGAGATAGTCCGATGGCATTTATGATATTTTAAAAATCAATTTAGAGGGAAGTGTGTGTGTTTTCATGAATTAAGGCTCAAACCAGTTGCCTACTGGCTTAATGAAGTACTAGCAGTTTCTTGCTTTACCCCAGCACCTCCAAGGAGCCTTGCACTGAGTTTCTTGCTAGTGGGTCTTGATTTTTAACTAAATGAGGAATTGGTGAATGAATGATCTTCCATTCATAGTGGGTTTGGAGTGGGAAGGCGCACGGGCATACCTAGAAAGCTCTAGAGAAACTAGCTTTATTTGAACCCAAGGAAGGCATTTAATAGCAGAGCAGGGAGAAGGGAGCCAATCAGATCTGGCAGGGCAGGCCCAGGAGGAAATACGGCTCTGAGGATGGAAGAGTCGTGGGGCAGGCAGAATGCGTGGCTCTAGGGAATGGCGGCCAGGCCTTCCTGCCCATCAGAGGTTTTGCGCAATGCATACACTTGGCTCTGCTTTCTTTCTGAGCTGGTCCTCCCCTTAATATGCCTGGGTCAGACTACGGTTGAGCAAGGAAGCTGTCCTGTCTGAGTACACTTCCCAAAGCCACCTGTCCCTCACCATCAAGATAAGGATACTCAGCCACCCACCTTACTCACTGGGAAGCTGCCCACGTGATCCTTCATGGAAAGTGGAAGGCGGGCTCTGTTTATCTAGGCTGGTAAAGTCCTTGTGGAGCAGCTGGGAAAACAAGAACATCTCTGAATTTGTAGAATTATCATCTACCTCTGGCTTCTTGGACTTTTTAACTGGTTACAGTGTTTGCTGCTATGGTCAGCCCAAGGGTTAAGCCTTTCTCTTGGGTGTGTGTTTCATTTTACAGCATAACTCATTTCCTCCTTGCATCGATTTCCACTTCTATCCTTGGCATAGGGATTTGTTACCAACTTGGCATGCAACCATCTCTTGCATTTTATTTTTAGAACTTGGAGTAAGGATTAGCTATGTAATATTTTGAATCCTTCATACTGACTTTGGTAAAATACACAATAGAGAAAGCTTTAAAAGCTTAGCTTTTTTTTTTTTTTTTTTTTTTTTTGTCATGTAAACAGTAAAAATGGCCTTTTAGAATTCTAATCTGGACTATGCTTTCCTCCCTCAATTCCCTTGACTGGTTATTTTTAGGATTTACAGATGGCTTTGGAGAATAGGTATGATTCTAGGATTCTTCTTAGTAGCTTAAGAAAATTCTTTTTTTTCTTTTCTTTTCTTTTCTTTTTTTTTTTTTTGAGACAGGGTCTCACTCTGTTGCCCAGGCTGGAGTACAGTGGCATGATCTTTGCTCACTGCAACCTCCGCCTCCTGGGTTCAAGCAATTTTCCTGCCTCAGCCTCCCCAGTAGCTGGGACTACAGGTGCCCACCACCACACCTGGCTAATTTTTGTATCTCTTAGTAGAGATGGGGTTTCACTATGTTGGCAAGGCTGGTCTCGAACTCCTGACTGCAGGTGATCTGCCTGCCTCAGCCTCCCAAAATCCTGGGATTACAGGCGCGAGCCACTGCTCCCAGCCAGAATTCCTTATATCTCATTATAAAAGTGATATCTAGGATATTTGTAGACTGTATATAATGTATAATTGTTAATTGTCTTGCTTTATACCCTATAGATTTTTTAAAAATCAATTTAGAGCTCTGTGTGTATATATTTGTATGTGTGTGTGTTTTCATGAGTGAAGACCCAAACCAGTTGCTTGCTGGCTTCAGGCAGTAAAACCAAAATGCCTGGCAAGTCTTAGATCTAATCCTGTTTATACTTCATTTCCTGGACCAGCGCTGGCTTAGGGAACTTTCTGGGATGATGAAAGTGTTCTGCTTTTTTTTTTTTTTAGATGGAGTTTTGCTCTTGTTGCCCAAGCTGGAGTGCAATGGCACGATCTTGGCTCACTGCAACCTCTGCCTCCTGGGTTCAAGCGATTCTCCTGCCTCAGCCTCCTGAGTAGCTGAGATTACAGGCGCGCACCACCAAGCCTGGTTAATTTTTTGTTATTTTAGTAGAAACAAGGTTTCACCATGTTAGCGAGGCTGGTCTCGAACTCCTGACCTTAGGTGATCCACCCACCTCGCCCTCCCCAAGTGCTGGCATTACAGGCATGAGCCACCGAGCCCGGCCCAAAAGTGTTCTGTTTCTAGCCCCTAGTCACAGGTGGCTGTTGAACACTTGAAATGAGGCTAGTGCAACTGCTGATCTGGCTTCTAATTTTAGCTAATTTAATAGCCACACATGGCTCGTGGCCACTGTACTGGATGGCACAATGGCCTTGGGTTTTTCTTACCTGAGCAGCAGAAGGCTTTCTGAGGAAATGGAGCTTGGGTTGTGTGAGATGATGCGAGAATTAGAGGGGCATGTACAACTGCCCCCTTCCCCACCTGCTTAGTCTGCGACTCTACTGGACCTATGCCTTCTCCCAGAGCTGATGAGCTCACCTTAGTTCTTAGAGCTTCAATTCTTGAATGCTGCAAGCCTGCCTGAGGTTGGCTTCCTTTTATCCTGTGGATAAACTGTAGGATTCCAACGTCCTTTTTGATAGACCTCACCTCTCTCTTCCTTACTCATTTACTTTCCCCATCACTCTCTGACTGCCCATGACATGGAAAGATTTGCAATTTCAAGAACAGGCTGTTCTTACCTCTAGACCTGTGCAAATCGGACACTCTCCACCTGAAATGCTCTGTCCCTTTCATGCACCTGTCTGACTCCTACATGTCCTGTAGGTCTCAGGTTAGACCTCAATTTCTGCAACACCTCCTCTAGGAAAGGCTTTCTTGACCTCTCCTAGGACAGGTGGATGCATTACCTAGTATGTATACTGGGTGGATTCCCATCACAGCACACTTGATTGAAACTGCTTCTTTACCTACAAGTCCCTCCTCCTGCCCTAGAGCTTCTTAAAGGGTGGTCTCTGTACCGGCAGCACTGGCATCACCCGGGAGCTTGATGGAAATGAAGAGTCCTGGACCCCAGCCCAGTCCCCCTGAGTCAGAAATCCTGAGTGTAGGTGCTAGCAATTTGTGCTCAACAAGCCCACCAGAGGATTTTCATATGTGCTAAAGTTTCAGAGCCATTGGGCTGAACTCTTAGCCTCATTAAGGTAGGATGTGTGATTTTTGGTTTCCCACTGTCCCTAGCTTTTAGCACACTGCCTGGCTAGATACTTGAGAAACACAGTCAGAGAAGAAATTCCAGTTATTCTTTTGGCAACTTGTCTGATCAGGAAATTTTTTAGTTGAAATCAGTTGAATCTCTTCTCCTTTCTCCAAAGGAGATAAAGAACAACTGAGTACTTAAAAAAAAATTATTGTTATCTGGGCTCGGTGGCTCATGCCTGTGGATCACCTGAGGTCAGGAGTTCGAGACCAGCCTGGCCAATATGGTGAAACCGTGTCTTTACTAAAAATACAAAAAATTAGCCAGGCGTGGTGGCAGGCACCTGTAATCCCAGCTACTTGGGAGGCTGAGGCACGAGAATCACTTGAACCTGGGAGGCAGAGGTTGCAGTGAGCCAAGATGGCACCATTGCACTCCAGCCTGGGCAACAAGAGCAAAACTCTGTCTCAAAAAAAGAAAAGAAAAGAAAAAAAAAATTATTGTGATAAAATATACACAACATACAATCTACCATCTTAACATTTTTTTTTTCTTTTTGAGACAGAGTCTTGCTTTGTTGCCCCAGCTGGAGTGCAATAGCGTGATCTCAGCTCACTGCAACCTCTGCCTCCGGGGTTCAAGCGATTCTCCTGCCTCAGCCTCCTGAGTAGCTGAGATTACAGGCACCTGCCACCATGCCCGGCTAATTTTTGTATTTTTAGTAGAGGTGGGGTTTCACCATGTTGGCCAGACTGGTCTCTAACTCCTGCCCTCAGATGATCCAGTCAGCTTCCCAAAGTGCTCGGATTACAGGTGTGAGCCAATGCGCTTGACCTTAACCTTTTTTTTTTTTCTTTTGAGACGGAGTCTCACTCTGTCACCCAGGCTAGAGTGCAGTGGCGCGATCTCGGCTTACTGCAACCTCCACCTCCCGGGTTCAAGCGATTTTCCTGCCTTAACCTCCTAAGTAGCTGGGACTACAGGTGCCCGCCACTATGCCTGGCTAATTTTTTGTATTTTTAGTAGAGACGCGGTTTCACCATGTTGACCAGGCTGGTCTCGAACTCCTGACCTTGTGATCCGCCTGCCTTGACCTCCCAAAGTGCTGGGATTAAAGGCATGAGCCACTGCACCCGACCCAACCATTTTTAATTATACACTTCAGTGTCTTTAAGGGCATTCACATGGTTGTGCAGCCATCACCGCCATCCACCTCCAGAAGTTCTTCTCCAACTGGAGCTCTGCACTCATTAAACAACTCCCCTTCCTCCCAACCTTTGGCAACCATCATCCTACTTTCTGTCTCTGAATTTGCCTACTCTGCATTCCTAATGTAAGTGGAATCATACATCATGTGTCCTTCTGTGACTGGTTTATTTTACTTAGCATGTCTTTATGTATGTGCCAGGATTTCCTTTTGAAGGCCAAATGATAGTTCCTTGTCTCTATACCACATTTTGCGTATCCAGTTATCAGATAGCATTTGGATTGTTTCTACCTCTTTGCTTTTGTGAATATCACTGTTGTGAACATGGGTCTACTGTATAAATATCTGCTCGGATTCCTGCCTTCAATTCTTTTGGGTATATACCCAGAAGTGAGATTGCTAGATCCTATGGTAATTCTATGTTTATTTTTTGAGGAACCATTATGCTATTTTCCATAGTGGCTACACCGTTTTATATTCCCACTGGCAGTGCAAAAGTGTTTCAACTCCTCTGCAGGCTCACCAACACTTATTTTCTGTTTTTTTTGACAACTGAAAGTGAAAAGTTAATTCAAGAATAGTGTCAGGCTGGGCACAGTGTCTCACACCTGTAATCCTAGCATTTTGGGAGGCTGAGGCAGGTGGATCACTTGAGGCCAGGAGTTTGAGACCAGCCTGCCTAACATGGTAACATCCCATCTCTACTAAAAATATAAAAATTAGCCAGGTGTGGTGGCAGGAGCTTGTAATCACAGCTACTGAGGAGGCTGAGGCAGGAGAAACACTTGAACCCAGGAGGCAGAGGTTGCAGTGAGCCGAGATCACACCACTGCACTCCAGCCTGGGCTACAGAGCAAGACTCGGTGTGAAAGAAAGAAAGAAAGAAAGAGAGAGAGAGAGAGAGAAAGAAAGAGAGAGAGAAAGAAAGAAAGAAAGAGAAAGAGAGAAAGAAAGAAAGAAAGAGAGAGAGAAAGAAAGGGAGAGAAAGAAAGAAAGAGGGAGAGAAAGAAAGAGAAAGAAAGAAAAAGAAAGAAAGAAAGAAAGAAAGAAAGAAAGAAAGAAGGAAGGAAGGAAGGAAGGAAGGAAGGAAGGAAGGAAGGAAAGAAGGAAGGAAGGCAGGCTCCCTGGGGCAGGTGGCTGCACAGTCATGGCGGAGGTGACCAAAGCCACATGTCCGTCGTTCGTTCATCTGTCCATGCCAGATGGATCGTGGGGAAGGTGATTGGGACAAAAATACAAAAGACTGCTAAAGCGAGAGTGACCGGGCTTGTTCTGGATCCCTATTTATTAAAGTATTATAATAAGTGGAAAACCTCCTTTGTTCACGATGGCCTTCGGCAGTGCACAGCTGGGGATATCGTGCTTCTCAGAGCTTTACCTGTCCCATGAACGAAGCATGTGAAACATGAACAGGCCAAGATCATTTTCAAAGTTGGAAAAGTCATAGATCCAGTGACAGGAAAGCCCCGTGCAGGAACTACCTACCTGGAGAGTCTGTTGAGTTCAGAAACTACCCAGCTAAGCAAAAATGTGGAAGAACTCAGTATCTCTTCGGCACAGTGAAGGAGGAGTGGAAGAAGGAGCTAAAGGGAAAGATTGACATGTTTATATTATGCAAAAATAAATTTTTCAAAGCTTCATCCCCCCGCCCTCCCCCCAAAAAAAGAACAGTGAAGAATTGTGTCAGAGGAAGAGAAAGTTTTCCAAACTTTCTTCAATTTACTTACTTGGTCAATTAAAACCCATACATGGAGTACTTATTGTGTGATAAGTTGCTGTGTGAAAAGAAATGACATCAATAGAATTGATTCTATTAGGTTCTGTTTAGTTCTAACAAACTTGAAAATGTTTGTTAGAATTTGAAAAATAAATGCATATGAAAGCTTAAATGTTGAAATGTTACCTCTCGTTTCTGATACAATTTGTGGAAACAGAGCTCTATCTTTAGAGTACAATTTTTTTTTTCTTTTGAGATGGAGTTTCGCTCTTCTTGCCCAGGCTGGAGTGCTGTGGCACGATCTCGGCTCACCATAATCTCCGCCTCCCAGGTTCAAGCGAATCTCCTGCCTTAGCCTCCCTAGTAGCTGGGATTATAGGCATGTGCCACCAAGCCCGGCTAATTTTGTATTTGTAGTAGAGACAGGGTCTCTCCATGTTGGTCAGGCTGGTCTCGAACCCTGACCTCAGGTGATCTGCCCGCTTCGGCTTCCCAGAGTGCTGGGATTACAGGCATGAGCCACCGCGCCCAGCCTAGAGTACAATTTTTTAACAACCATTTCATTCTGACAATCAATCCTAAGAAATGACTTGATAACAGTGCAAAAAACGTGTGTTCAAGGAGTTCATTTTCCTTCACTTAGATTCTCATTCTTTGAACTCCTGACTTTCTTAGAACTCCAAGTGCCAGTTATCTTTGGATCAAGAGAAGTAATCTCTATCAACATCTGGTTGCTATGTCTCAGATTTTTAAAAGATTGTTCAAGGCTGTAAAGACACAGCCTTGAATTACTAAGTTTGGGAAGCACATTGCTTCATCAGGAGATAATGGGTTTGGAGTTTAAGTAACAGAGAGTATTGCTGTAGGAAAGATATTCCAAGTGTTAAAAAGGAACAATGAAAAAGCAAAAACGTAAGTAGGTTCATGTTTATGGTGCTGGGCACATGCACCACTGTTCACTGTAAATATCTTTGATTTGTCATCACTTGAGGATCACGGGGTATAAGCAGCCTATTGCTCTCCTCTTCTGCCTTTACTGTGTGTTCCACTCTTGAGAGTAAGACTTAATGCAAGAGGGCATTCTTTCAACTAGGTACCATGTGTGTCACTATACATTTGCCAAACCCCACACAACAAAGAGTGAACCCTAGTGAACTGTGGACTTCATGTAAACTAGGGACTTTAGTTACAATATGTCATTACTGGGGCCGGGCACATTGGCTCACACCTGTAATCTCAGCACTTCAGGGGGCTGATGCGGGCAGATCACTTGAGGTCAGGAGTTCAAGACCAGCCTGGCCAACATGGTGAAACCCTGTCTCTACTGAAAATACAAAAATTAGCCGGGCATGGTGGTGGGCACCTGTAGTCCCAGTTACTCAGGAGGCTGAGGCAGGAGAATCGCCTGAACCTGGGAAATGGGGGTTGCAGTGAGCCGAGATCACATTACTGCACTACAGCCTGGGTAACAGAGTGAGACCCTGTCTCAAAAGAAAAAAAAATATATATATATGTGTGTGTGTGTGTGTGTATCTCATTATTGGCTCATCAGTTGTAACAAATGTGCCACTCTAATGCAAGATGTGAATAGCGTACACTAAGGCACGGGGCTGAAAGGATATGTGGGGATTGCCACTCCATTTTTCCGTAAACCTAAAACTATTCAGTAATAATCCTTTTTTTTTTTTTTTTTTTTTTTAAACAGAGTCTTGCTCTGTCACCAGGCTGGAGTGCAGTGGCGCAATCTCGGCTCACTGCAACCTCCACCTCCCAGGTTCAAGTGATTTTCCTGCCTCAGCCTCCCGAGCAGCTTGGACTACAAGTGTGTACCACCATGCCCAGCTAATTTTTGTATTTTTAGAGACGGGGTTTCACCATGTTGGCCAGGAAGGTCTCAATCTTTTGACCTTGTGATCCGCCCGCCTCAGCCTCCCAAAGTGCTGGGATTACAGACGTGAGCCACTGTACCTGGCCTAGTCCATTAAAAAAAAAAAAAATAGGAAAAGAAAAAAACCTATAGAATTAGGAGATTTAGTGCCAGAAAGGACCTCAGCCATCTTCTGGAGAAATGCAGGGACAGACTTTACCTGTTCCCCATTCCAGGTTCAGTATTGGGTTCAGGTTCAACAAACTATTGCTGTTAAAAGCACACTGTGGGATTCTGATGTGTGGCCACATCTTAGAATCATTGATCTGGTCAAGAACCCTCACTGACAGATGATAACCTGAGCCCAGGTGAGGATGTGACTTGCTAAGGCCATACTGCTCGTGGTGCCATGCTAGAGTAGAGAATAGGTCTCTCCCACTCTCTGTCTTATCTCAAGAATCTTCAGAGAGGCCATTGCATTTGAATCTAAAACTTTCTTAAGATAAATATCACAGTTGCCCTGACAGCAACAACAACACAGTGTGGGTGCAATGGCTCACGCCTATAATCCCAGCACTTTGGGAGGCCAAGGTGGAAGGATTGCTTGAGGCTATGAGTTCAGGGCTTCATTATTTTATTTTATTTTATTTTATTTTATTTTAATATTATTTATTTTATTTTATTTTATTTTATATTTTATATTTTATTTTATATTTTGTGTTATGTTATGTTATGTTATGTTATGTTATTTTTATTTTATTTGAGACAGAGTCTCGCTCTGTTGCCGAGGCTGGAGGGCGGTGGTGCGATCTCGGCTCACTGCAACCTCCGCCTCCTGGGTTCAAGCGATTCTCCTGCCTCAGCCTCTGAAGTAGCTGGGACTACAGATGCGCGCCATCATGCCCGGCTAATTTTTGTATTTTTAGTAGAGACGGGGTTTCACCATGCTAGTCAGGCTGGTCTCCAGCTCCTGACCTCATGATCCACCCACCTCGGCCTCCCATGGTGCTGGGATTATAGGCGTGAGCCACTGCGCCCAGCCAACTCCATCTTAAATAAAAAAATAAAAAGTATCTTCCTTATTACCTTGGTGAACGAACAGGAGGATATAGTATAGCCACATTTCCTTGTCAGAAGCTTCATGAAGATGAGAAGAGGTTGCAGGAGATTCGGGTTAAGTGCCAGAATGTGCATTACTTTTGGGCTGGATCTTGTGGAAGCCACTAGCTGCTCTTTCCCTTAAAACAAACCATGTTCAGTTTGGGGAAGGTGGAAGAGCAAAGACGAAGGTGGAGATAGGCTGGCCACAGAGGGGTTCCTCAGGCATCTCTGGGGCTGCAGGCTCTGTTCCCAGCTGGAGGGGTCTTAGGGACAGGCCCTTTCCCTCTGCTGGTTCTAGGACATGTAGAAGCAGAAGCTACTCAAGTATCTCATCCACCCAGGCATTATCCCAGAGTAATTGTGTTTATGAAATGTTCATCCCAAGACTTTGTTAATCATGATATTATTGTACTGAATTCATCTTTGGCTTCCTTCCACTTACATTTCTACCGGGAATTAAAATCACTATGTGGGAGGATAATTTTTAGTCATTTTTTTCCCCCGATCTTTGTATATTGGAGAGATTGGGAGAGATTGGCCAACTTGGAATATCCAGGTACTGCAGCACCAACCTCCTTCTTGCTGGTATGTAGAGGGTTTGGAGTGACAGCTTCTTTCTAGTGCCTTTGAATTTGGGTGCTAGTGACAAAGTGAGTGGACCTCCTAGCAGCTCTCCTACATGATGGGAATGGTAGGAGGGT